>NC_142136.1:15497424-15800454 GCF_024610735.1 Ursus americanus | reverse complement strand
TTCTAAGTATTATTTGCCTTTGGTGGAATAATCTTGTTATTTTTATGATCTCAGAAAGGCAGGATGGGGAATAATTATATCAGGTGTAAGCTGAATCTGTAAGTGCTTATTTTCAAATACACACACAAAACCTGGAAGGCCTGGTTATCAAACGCTATTACATATAGGAATAGCACGAGCATATTTATTGGTATTTGTTTCCATGTAGGCATCCAACCCTTAATTTTGTAATTTCCATTTTAAAGTTGCTGTATTAAGCATAATAACCACTTGAAACATGTAGCTTGAATAGGAGAGAAACTATAGAAGCCAAGGAGGATTTTAATTACAAACTCCACTCCAGCAAAATTGCCAGCAATGGGAGCGTGGCTATGCAAGCATTTAGGTTAGGCTAGGGTGGCGCAGGAGAAACGTTTGCAGTAGGGTGTCTCTTCCCTGCTCAGTAGCACAAAAGTGAGAAGGATAGCCTCATTGACTTCCAGACAACCAGACCCAAAGCAACCTTGAGACTGAGCTGCCATGTGAAAAGGGGAGGTAAAAAAGAATGCTGGGATAATCCAGGCTAAAAGGTACGACCCAAGAAGATGACAGTAACTGATACTGCAGTGTGACTCTTCATTGCAACGCACTTGAAAACTGGCCGTCAAGGTTGGATGGCATCCATTTCAGAATACACATGGCAACAGATATTCTCTGATCTTTGCTGGAAGATGGAAGATGCCCAAGTCACCATTGCTGGAACAGGAATGCAAATCCTCGGGCAGTGTGGTGATGCAGAAAGGTCTCAAGCTTCGGAACTGAGTGGACTTAGATTTCTGGGCTGCTCTGCCATGGAGTACCTGACTACCTTGGGTGGAATCATAAAGAGTAACTTGTTTTCTCATGGGCTCACTGGGAGAATTAAACGAAATACCAGATGTAAAGCCTGAATGCACTCAATACTTAGCTTTGCTTCCTTTTTTTTTTTTTTTAAGATTTTATTTATTTATTTGACAGAGAGACACAGCCAGCGAGAGAGGGAACACAAGCAGGGGGAGTGGGAGAGGGAGAAGCAGGCTCCTAGCGGAGGAGCCTGATGTGGGGCTCGATCCCAGAACAACGGGATCACACCCTGAGCTGAAGGCAGACGCTTAACGACTGTGCCACCCAGGCGCCCCTAGCTTTGCTTCCTTATCTAAAGAGGAATCCGGGGTGCCTGGGTGGCTTAGTCAGTTAAGCGTCTGACCCTTGGTTTTGGCTTGGGTCACGATCTCAGGATCATGGGATCAAGCCCCACTTCAGTCTCTGTGCTCAGAGCACAGTCTGCTTGAGAGTCTCTCACTCCTCCCTCTGCCCCTCCCCCCAAAAATAAATAAATAAATATTTAAATAAATAATAGTAAAGAGGAGGAATCCTAGAACCAGCACTTCTCATTTTACATCAGGAAATTGGTGCCTAAAAATGCCAAAGTCCTCTTGAAGTCATAGGACCTGGGGGACATTGGTCGGATTCCCTGTGCCCAGGAGAAGGCTTTCCCATTCCCTCCCTTGTGCCAGCAGTGGATCTTATAATCCAAAGAAGTGGGGGTGGAGGCAGGGGAGCAGATCTACCCAGGACCATCTGAGGTGTCTGCCCACTATTGCTTGTCTTAGGTCAGTGGGTCTGGACATGATTCCTCAGACCATGTGTGGGGGACTCTCTCCTTACACCCAGCATTCCCCCAGGGGGGACTGGATCCTCCAGCCATGAGCCATTTCTCGTCACCTAGTCAGCTGTGGCGACTATCTCCTTGGACAAAGAAGAGACCTGGTGGTCCCAATAGCTGGACATCCCTGAGCAGGCCACTTAAATTCTCTGGACTTCAGTAGTCAGACTCATCTCAGGGGATTGTTGAGAGAATTATAGATAATTTACCTAACAACACCCAATGGAGAGCCTATCATATAAATGCATAGCAAAAAAAAAAAAAAAGATAGTTATTCCATTTTTGCAGATGATGGTAAGAATAGTCAACATTTGTGATTGCACTTAGTGCTAAGCATTGTAATAAGAATCTTCCGTTTAGGGGCGCCTGGGTGGCACAGCGGTTAAGCGTCTGCCTTCGGCTCAGGGCGTGATCCCGGTGATCTGGGATCGAGCCCCACATCAGGCTCTTCCACTATGAGCCTGCTTCTTCCTCTCCCACTCCCCCTGCTTGTGTTCCCTCTCTCGCTGGCTGTCTCTATCTCTGTCGAATAAATAAATAAAATCTTTAAAAAAAAAAAAAAAAGAATCTTCCGTTTAACCCTCATTCCAGTGCAATGAGGGAGGTCTTACATCATCTTTCAGTTGAGGCATCTGAAGCCAGAAGAGATAGGGCATCGGGGTGGGGGGTAGCGGGGCATGAAGATCCTCCTAAACATTTCCTGGCACCTAAGGCACCGTAGAGGTACTTTGCAAAGAATGTATAGAAGCCCTGCTGTGTCTCCACGGCCACGTGGTTTTGACCGCAGCTGAACTGATCACTACTATGTCCCTAGTCCTTGTACAAGACCTGGTGTGCAGTAGGTGTTCAATAAATTTTCATTACTTTGGTGAATTAGTGAATGATAAATATCATTGCACTCGGGTCTTTACATTGGCCCAACGGACAATTCCAGGGACCTTCAGGCTGGCAGTAATCAATCACAAAGGCTGTTTGTAGAGGCGCTTAGCACTCTGGAGCCAACGAGAATCCAACCATGAAGAGAGAGGGAGTATTACTAAGCAGAAAATTAAAAGCTATCATCTTGGCTGTTTGCCTTGGTGGTGTTTCTGAGGAAACACATTCAGAAACATTTGGCCGCCCATGCCATTGACTCTCTGACTCTCCAAGAATAAGAAAAGCATCAGAAACAAATTTACTTCCCGATTAATTTTCTATAGAATGTTTTCCCCCACCAAGATACAAAGGGCAACTTAAAAGCCATGAGATCATTAAAAATTAATGGGAAATGCTGTTATCGAGGGTTTGCTTATTTTACTGTTATTAAAAATGCAAACAGATTGGTGAAACATTTTCAGCCTGAAAGAGATCTCAGAAAATGGTTTTCTTATCATAAAGTGCAAAGCTAAGCAGAGTGACAGTAAGTGATCTTTTGCTATGATCGGTGTTTCCTACTCTTAGGGTCAGAAAAATAAATGTCAGAGGAAATAGTACGTTTTATTTAATAAAGCAAAATAGAAACAAAGTGATCTGGCTGTTAAGATAAAAAAAAAATCTATCTGCTTTTGCTATGGTCCATGCCTTGGTTTTAATAAAATTTTTTAAAAAAAGATTTCAGAATCTTTTGTGCTGATCTCAAAAAGCTGTATAGGAAAAAATCACAAAGGGCCAGATTGCAACTGTGAGTCTCTTGTAAGCGAACAGAACTGGCCGTGTGAGGACAGCAAGAAAGGAGAAATGTTAGCTGTGGTGACTACAGAATCATTTAAAACAACACCAAAAAATGTGTTTTCTAAGAAAGCAAACATCTCCATTGCACACATACTTCTTTACCAAGATGTAGCCGTGGCGTGTTTAAAATCGACTTCTCGAGGACTGACTGACTAACCCTTTCATTCCTAAAAATACTCCTTTCATAAAACTGTGTTTAGCTTAGTTCTCACTTTAAATTTAAACAGGAACTAATAGTACTCTGAGCTGTTTGCTTTCTCTTCGTCTAAGATATTTTTTAGGGAAAGAGCAGGAGAGAAGTTTCCAGCAATACTATCACACACATGCACACACCCAACCTACGAACCGAGGCTTTCATGGGCTTCTGCCACCCCACACTCTGGCTCTGACAGGAGTGCTAACAACAGACCCTTCTTTGAGAGACAGTGGTTGCTTTCGATCCTCATACCACTTTTCTAAATAGAGGAAACCTACAATTTTTTGCCAAAGAACTCACCCTCCTTCGGGAGATTTTTTTTTGTTTCTGTCAGGGAATGTTCAGCTCAGTACCTTTCCTAGAAACCGGTAGGTCTAAAATCTGTAACTTTTCCTTTTTTACATACTTAGTAATTAAAAAGCAAGTGCAAAAAGCTTATGCTTTTTATTCAACCACAACACATCTTTTCAAAATTCTGTAATGGCCCATAAATTTGCATTAATGATCACCTGCTCCAAAAACCTCGGAAACAGGAGACTAGAAGCACATCCGTGCGTGTTTATGTGTCTCGGATGCCTGACTCTGGGCCAAGGTTGGAAGCTTTGGAGAAAATAGAACTCCACTGACTAGCCGTTTGTTACGATTTTTGGCCAAAAGAATAGTTGGGTCAAGCACCAGCACTTAAAAACCAGGAGATTTAATGATGGTCAATGTTAATATCTCATATCCTGCAGGACTTCACGATAGCACAGGTTTTAGGACATTTTGTTGTCTTTTTGGTGGGACCAGGATATATGGAAATGACTTGCATGGGAGGTCAGGCTGGCCTAATTTGGATTTCCTTTCAAAGCTCTGTAAGACGGAAATACGTACTACAAATTACCCAGTCGCTGCCACCTTAACAATTCGTAGGGAAACAAAAATGTGAGAGTTTGAGTCTTGGAGGAACTCTATAATGCTCTGTAAAGGAGTCGTTTCAGGATGAGAATTAAGTACAGCTCAGAGCAGGGTTTACAGACAGACCAGGAGGTGCGGAAAAAGTGGGGGCCATTAATCTTATTGTTAATCAAAGGCTCGTTTTGTAAAGCAAATAGTCAGCTCCTAATTTATCTCTTTTGTACGTTCAACCTCTTAGATGCCAGTATTTCTTTGAGCAGAGGACAGATCTTTTAGGATACCTAGATATTTCAGCGCAAGTTGAAATCACCAGCATTCCAAGTATGAGAAAGGGTCAGGGTCAGGTGTTTATTTATGGGGCCCTTATTTGTAGCAGGAACTGTGCTAGATCTGAAGTGTGACCCACAGGTTCCTTGGTCCCATTTCATCCCCCTCCAGCTCTGTGGAACCCAAGTGACATTGATTTTACCCGGGAGGAAACTGAGGCCTTGAGAGGCAGTTCAAAGGCAAATACTAAGTGGTAGAGCCAGACTTTAAACATATCTAGTCTAAAAGCCATGCCATTTATCCTTCTGAAGCCTCTGTAGGAAAAGAGTCGTGCTAGAAGGTAAACTTAGAAGCATTCCGTGTTTGCTGCTAGACTCTGTGCTTTTATTACATCTGCTGTATTAATACTGTGGTATCAGTAGGCCCCACATTCTCACAGAATCATACACCCCCTACTACCTGATGAGTACCAGAAGACACTGATTTCCTCTATGTAATGCTGAAGCAAAAAATTAATTTGTCACTGGAAATATGTTGCTATGGGGTGAGAAGAGGGGCTCTGCTTACTGTTGTTCTGTTTCGTTGCTGTTGTTGTTGTAGTAGTTGTTTGTTACTTTCTCTCAGGTATCAGTGACATCCCTTGAATATGACCCAGGTACTTTACAAAAACCACTTAAAGCTTGTCTCGTGGACCATGGGAGATCAAACTCTGGCATTAACCTGGGAGAGTACCTCTCATATGTCAGGGAAGTTTCTCTCCCTCCTAGGAAATAAACACGTTGTCAGCTAGAGGCACTAGAAATATTAGAATATTGTGAACAAAATCTGTTTAAAAAAGATGGAAGTCCTGTCATAAGGTACAACGTGATGAACCTTGAGGACATCACGCTAAGAAGGACAAATAGGGCATGATTCCACTTACCCGAGGTATCTGAAGTAGTCAGACTTCTAGACACAGAAAGTAGAGTGGTGATTGCCAAGGCCTGGGGGGAAGGGAAGAAGTTGTTCAATGGGTAGAGTTTTTGTCAGGGATGAAAAGTTCTAGAGATCTGTCATACCACGATGTACAGATGGGTAACAATACTGCTCCATACGCCTAAAAATATTAAGAGGGTAAATTTATATTACATATTACTTACCACAGTAATTTTAAAAAATGGCATCATGACAAATCCTGAAAACAGCTGGATACACCGTCTAACAACAACGTTAAACTAGACATCAAAGAGTGAGCTGTAAAGCACTTACGCTCCAGTGGTTCCGATTTTCTGAGACCATTTTGAATACTCAAGTCAGGTAGAAGAAGGCAAGGAGCGAGTTTTCTAAAACGATCTCTCTGCAAGCCCTTCTTGAGGTTCAGTCAGACGTTTCAGATTATCCATTCCATAAATATCCTCCAAAAAAGCAGAGTACTACAAATGCCTGACATCCTCACTGAGCTGCCTTGCCTCCCTAGGACTCTGAAATACTCCCAGGAGAAACTTGGTAAGCATTACCTTGAGCCCCAGGGAAAATGCTAATGAGAAACATTAATTTCGATTTGTAAGAAATTCTGATTAGCTTGGGTGGTGGAGTATACATGAATCTTTCCTGATTATTCTCTACCCTAAGCTAAAAAATTTTCTAGGACACCAAGATTCAAAATCGTAGATTCGCATGTTCCTAGTGCCTTGAAAGGTTTTATACAGCATTCTACTGTCAAATGATTTTAAAAAAACAAAACCAAAAACCTCTACACTTGTCCTTCAACTCCTTGGCTGAAAGGGAACACTTAGGGGAAAACAGTTACAGTGGTATACAGTTCTTCTAGAAAAGCACGAAAGACTATTCAATTAGTCAGAGATGTGAGGGGTTAATAAAAGATTTGCCAAGAAATGCGGGCGCTACAAGGGGCCTTTGAGGTAATCTCATCCAATGTCTTAATTAAACAGGTGAAAACCCGGAGACTCTGAAAGCTCATCTTGTCCAGTATTAATAGCAGCAGAAGAAGGGAATAATTTTTGCCAAAGTGTTTACGTTAGCTCAACGGTGGAAACCCCTAGCTGCTTCTTATTAAACTATTAGTTTGGCTTAAAATTGTTCTTGGTCCCTGTTTATGCAAAAGTTTAATAACTGCTATCTACAGTAATAAGAGATATAATAATGTTTATCTTTTTATTTCCTCCGAGGATCTTGGAATGTGCTTCATCATTAATTAAAGAATCCTCTGAGTCCCCCTATTAGATAAGTATTATTAACCCCATTTATAAAGGAAATGAAATTCTGAGCGATTAGGTGACAGGGAAGCACCATACCCCGAGCTAACGGTTACGGCGGACACTCGCAAGAAGTGGGAACTTGGCGATTTCCCTTGCAAGTATCTTAGTCCTTGAGTTAAAACACACTCAACACGTAGGTATTGAGTCGTTGCTTCATACAAGGAATTGTGTTAAGAGCACCAGGGACTTCAAGGTGTAGGTGAGGTACCCGTTCTTAGAGAGCGTGTATGAAAGAACCGGGAGGGACACTAAGCCCATTGCATAAAATACTAAAATACAAGATAAAATGAGTGTTACACAAGAAGTGTTGGGAAGGTCGAAGGGAGTGAGAATATAAATCAAGATGGAGAGATTAGGAAAAGCTTTGAAATGAAGGTGACTTCGAGCAGCTTGTTTAATATTCCGGTGGTCAGATTTTGAGGCATTCGTCTGTTACCTTTGTTCATTGTACAAATATTTCCTGAGCATATGCTCCAGGATCTTGTCTAAGCTCTGAGGTGGGGAGAGGGAGGCAGAGAAGAACAAAGACAGAGCTCCTGCAACATCCTAGCTTTCCCCCGGGCATATGCAGGGGAAAGCAAAAAGCATTATTTCCCCCTCAAATTTCCAGTATGTAAATAGCTTCAGGCATGTCAATGACCGGTAAAGAATGAAACTTGAAAAAGAAGTTGGAATCACCTTGTGAAAGCCTTTGAAGACAAGAGGTCAAGTCTTAGTGCTCCCGGAGAAATGAGCAGGAGGTTAAAAGGACGGGAAACCGGATCCGGGAAGTGTGTGGTTGGCTTTGCTGCCGGGGTCCCAGAGTGAGTAGCTGCTCCTTGGTCAGCCGTGGAGGGCGGGACAAAGAAGTGAGTGAGATCACATGGGAAAGTGCACAGCCAGAAGAAGAATGGGGTCAAGGACAGAACCCTAGGGTACTCTCACATTTTGAATTTGATGAGGGCGTGGAGAACAAACAAAGCAGACAGCCAAAGGGAGAAGTGAGGTAGGAGAAGCGTGGGGAGACTGTCGCCATTGTCTGACTAAAGCCAAGAACAAAGTGGAGTTTCGCTGAGGGAGTGGTTGCCCCCCTGAGAGGGCCTGTTTGGGTGCTCCGAATTCACGTGGAGGCTTCGGACTCAGACTGAGTTGTTGAATTTGGCAATTATGAGAAATCTTTCTGAGAAAGCCAAATCAATAATGCAGTGAACACTGAATCCAGATTTTCGGGAGTTTTAGTAATAATAAACACATGGGGAGAAAATGGAGTCAAATGACCCGGAACCATTTTGGGGGTGATAGATGGCAGACCAAAGCAATCCCCATGAAGGAGAGAAGGGATGAGCAAAGAATAGACTTAAAAATGCTTGTGAATCTAAAGTAAGATGGTAGAGAGAATATCAATATACATAAAACGGGATAAGAGATAAAGCTCGATTTCTGGGAGGATGGGAGGGAGGGCTGTGTGGGGCAAGATTGGGAAGCAGAGCACAACTGAAAAGGAGGGAAATGCCTTTTTCCACAGATCATTAATTATGCTATATGATAGTCTGTGTTTGGTTAAAATAAAGATTGTTTTCACACGTCTTACTGCTCTTGAGTTAATAATGTGAATACAAACTAAACGTTTATCACACCCCAGATTTTACTAGCACGCAATGCAAGCAGAAGATCGGGGAATGGATTTCAGAACAACTCCATGCCTGGATTCTTCTTCTGCCCTTTTCCTCCTTTGGGAGCTCTTCTCAATTTAATTGTCACCAGTTGATGATCAGTTAGGCACACTGACTTCAGTGGAGTTTAATAACAGAGCAGCCTTATGGAAAATATTGTGTTGGAGTCCTAAGCTTTGTGGAGGAAAAGAAACTAGACAATCCGCAGTGTGTCACTGTCACTGGCAAAGGACAAGTCACTTACTCTCCATCCCCACACACACGGATAAAGCAATTTGTGGTTGAGCACAGCTGCTTCTGGGCCAACCAGAACAAAACACCTGGATAAGAATAACCAAGTCAAGGGGCACCTGGGTGGCGCAGTCGTTAAGCGTCTGCCTTCGGCTCAGGGCGTGATACCAGCGTTCTGGGATTGAGCCCCACATCAGGCTCCTCCACTATGAGCCTGCTTCTTCCTCTCCCACTCCCCCTGCTTGTGTTCCCTCTCTCGCTGGCTGTCTCTCTCTGTCAAATAAATAAATAAAATCTTTAAAGAAAAAAAAAAAGAATAACCAAGTCAAGGAAAAATCAGGGAGACCATCTATAGATGATTCTTGGAATTCTAATTGATTTGAAAAACGGAAGGATAGAGAAAGCTTTCTATGCATTTTTTAGACAAAGTGTCATTTCGGATATGTTTTAGGTAAAAAATCCCAAGTTTGGGAAGTAGGTGCTTCGAAGCACTGTCTGTGTTAGAGGCATTATTGATGAAGTCATTACGTGTGAGTTAGGAATTCCTTCTTGTGGAAGGACAGTTTCCTGGGACTCTTACCCCCAAATTTAAGAAAAGGCTAAAGCGAAATGCTTGCCACCTTGCTACTTAAAAGCAGTTGTTTAGAAATTCTGGACCATCTCTTGAAGCAAAAAGCTAAACATTTAAGGGTAGTAAGGTGAGAGCTTTTGGCTGTCGATTCTATTCAGTTTTACCCGTGGAAGCTCAGCAGCTATCCGTCTTCCAAATGTTGTGTGTGGGGAGGTGGACTGTGTGAAGGAGACTCCGGGGCACACTGGACCCAGTTTTCTCTAGGAAGCAATGCTCACGTGCTTAAACTAGAAACAGCTCTGCTTGGAAGATCAATCGTGAAGGCAGGGAGTTAAGCTGGGTGGAGTTGACTATAGGCGTTGAAGGTGTCCACAGAAAGGGACTGACAAGAGCCAACAGTTAGCCAGGAGAGCATTTTTAGTAAACTGCAGTGAAGTGGGCCCTGTGGATACATGAGTTACAAAAGGGCACCTCTCTCCTGCTCCTCCAAAGGACCTAGGGCTTGGTGAACAGAGAACAGGCTGGATTTCTCTCCTCCTCACTCCCTTGCTTGACATCTTTGCACAGTGCCTTAACTGTGCAATCAGAGGTGATAACCCTGGGCCTTCTGGTCAGCATCTCCTCTGTAGACGTTTTCCCAGAATCCAGCCCATGGTACATGCCTACTTTGTTGATCTAAAATGACACATTTTGGGGGCGCCTGGGTGGCACAGCGGTTAAAGCGTCTGCCTTCGGCTCAGGGCGTGATCCCAGCGGTCTGGGATCGAGCCCCACATCGGGCTCCTCTGCTATGAGCCTGCTTCTTCCTCTCCCACTCCCCCTGCTTGTGTTCCCTCTCTCGCTGGCTGTCTCTATCTCTGTCAAATAAATAAATAATATCTTAAAAATAAAAATAAAATAAAATGACACATTTTGTGGAATCTGACATCTCTGAATCCTCACCAGATACCAGTTTTTACCTGAGAGGGCCCCCTTGTCTCCTTCGGGCACAGCTACATGGCTTCAAGCCATTAAACAATAAGGAGCCAAGAAGAGGCCATGGATTCATTCATTCATTCAAAAAAAATAGTGACTGAGCACCTGTTTTTGCCAGATAACTGCTCTAAAAGTTGGAGATCCAGCCAAAAAAAAAAAAAAAAGAAATTCCTATCTTCATGTCATGGAACCTATATTCCAATGTTGGAAGAAGATAATAAATGAAACAAGTAAAATACCATATACTGTATGTCAGGTAGTGATCAGTGCACTGGAGGGAAAATAGAACAGTGAAAGGGCAGTAGCTAGTGCTGGGACTGCGGGTGCTATTTCAAACCAAGCAAGGAAGCCAGTGTTGCCGGCGCCCCTTGAACAAGGAGAATACCAGTGGAGATGGGGTTGGAGAGGTAGCAGGTGGATTGGGAGTGAGACCACATAAGGTCTTTTAGGCACCTGCAGAGACTTATTTTCTCCTCCAGGCAAGCTGAGGAGTCCTTGGAGAATACGTTGTACAGAGGAAAGACACAGTGATTGACATCACATTCTCACCCTTGAGCGGAAAGTCGACCGTAGCAGGAAATAGCATAATGACCAATGATGGTATGGCCCTTGCAAGCTGATTGTGGTCTCTTCTGGATTCTGGGAACCCTCTGATTGCACAATTAAGGCACTGTGCAAATTGCCTTGCCAATTTGGTCTTAAAGGATTCTGGCTTCCATGAGACTGAGGAATGTTTTGGGTCCATCATATGCATATCTTAATGTTTGAGGTTTAGACAGTAAAACCTATGCAGAAAAAATGGTAATCGTGGCATTGTCACAGTGAAGAGATGGTGTCTGCTCCTTTGTGGACAGCTGGTTCTGCTTTTTGTGTCAATGCCTAGAATTAGCCATCAAAGAGGGCCAGAGGCAGGTTGTACCCGAGAGCCAAACCAGACAAAGAAGGAGGTTAGGTTGCCTGATTTCTGCTCTACCTGTATTAACTTCCAGAGCACACAAGCATCATAGCAGGGCAACGTGAAGCCATCCTTTTCCGGTCTTTTTAGATCCCTTTCAATGTCAGTACGATTTTGGCTTTATCTCCATCCCTAAATGTGAACGAGTGATTAAAATGCAGATTGCAAATTCTAGACAACTCAAGTGTAATTTCCTGACCCCCTCAGCCTTTGCCTCCTGAATTTCAAAAAGATTTAGGACTACTCGGTTTTTTAGCAGCTGTAATGTGATACACACTGATACTGGCTCCAAAACTGGCCCCAGTGATGAGCGATTACAGTGGGCTGGAATTCCTTCACAAAGCAGGGATTCGTCGAGACCAGCATTAGTGGAACCAAGGAGGAGTTCGTTACAAGCAATCATTTTATGGGGCTGTGATTTGTGTAACACAATTTCATTTGAAACAAGGAGCAAGAGCTCTGAAAGAGTGCTTGGAAGATTTAATGGCAGTATTCTGTACAGTCTGTTGCAACGGTAATATATGCTTCTAAGAAACTACATAAAATCCAGTTGGTTCATGTCACATACCTTTACTTAACTTTAGAAGGAATCACAATCCATGCAAACTAAATTTAGAAAAAGAATATTGCATTCTGGAAGACCCATGCACATTTCAAATACATGCCTTTTAATTGTCAGAGAATTATTTACCCACTGGGATCGGTCTCCCTGTACAGTTGGCAGTCTCATGGCTATTAGTGAGGACATGACAGCTTTGGAAGGCATGCCTTCCTCCCTTCCAGAGTTCCTCAGTTTCGTATTTCCATATCAATTTATGTGGTTAGCACCTTTATGCTAAATTAAAAGCGCATCCCATGCAAAATGAAATCAGAATGACTAACACCAGTATTTTAAAAAGCAACCCTGTTTCTCAGTTCCAGTGTTCTATGTCTACAAATCTAACTGCCACAAACTTAAAAAATTATGCACATCCTCAGGGAGAACTGAGGAGTGGCAGTGAATTGGAACAAGACTGAGATGATGTCTTTTGTGTACTGTAACACTTCAAAATCATTGCTTCCTGGAAAAAAAAAATCACGGAGGCTTTTAATATTCATAAAGACTAGAAACAGGTGTTTGAACAGAACTTCAGCCACCTTTGACAGGAGCACAATGGGTTTGTCTGAAAGGGTCTTCATTTTCCCTGTCACTCACTGGCAGGACTCAGAACATCAAAACAGTTACACTCCTGAGCTTTCACTACCTGTTTCAAAGGATTACACTTGACATTTCTAATTTTTTTTCCTTTCGTTAAACTCTGTCCTCCCTCTTTTTAAAACTGCATGATTTCGTTAGCAAATCAGAGCGGGCAGAAGAATACATTAGTGCTCATTGCTTATGGACTCCGGGCTGACCTCATTGCTTTTTATGTCTACCAGTAGACCACACAAACTATTTTTGGTTCGTCATTTAGCTGTGCAGACAGAGATCTGCGCGTCCGCCTCCGAAGAACGCTATTTAGCCAGATGGGAGTAAGTAGCAACCTGTGGCTTCCATCTGAAAGCTGGGCCACTTAGGCTGTACAAGACACTCCCCCTCTGTCTGCTTCAGTTGCTCTTCTCACTTTGCAAGAAGTGAAGCCTCCCTAAGGCCAGGGCAAAGAGAAATTGTGCCAATGACCACTCTGTCCTTTGCCAAGTGAGAATACCCTAAGACTGCATTTGATCATTTGGGGGGCCCAGAACCTAGGTCCAAGTGCTAAATGGTGTCCACACTATACAGATAGGAAATGGCTTTTGGAACAATATGAAGGTACTGTCACTGGTTAGCTACCGTGTGACCTCAGACAAGCACACATCTCAGACTTGGTTTCCTTATCCATTAAATTAAGGATTTGGGTACCCTCTCAAGGCTCCATCCAGAACTAAACATCGGCCACGTCGTCATGTGTCAGTTGCCCAGGGCCACAAGGAGATGGAATAAAGAAGAAAATAATGAAATAATGAAATGTCAAATTACCTATAATTATCTGAATAGTTTCTTAAACATTTCCCCTGTCTTTCCTTTTTGAAAGAGCAAAATAGTAAGTGGTATGACATTCACAAAAATAAGCATTATGTTCAGTCAGGGAACATCAATTTCTCTGAGAGACGACAATAAAGGGCATAAGAGGTAAAGCTTCAAGGGGTTGAAATTGCTGGGTCTTAAGTGAAGATGGAAGCACACTGTAAAAAAAAATTTTTTACTATAAAGTTTTACCCTTTTGCCAAAAAAAAGACAGAGGATAGAATTTAGGGGTGGGGGGGTGGAATGTGGGAAGTATAGTTGGCCATGGTTATTATAAGACCATATTTGTTGAAGGCTTACAAGGTGTATTTTTTTAAGTAGGCTCCATACCCAGTGTGGAGCTCAGTGTGGGTCTTGAACTCATGACCCTGAGATCAAGACCTGGGCTGAGATCAAGAGTCAAATGCTTAACCGTCTGAGCCACCCAGGCGCCCCCACAAGGTGTATTTTTTTTAAAAACATCGATAATGACATTCCTGTTTTCCCTCAAGAAATTTCAGTTTGCTCCCTATTAGTTTGTCAGTGACACTGACCTTTCTGTCCCCACCTCTTGCTCTGACAGCCAAGTCTACATTTGGATGGATGCTTCCAAGTTTCATTGAATGACTAAGAGAGATTTTCAAAGTACTTAAGGAATTTCCTTTGACTTGACATTTGAATTGGAGATGAAGTGATATAAAAATTTAAAGTAACCAGCATCATGGAACCTAATGTCCCTATTTCACTAAATTTTTTTTTCCCTGTAAAATGTGGTCAGTGAAAAACCTTCATTTCTTATCATTCTTATTATGCATTTAAAATTCACTTTAAGTATCACCCAAGGACCTGAATGCCAAAAATAAATGTGAAGTGCCTTCTCAAATATTACACAAAGTGACCTTCAGAGAGGACCCTCTCGTCACCAGAACAATTTCCATACAGCTGCTGATATGCCCATGAGCATATCAGGCTTAAAAGGAGAGAGAGATAGAGATAGGTTTATAAATTATTTTGACTCAAAACCCCCAAAGTAGAAACATGCTCACACACATCGCCAGCCTGTTCCTTGGAAACCAGCGCCTCAGGACAGAGGTATAGTGCGGTACCATTGAATCCACTTTCCTCGGCCACCACCTGTGAATTATGGCTGGCAGCAGGACTTTTATGATACTATTGTAAAAGTCATGTACCTCTTAAATGGCAATTTACTAAGTTGCTGATGGAATGCATTGCAAATATGTTAGTTTCGGGGTGGTTAGGAAAATTAACTGCTGCATATTTTCCATATTGTCATATATGCCAACGTGCTGAGAGAATGAGGAACAGCTTTCTTGGAAAGCTGTTTCAATGGAACATACGGTCAGCTAGTCACCTGGTTAGACCGTGAAACCCAAGCCTTAGGGGAATCCCCTGAGGCTTTTTTTTTTTTTTAATCTGATGTACTGTCACTAGTCCCAAATCATTAGACCTATAAAATGTTCCCTTAGTGTCAAACTTTTCGTTGTGCTTCCTATTTAGTTTTCTATCCTATCAGTTTGATCCCGCCCACCCCTACCCTGCCTCCCAGCCTGGATTCCGAGCAATAGAGTGTAATGAAACTTCACTAGACCTCAGATTATACCTGGAAGAGATCCTCTATTTATCCCCAGCCACTATGACAACCATATAAAGGAGGGAATCAAAGGGATAGCTAGGTGAGTGAGTGTAAGGCTGGGAATGGGTGCTTTATTAAGTTTGTACTGCCTTATACTGGATGAAGATCTGTGCTTATTTACATGACCGCTACACTGTTGCTTATATTAGCAGACATTTTATAAAGCTTTAACAGTTTAAAAAGCCACTCGGATTCATTATTTCATCTGATGGCTCAGAAAGCCCTCTGAAGAAGGGAGGAAGTTATTGTCCAAATTTTACACACAGAAACAGAAGCTGATAGAGATTAGGTGATTTGCTCAAGGTTGTCCAGCTGTTGAGGAATGGATTTATAATTTGAAACCAGATCTCCTCACTCCAAGCCCATCATGGAGACTATGCTCTGGTTAGAACACATGTATATAGGAGCCCTAAACTGACCTAAGACATACAGGGCTAGTGTAAGTAACCTTCCGAACATTTCAAACATGACAACATTTGATAAGTTCAATAGCAGAATTGGTGATTCACATCTCTTCTCTAACTAAATGATTTTAGAACAAGGATGGCAAATAAGTTGCAATTTGCATCCCAACTTAGAAAGGAGTACAGTGATCAATTAGCAATTGAACAGGAAATGGCTGTTATCAGCACACATATCTGCTGTTCTTAGGCTGAAGAATCTATCACTTTGTAAAATAAACTTGGGTTTTATAATGAAAACCAACACAGACCAACAAATTGACAAGTTTTTGTTAAGCATCAATAAATGCTAAGCATTCTATTAAGCTTTGTGAATGAGCATGAAGGAATTTAAGGGAAAGTCTTTGCCTATGTAACCTACAATACAATGTGGGAAATAAACTAAATGCACAGATGACGCTGGATTTTAACCTGCTGATACTGACTTTGAACACTGCACAGATACGCAAAGGAGCAAATGACACAATAAAAAGAATTCACTTTTGTGAAACATGTGACATCTTTTGAAACAATATCAAGGAACCAAATATAGATATGGAAAGAGCTTTAGTAGAATTCCTATATAGTTTCAGAGTGCTGTATTTTCTTACATTTATTTCTACCATGTGGAAAGATCTTAGAGTCCAAGTAGTCAGAGTCCAAATGGGTTAAATATTTTGAATTACTGCTGAATTTATTAATCTACAAATTTGTTCACATGCATGTCTTTAGTATTTATCTTAACAGTACAATTGTTGTGACTTTAGCTAGAGTAAAAATGGACAAGAAGTCCATTAAACTCCTAAAATATCCTTTGTTCCTAATAGAAGTAGAAAAAATAAAGCTACAAACTAAAAGTTCAGTTTCTTGGAGATTTGATGACAAACTTCCTGAGAAATGATGGGAAGGGTTGAGGTTTCCTTCAAAATCACATGGTAAGGGGGGTCAATGGGGGAGGGGAAGAGGAGGTGGCAAAGGAAACAGGATTGGCCATGAATTGGTAATTGATTAAGCTGTCTGATAGATACATGAGGGTTTGTTATACTAGTCTCTTCTATTTGTATGAAATTTTACACTAAAAAGTGTTTTTTTAATCCCTCTTAAAGATGCCTCCTTTGTTGAAGACTAATTGACATAATCATGGGTTTATTTCTGGGCACTCTATTCTGTTCTGTTAGTCTATGTGTCTATTTTTGTGCCAGTACCACACTGTTTTGATTACTACAGCTTTGTCATGTATCTCTAAATCTGGGATTGTATCTCTAATTTTGTTCTTCTCTTTCAAGATTCCTTTTGCTATTGGGGATCTTTTGTGGTTCCATACAAATTGTAGGTTTATTTGTTCTAGTTCTGTGAAAAATGCTTTTGGTATTTTGATAGGGATTGCGTTAGATCTGTAAATTGCTTTGGTAGCATGGGCATTTTTACAATATTTGTTCCCTCGATCCATGAACATGGAATATCTTTGCATTTGGTTGTGTCATCTTCAATTGTTTTTCATTTTGTTTCATACTTTTCAGTGTACTGGTCTTCCACCTCTTTGGTTAAGTTTATTCCTAGGTATTCTATTATTTTTTGTACAATTGTAAATAGGATTATTTTCTTAATTTTTTTTTCTGCTACTTCATTATTAGTGTATAGAAATGGAGTAGATTTCTGTATATTGATTTTGTATCCTGTGGCCTTCGTGAATTCATTTTTCTTATCTAACAGTTTTTTGGTGGTGTTTTTAGGGTTTTCTCTATATACTATCATGTCATCTGCAAATAGGGAAAGTTTTACTTCTTCCTTACAGTTTTGCATGCCTTTTATTTCGCTTTCTTGTCTCATTTCTGTGGCTAGGACTTCCAGTATTATGTTGAATAAAAGTGGTGAGGAGTGGACATGCTTGTCTTCTTCCTGATCTCAGGGGGAAAGTTCTCAGTTTTTCACCATTGAGTACAATGCTATCTGTGGGTTTTTCATATATGGCCTTTATTATGTTGTGGTATGTCCCCTCTAAACCTACTCTGTTGAGAGTTTTTATCATGAATGGATGTTGTATTTTGTCAAATGCTTTTTCTGCATCTTTCGAAATGATCATATGGTTTTATCCTTTCCCTTGGTGATGGGTTGTATCACACTGATTGATTTGGGTATATTGTACCACTCTTTCATTTCAGGAACAAATCCCACTTGATCATGGTGAAAGATGTTTCTAATGTATTGTTGAATTCAGTTTGCTAGTATTTTGTTGAGGATTTTGCATCTATGTTCATCAGAGATATTGGCTTATACTTCTCTTTTTTTGTAGTGTCTTTGGTTTTGGTGTCAAGGTAAAGCTGGCCTCCTAGAATGAATTTGGAAGCTTTACTTCCTCTTCTATTTTTTTGAAAACTTTGAGAAGAAAATATATTAACTCTTCTTTAAATGTTGATTAGAATTCCCCTGCGAAGCCATCTGGTCCTAGACTTTCATTTCTAGGGAGTTTTTAGAATACTGATTGAGTTTCATTTCTGGTAATTGGCCTGTTCAAATTTTCTACTTCTTCCTGCTTCAGTTTTGGGAAGCTACGTTTCTAGGAATTTATCCATTTCTTCTAGGTTGTCCAATTTGTTGGCATATAATCTTTCATAATATTCCCTTATAACCTTTTGTATTTCATATGAGTTCTCTCTCTCTCTCTCTCTCTCAGTGGATCTGGCTAAAGGTTCATCAATTTTGTTGATCTTTTCAAAGAACTAGATCTTAGTTTCATTGATCTCTTCTGTTTCTTTTGTATCTATTTCATTAATTTGTGCCCTAATGTTTATTTCCTTCTTTCTACAGATTGGGGGTTTTGTTGGTTGTTCTTTTTCTTGCTCCTTTAGGTGTAAAGTTAGGTTGTTTTGAGATTTTTCTTGCTTCTTGAGTTAGGCCTGTATTGCTATAAAATTCCCTCTTGTAACAGCTTTTTCTACATCCCAAAGGTTTTGGACAATTGTGTTTTCATTGTCATTTGTATCCATGTATTTTTTTTTTAATTTCCTCTTTGATTTCTTGGTCGACCATTCATTGTTTAGTATCATTTTATTTAACTTCCACGTATTTATGTTCTTTCCAGGTATTTTTCTTGTGGCTGACTTCTAGTTTCATTACATTATGTTTGGAAAAGATGCATCGTATGACTTCAGTCTTTTTTAATTTGTTGGGACATGTTTTGTGCCCTAACATGTGATCTATTCTGGAGAATCTTCCATGTGCACTTGAAAAGAATGTGTGCTTCATTGTTTTAGGATTGAATACTCTGAATATAGATATATAGAAATAGATATAGATATATATTCGATCCATCCAGTCCAATGTGTCATTCATAGCCATTGTTTCCTTGTTGACTTTCTTTCTGGGTGATCTATCCATTGATGTAAGTGAGGTGTTAAAGTCCCCTACTATTATTTTATTACTATTGATTACTTCCTTTATGTTTGATAATAACTGCTTTATGTATCTGGGTGCTCTCATGTTGAATGCATAAATATTTATAATTGTTATATCTTCCTGTTGGATTGTTCCTTTATGATTATATAGTGCCCTTCTTTGTCTCTCGTTACAGTCTTTGTTTTAAAGTCTATTTTGTTCATAGGTTATATATCATCCACAATTATATGGTCAATCAGTCTTCAACAAAGGAGGCAATAATAGTCAATGGGAAAGAGATACTGTCTTAGACAATGTTAGGAAAACTGGAAAGCTACAGGCAAAAGAATGAAACTTGATGACGTTCTTACGTTGTATGCAAGAATAAAATCAAAATGGATTAAAGACCTAAATGTGAGACCTGAAACCATACAAATTCTAGAAGAGAGCACAGGCAACCATTTCTCTAACATTGACCATAGCATCATTTTTCTAGATATGTCTCTTGAGGGAAGAGAAACAAAAGCAAAAATAAACTACTGGGAATAAATCAAAATTAAAAGTTTCTACACAGCGAAGGGGACAATTGACAAAACTAAAAGACAACATACTGAATGGGAGAAGATATTTGCAAATAACTTTTCCAATAAGGGATTAATATCCAAAATACATACAGAATTTATATAACTTAACATAAAAAAACAAATAATCCAATTAAAATGAACACAGAAAAAAAGAGACAAGCAAAAACACAAACTCCTAAATATAGAGAACGAACTGATGGTCACCAGAGGGGAGTTGGGTGGGGGAATGGGTGAAACAGGTGAAGGGGGATTAATAGAACAGTTGCTGTGATGAGCACTGAGTAATGGATAGGATTGGTGAATCACTATATTGTACATCTGAAACTAATATAACTGTATATTAATTATACTGGAATTACAATTTTAAAAATTCCCTCTTAAAGATGCAATCACAATTTAAAGTTTCAGAAGTAGAGGCATCTATTTGAATGAAAAGGGAAAGATCTTCAAAACCATGATGAGCAAATGCAGGTGGTGGAATTGCCCTGTCAAGAAGCGTATTACTTGGGCAAATTAGGACAAAGGGAAAAAAATTAGAGGTAAGGGTTGCTTCTTGGTTTTTTGGGGTTTTTGGTTTTTTTGGGTTTTTTGCCACCAATTGTCTCATGGGTGTAAATTTATCATTAATGTGGTGTAGTAGGCTCTTTGGATGCTATAATTTCTCATCTGTTTCCTGCTGCAAAACCCATCGGCTATGCCTGCGTCCAGGTCTACATCCCAGCTGTGAAACATTAATCTCAGGCACACATTCTTCCATCACCAGCCTGGCGGATGCATGCTGTCTAGTTAGTTCCCCAGCAGGCTCCTGGCTCCGCTCCTGATGCTCTCCTGGCACCACTAACAACCGTGGAACTCTTGTCATTCTGGAGATGGGATTGCAGCAATGCTCCTTGGGTGGGCCTCAATGTCCTGTTCTTTTTTCTGCTCACTTCCCTGAACCTGGGGAGGATTTGTCACCCGGGTGTTTGGGAATCAAAGCTCTCTTGAGACTTTGTGATATTACACCTGGGACTTGAAACAGGGCTGTCCATCATGTAGTGTTTTGTGAATGTACCCTTCCTATGTTCTTTGCAGAGCCCTGTGTACTCACGGCTAGATGGTTGATTAATTACGGTGCTTCATAGTAAGATTGTTCTGCAATTAGGTCATGCATAAATACCCAACTTCTTGGTTCTGGTTTGTCTGTTGTTCTTAGGCTGGTGCTCGTATTTGTTTTATTGTGAGTAAAAAGTAAGAAGGGATTTTATCATGTGACTCCTGCTAGTTAAACCTCAGCTAAATTAGTAGGAAAATATGCATGTCTGATAACTGAGATTTCAATGCTGAAATGGAGGAGAAAACAAGATGCGATGTGAGTGGTGGGAAATGACCTCTCCCTCCTCCTCACCACCGAAAAGCAAACAAACAAAAATGACAACAAAAAGCTCCTGAGAGCATATGTTGTCCTTGGTATTAATCATGGGGATAGCTTATGTGTTTATAAAATGAATGATTGAATTTAAAGAGATCAGAATATGTGGATTTTCTTTTTCCCCAGAACACATCACAAAGCCGAGTCTAAGAGCCATAAACGATAGGGCAAGGAAGTGTAAATGGACAGGGACGAGAGGAGAAAAGCAATTAAATTTGATAGAAACGGGGCTCAAGTATGTGACATGCTCTCTGCTGATCCCGAGACTGCCATTTCCAGTGAAAGACGATTAGGGTTTTTCAGGGACAGTGGCTGAGAAAAGGGCACCCAGAATAGGAAGGAAGAAAGGAAAAAAAAAAAAAAAACCCTTAACAAAATGAGTTTTCCCAAGACAAAACTTTGATCACGTTTAGGCTGGTGTCAGGAATGATGAGAGGTCCACAAGCCCAGGGGAATTCAGCAAATCTTTCTGCCTAAGCTGGAGAAACTCTACTTTATTCTGTGAATCTACAGAGGCCTGTAGACAGTATACGTATGAAATAATGCATTATATCTGCACACAGTGTATATACAACACATAATCTCTTCAACACTTACAGAAAATTGCTTTCCGATGCTCGTAAATGAGAGGGGTTACAAGAGATAAGAGGGTGGTCTGTGTTCCCAAGGCAGCCACTGGGAAAAGAAGGACGTTGTTTAAAATGATTGTAAGTGACTATCTTCCTAAATTGTATGTTGTGCTCTGGTCTCCTGTTGATTCTCCCCAACTCAGGTAGCAAAAGGCAACACCAACACACGCAACTGCTCCGTAATGAGACTGCATTTATCTCAATTTTTTTTATATTTAATAAGAAAGGATTTTCATGAATAGAAACTAAACTGTCATGATGGCAAAATAGTACTCTGTGAACCCATGTTTTGGGAAAATAACAGAATAAAGAAGGCTTTTTGCTTTTTAAGCAGGTAGAAGTGTTTGGGAGCTGCCCTATTCCCAAGACGAATCTGTGCTCTTGGTAGGAACTGCTGACTGGCTGTATTTGAGATCATAGAAAACTTCTCTTATGCACTAGAGTCATGGGAGTCTTATTACATCCTGTTAGTCATTTTTGCTGTCCCAACTTCAGTACAAAAGAAACCAAGTTTATCTCTGGACTTGCAATGATAGCAAAAGGATCTCTTCCTCTTTATGTACTGCATTTGATCAACATGTGTCATTAATCTCTCCTTCCTGCTTGGTGGCAGTAAGTGATGGAACACTTTATCAGTTCTTTCTTCAATTAGATTGATGTATGAGCATTCCTTGAATTTTAAAGGTCATTAATTTTCACATTAGTCTCTTTGGTTGGGAGCACATAGATTGATATATTGATGATTTAGTCTTTCATTGATTCTATATCATCTTTAGCACCATGAGTCATGAGTGGTACTTCCTTCTCAACCATGACACAGGGAGTGAAAATGTATTGGTATTTGCAGAGAAATAAGGAACCTAGCTTTTGTCCCTTATATAGCATTTTAATGTCCATGGATGAAAATAATTATGAGATGTATTCAGTCATATGCTTACAGTGTCATTGGCTTCTGTCGACCTTCCTCCCGGAGCTGTGGGTAATATCTATAACAGCTAACAACCTCAACCTAGTGACCTTCCATTTGCATTGATGCTTCAAAGTTAAGGACTTCCTGAAGTTATTTCAAAATATTTCATTAAAGAAATAAGTTTCCCTGGTCACCTGAATTGAGATTTATTGCCCACCCATTTGATAGATCAGCCATGTTGAATTATTCCATGTGGGTCAAAGTAATGATGAACTTCATACACATGTGATATTCCAAGGACAACCCAGCATTTTATTTCATCTCCTTCCACAGAATAGACTGTACACACCATGTTTGTGCCACACACACACTACTGTAATGGCAATAATGAAATAATAAAAGTTAGATCACCGGAAACAGTGGATTGATGTCCTTGACCACTTGAGAATGATTGGATATGACTGACACACAGGCTGAGGGGAAAATCTTGTTACAGTGGGCCATCGAACATTTCATTGAGGAAAAAGTGCAACTCAGATCTCTAAGGAAATCTTTTCTGGCGAAGAACGTACAAAATCCTTGGCTCGAGTTGTAGAATGAAGCAGAATGTAGTCAGATGTGTAATACAGTACAGCTCGTCAGTCATTTTCAGTGTGACATTAAGTCATTTGAACCTCTCTGGACCTCAGTCTTCCGGTCTGTAGCAGGAAGTTAACACTGCTTCATCTTTGAAGTTCCTTGTGCTCTAAATGTTTATATGTAAATATTAGAAAATCATGCAGGAGACTCAGAAAGCAATAGAAACAAAGAAGTATTAACAAAAGACTCAACATAAATGTTAATCGGTCTCTGAAGAACACAACTGAAGAGTTGCTCATCATTTGAAAATCCAGTGGTGTGCAGAGCAGGGTAGTAAATGTCACCAATTCAAGTCAGGAATTATTTTATTAAGTAGTTATTGGAAGTCTAGCCATCTCCTGGCTGGGAAATAGGGAAGCAACTGGGTCCATTTTAGTGTAAAACTAAGGCTCTGTGGGCACTTACAATATAGTAGGGGGAAAGGTCTTATAATCAAAGAACATTATAGGGGCTCCAGGGTGGCTCAGTTGGTTAAGCATCCAACTCTTGACTTCAACTCAGGTCATGATCTCAGGGTCATGAGATCAAGCCCCACGTGGGTCTCCCCACTGGGTGTGGAGCCTGCTTGGGATTCCCTCCATCCCTCTCCCTCTGCCCTCCCCCACTCCACCTCTCATGCTCTCTCTCAATAAAATAAAATAAAATAAAAAATAGAATAGAATAGGATTATTTAAAGAAAGAACATCATAATAATCAAAGCTTATTTCTGTGCTCAGACCAGGACATGCAGATTTCTCTGCATTGTTGTTGTTGTTGTTGTTGTTGTTGTTTTAACTTTTGGGTCATCGAAAAATTGGTTCCGTCTATCATACACGTAAGCTTGTGAGCCATCTCAAATCCCATTTGGAAGCAAAGTACAATTCCAATGCGAATAAAACCCCATATATAAATAAATATATATAATATATATATAAATAAAACCCCGTATATAATCAAGTCCCAGATGTACTGCTCTAGAAATACAGAGGGTGAGAGCAGAGACGAGAAGCACGTGTGCAGGGATTTGAAAACTGTTTTGGCAACTAATGCTTCTTGCACCTTCCCCAAGTTTCAGCAGCCCTTGCATGGTCACCTCTTTTCTCTCTAAATCATCCCCCCTTTTCTCCTTTCTTTCCCTATTGGAGGGGCTCACTGCTTAGACTCCTGCTCTCCTTATTCTCCAGTCACCTCCTCTGAGAACTCATCAATCCTCATAACTTCCACCGTCTCTGCCAATCCGAGCAAGGGCAGCGGTGGAGCAGAGAGGTCAGGAGGCATCAGGACAGAAGTCTCATTAACGGGGAGGGATCTGCAGGCTCTATGGAGCTTGGCAGAAAGCCAATCAAGTGAGACTTGAACATCAGTCTGCACTGGAAAGGAGACATGAATGTCCCCGATCAGGGGGGGCCAGCTGGTCAAGGCAGGGGAGGAAAGCATTGGCCCCTCGAGCCATGCTTCTCCAAGGGTCGACCCACAGCACTGACATCACTTGGGAATTGGGCAGAAATGCATAATCTCAGGCCTTACCCTAGACCTTCTGGATCAGAACCTGCAAGTGATTAGTTGAGAAGCACTGGCCAAAAACAAAACAAAAAGAAAAAAAGTCGAGATAGAGAGGAGTAGACTGGCAGCCCTCAGAGTCTACCTGCAGTGTTACATTTGACTTTTGGATATCACATAGGAAACGTGCAGTTACCTTCCAACCCTCGTGACAGTGAGCAAACAGAGCCAAGAAGGAGCAAATGTTGTGGAGGTGGGCCCCATCGGAGAAGCTCTATTTCCTTTACTAAGCCAAGGGAGTAGAGCTGGGTGGGGCAGAAGATCCTTGTCCTGGCATGGTATGCATTTGATTCTGAAAAGCGGGCCAAGGCAGACTGCAGGGGACCTTGAAAGCCCACTAAAGAGTTTCATTATTGTTCCTGGATGCATAGATTTATTGATCAAGGAGGAATCTAGTGAAATCAAGGATTTAGGAAGAAGCGGGACCAAACAAGGAGATGAGGCAGGGCGGCGGTGTGTGTGTTGCTAATTTTGTCCCTGTACTTTCGTCAGTGTCATTCCTGATGTGCAGAGAGGCCCGTCTACTCCTTTCCTCCCCAGAACATCCCTCCTAACAGTATAACCCCAAGTCAGCATGATTACCACATCCTCCCACCCCTACTATTCTATATGATTTAACCCCAAAGGTCTTAAAATAGAGACTTATGGCTGGGGTTGGGGGAGGGGGTTGCCTAGGAGGGCCATGCAGACCTAATTCCCATCTCCTCCTTAAGTCCTTCCAGTGACAGAAATCTTGATGACTCACGAAGCCATCCATTACAGGTCAGGGGAGCTATAATTGTTTAAAAAGTTCTTCCTTATATTGAGCTGAATTTCTTTTTTCCTTTGTGCCAATCACATACTAAAAAGCACTAAGATAGCACAGCTCTCTGCCTTTCATCTGTTTCTCTTTCACAGATTCTGTTGAGTCTGCAAGTTGAAAGTGTTTTAGGCTTTCTTTAGTGATCTGAAAGAACTCAAGCATTCTCGCGAAAAGAGCTCATTTCAAGAGTTCCTTTTGACATACAGCTACTCGGAGAGCTCAGGTATATCCTTAGCTGGTCGTGGTCTCTTTTCAGTTCAGGTGTAGTTAGATTAGTTTATGATTTCACAGCTCCAGGATCACCCTGGACTACAGAGAGTTTGGAGCAAGAATATCAAGGGTAGGGAGCCTGAATGACAAAAACCAACACACATGTAGGAGATCAGATACATGCAAAGGGCACCTACGAGACAAAGTGTTTCTGGGCAGAAAGCGCACAGAAGGAGGCACTGACTGTGCCCTGGTCGGTGTTATTTACATTTGCAAAGAGCAGTAAATCTGCCAGTCCAGGAGGGCTTGCCTAGCTAAGGATCTGAGATAAAACAAGAGTCTCAGGGGGACCTGGTAATTTAGCAGTGATTGTCCGTGCTGTTTAGGGACAAAGGCACCTTGATCAAAGACGCGCCCTGTCTGGTCCCAGTGTCAGCTGTCTTTTAGAAATAATTAGAGCCTGATGCCCACCAGTGTTCCATCAGACAACCAGCTCCCTCCACCTCTGATTCCCTCAACACCAAGAACCCTGTGTTGTAGACCAGTCTCGGGATCTGCAAGCTCAGGACCAGACAGACCCTCAAACAGAGCAACTTGACCAAGACAAGGTCGGGTGGGAGGCCAGCCAACTGGTTTCTCCCTGTGAACATCAGCCTCTGTATACCTCTGACAGAGCTCTGAAATCCCGTTGTCAGTTTCAAATTGCAAAGGAAGTCACCAGAGCCCAGGCTAACCAGCGCCCACTGTTGCATGCTTACAATGTGGCAGAAACTGTGCGAGGACGTGCTGCACATACATGATTATATTCAGCTCCACAACAGCCCTGATGAGAGAGACTATTACTGCCCATTTTCCGATTTGAGAAACTAAGGCCATGGCAAGATAAGACAGCCTAACTGGAGACACAATGAAGAGTGGGGGAGTGGGACTTCAGACCAAACGGGCTCATAGTCACAACACTACACTCCTTTCCTTAGTGTTAAATACAAACACGAGGCAAAAAATAAACCTTGCGTAAGCCAGAGAATCCTCTCGAGTTATTGCAAAGAGTGCAAAAGTTAATGCTTTCAGAACTGTAGAGTGCACGTGATAGCAAAACACTAAAAGATTAAAAAATTTACTCACCAAAGTTAACGTAGGAGATCCTATCCAAAGTCTCAATTTGGTTTTAAAATATTTTGTTGACAGTTAATTGTATATTATATTTGGTAGCTATTCGTTTTCTAGCACATGTCTTGACCCACAACAAAAAATAGTTGCTGCAGGTGAACCCCCCCCCCGAGGACTGATGGCATTTATCTGACCACCGAACAACCCACTGGAGTAGACGAACGTTTGGTTGGCATCAGAAATGATTAGAACTTATTTCTTGGGTTTTATTAAAAATATGTTTTTTTGGTACAGCTACTGTTTCACCTTTCGGGTGGAATAAAATGAAATGGCAGATAAGAATTCAAAACTGAATTGTCAAGTGCTACTTTTAATAATGTAATCCACACCAAAAGGAGACTCTATTAGGATTTTGGTAGATTAAGAAGCACATCAGTAATTGTAGATTTAAACATAATGTCAACTTTTCTATCCATAGCATGGGAGTAGCTTCATTAAGCAAACATTTACAGACTGCCTGCCTGGTGCCAAAGACCATGGAAAGGACTGGGGACACAGTGTTGAACCAGAGTGTGTCGTTTAGGATGCCTCTCAGTTGCAGTAATAAATCCACCGAGTAAACGAGAAGAATGACAATAGGGTAATATCAAGGTTGATTATTTCAGAAGCACCAGGATGTCATAAAAGACTTGGGCTTTTCCCATTGTTCTGCCCTGGTGTCCTCTCATGGTTGAAAAACGGCCATTGCTACTCCAGGCATCACATGCAGACATTAACAAGGGCCAGAATGGAAACCTTGCCCATAAAACCCTTAGCCGACTTCCCCTCATGTCTCATTGGCCAGAAATGAGCCACAAGACAATCCCGAAACCAATAACCAGCAAAGGCAATGGATTTCCAGGATAGGCTCAGACTAATCAGAATTTATCGGAGCTGAGACGGATTTGGTTACTGGAACAAATAAGCATTCTATTAAGAAGAAAGTTGTGGGAGATGGCAATTGGGTTGTCCAGTCGTTTTCAAGGTGATATACACACTTGCAATCTGCAGATAGAAAATTCTAGGTTCGGCTACTTACATAGTGGCTCCATTTGCTCCATTTGCTTCAGCACTTAAAAAAAAAAAACTTTTTGTTATACTTTTTTAAAAAAATAAACATTTCAATCATTTTAAGTATCCAAAATTCAGCGCCATTAGGTACATTAACCATGCTGTATAACCACTATCACTGTTTCCAGAACGTTTTCATCAGCCCAGAGAGAAACTCTGTGCCCATCGTGTAATAACTCCCCACTTTTCCCAGCCTCTGGTAACCTCCAGTCTACTTTCTATGAATTTGCCTATTCTAAATACCTCATCTAAGTGGACTTATACGGTATTTGTCCTTTTGTGTCTGACTTATTTAACAGAGCTTGATGTTTTCGAGGTTTATTCATATTGTAGCATGGATGAGAATTCCATTCCTTTTTGTAGCTGAATAATATTCCATCATGTGAATATATCACATTCTGTTTATCCATTTTATCTGTTGATGGACTCTTGGGTTGTTTCACCTTTTGGTTATTGTGAATAATGCAGCTATATACATGGGTATACAAGTATCTAGTTGAGTCCCTGTTTTCTGGAAATTCACTGAACCCCAGTGACAAAGTGGACATTACCAACCTATTACATATGTGGTATGAAATTAAGTAACATCTGTAAAGGACTGATAGGTACTCCAGGAGTAGCATCTACGGCTACCATCTTTATTGTTGTTTTATTTGTTGATGTTGGAACGCAGAAGCAGAATGCAAAGGAGGGGTAGCTAGCTTAGCCTGAGGATTCAGAAATATTTCAGCTGTGCTTTGAAGATCAGTTAGGGAGAGGCATCGTAGGACCCTCTAGAGGAAGTGCCATCAGGGCAAATGTTTTACTAAATAGGAGGAATAAAATCAGAACTAAACAGTTTGAGTTTTCTATCCTTCGGTCATAACAGTGGAGATTGGGTTGAGGGGAAGAAACGCTAAACATAGAGAAACTAGTTGGGGGGTTATGATTATTGTTCAGACACCATATGATTTGGGCTGGAACCAAAATAGTGGCTGAATAGGGATAATATTGGAAACCAACACCTGGGTGATAGATTGAATGCGAGAATAAGGAAAAGGAACGAATAGTTAATGGTTTGAACTGTAGAGTATGGTACCGTTCTCTGAGAAAGAGGATGCCTGTTGGAAGAACAGGTTTAGCAGGATGAGTAGATGGTAAACGCTCATTTGAACAGGTCACACTTAAGGGATATGAAATCTGGAAGGAAGCGTGCACTGGTTAGTTAGTTATAAGCAAGGACTTGGAATTTACAAGGAGGTCAGGAGGTACAGAAATGAGGAAATCATTAGGCAAGAGGGAAATGGAGTTACGGCTGTGGATGAAATTAATGAGAAGGCATATACAGAGGGTTTGGGCCTAAACCCTGGGGGAACTAATATTTAGGAGGTAAGCACACTGACAACTAATAAACAGACAGTAAGAATGAGACAACTAGCAAGACTGGCAAGAGGAAACAGAGAAGGATAGCCCCAGGCAGGAAGCATGCAAGAATTTGAAGGACAAGTCAGTGACAGTGCTGGACAATCAGGATAGCAGAGAGGACAAGGATCTGGCAATTAAGAGGTCATTGGTATCTTTGTGACAGTTGTTTCTGACCAAAGCCAGACTAATGTGAATTGAGAAATTTTGAGAGGGGATGAAGACATGGATCTAGGCTATTCTTTTTCAGGATCTTGCCTGAAAATAGGGCATAATGGCAGATTTTCAAGTTACTTTTTTTTTTTAAGATTTTATTTATTTATTTGACAGAGAGAGACAGCGAGAGAGGGAACACAAGCAAGGGGAGTGAGAGAGGGAAAAGCAGACTCCCCGCAGAGCAGGGAGCCGAATGGGGCCTGGGATCATGACCTGAGCCGAAGGCAGACACATAACTGACTGAGCCACCCAGGCGCCCCTCAAGTTACTTTTAAATGCAGATATTTTGACAGGTTTAAATGCTGAAAGGGAGAATAAAGGAACAATCTCCCCTGAAGAGGGGATAAAGAAGTCTTGGAGGCATTTCATAGCCTCTGTTTTCTCTGAAATAGAGAGGGAATTCATCAGCTGGTATATTCGGCTCGGGGCTGGGCATATGGTATTTGCTCAACAGATATTTGTTTTATTTAATTATTGGTGGAAGTATGTGGGTCTTGGACTAGCAAAGAATATTGAGAGGCCTGAGGCAGGAGTGAGTTTGACCAGTTCCCGAGCATCACTGAGGAAGGCAGTGGTTCTCACAGAGGCCTGAGTTCCAACCTCAAGGTCCCAACTTCACTAGTTCAGCCTGGGCATGGAGCGTTTCCAACGTCCCGAGGTAATTCTCGTTGTAGCCATGGTTGGCAATCACTAGTATAGAGGTAAACTTGGAAGATGCTCAGAGGAAGAAAAGGCAGCTTTTTAATGAGCCAGTTGAGGTGGTCTTGAGAAGGAACTTTTGTCTAGAATGATGTAAAATAGGACTTAATAGCATTTTTTGTTTCCTCCCAGATATAAAATTATGTGTATGCAAGACAGAGAAAGCAAAAGATAAGTAATTATGAAGAGACTGAGGATAATAACAAAACATTTTCTTTTTTTTTAAGATTTTATTTATTTATTTGACAGAGATAGAGACAGCCAACGAGAGAGGGAACACAAGCAGGGGGAGTGGGAGAGGAAGAAGCAGGCTCCTAGCAGAGAAGCCTGATGTGAGGCTCGATCCCATAACGCCGGGATCACGCCCTGAGCCGAAGGCAGACGCTTAACGACTGAGCCACCCAGGCGCCCCAACAAAACATTTTCTCATCTACGAGCCATCGGCAATTAAAATTGCCCAGCTCCCTGCCTGGCTATAGGGCCGTTAGAAGAACTTACAAAAAGGAAACAGAAGTAAGTTTCATTGAGTGCCAGTTAGGTGCCAAGCGTTGGATTTGGCCCTTTCATGCCCCATTTAACTTTCTCAGTATCCTGCAAGGTAGTTATTACCGTTGCCATTGTACATAAACCAAGACTCAGAAAGTAGCCTTATATGTGAATGAGAGGAGAAGTGGGGTCCTAGTGTTTCAGGAGACTTGGGGAAGAGTTGGGGAGCCCTCTTCTCTCCCCTCCAGTAGATAAAAACCTGAGGAGGTGATCAAAGGATGGAAACACGGCTTCCATTGGCAGATGTGAATATTTAAAATACCATACATTTATTTGACACCTGCTACACAATTCACCCTCGGTTGACTCTGACATTTCATTATTCTGAAATGACCTTTGCCCCCTAGCATAACACTAATCCATTAAAAGGAAAGAAAAGAGAAATAGAAACTAAAAAGAGTCATGTGAAGATCACAGAGAAGGTTTTTTATACCCTGTGCCTCTGCTTTCGATCAATTTTTCTCTTCTAGCCCAATAACGTGGTTAGCCAAGCCAGACAAAAAAACAGAGAAATGGCTCTTCCCTCTTGTTTTTGCTACAGTGTCAAAATAATAAATAGGTTAATCATATCAGTTGCATTGACTTGGGACATCTTAGACACATACTGCCCTTTGGGAGTGCAGAAGCACCGTTCCAGGGCTTTTATTGAAGAATCCCTACTTGTTCCTTTTCCCTTTATTTGTGTGAACACTCTAGTCTAAGAAGTATTGAACCTTGTCCGAGAAGAAGCTGAAAGGCAGCTCCGAAATCTACAGCCTGGCAGCGAGCTTTTAAAAATGCATCAGGCAATCTGGAGTAAGCTTTTATATTAATAGAAGACACAGGTAGAAGATGAAGAGCCACGGCCACTGATTTGGACACCACCCGAGAACTGTCATTGGTGTAGAGTGTATGTGTAACTGTCATTTGAAATTGAGTCTGTGGCTGCCACCACTATTGTTTCCCATGGCAACAGGCCAGTGTCCCCAGGACCTCCATCAATAGTCACTGACGTCTGGTGGGCAGGAGACCGGGCAGAGACCTAGAGATAAGTCATTGATCTTCTGCATACCTTGGTTCCAACATCTGCAAAAAAAAAGGAATATAGATTTCTCTCCCTCTGCTCCCCATTCCTTGTGACACAGGACCTAATGTGTCCGACAGAACCAAGGCTTTTACTGCATTCTGTAGTTGGCTGGTTTATTTGATAGTGGGTTAAAAGTGAAGCAGGTGGAAGGAGTTAGATTTCCACCACTAACATATTTGTGGAATCTCTGACTTCTGTGTATAGCCCTATGCTAAGGAATAAATGAATGACGATATGCCACATTTCATCAGTTTATTCCTTACCGCTAACCAAGGTCCTGGAGTTGGAAGTAGCCCTTCACCTTTTCCATTGAAACTTGGTCTGTGCATTTGCCACACACACAGGCCTCCAGAGTCCCCTTATCCTTTCTTTCAGCACATATTTATGGCTGAGAATATGCATCTGCTATGCCTCAGGTGCTTGTGCTGGGCACTAAGAAATGAAAGATAAATAATTCTTAGTACTCAGCCTCAAAGAGCTCAAAGCCTAGCCGTAGTGAGAGGTTGAAAAACAGATTATCGTGCCATCGTGTGCAACAGGCAGGGAGAGAGATCATCAAGGTACTGTGAGAGCTCAAATGGGGCAATTCCTAGAGAGAAGGGCTCTAATAGTCATAGTAAAAATTTAAGAAGTTGTTTGAAATTAATGGAGTACTTGGCAACACACGTTCCCTGAGCCGGATTGTGTGACACAGGTGCAAAAAGGAGGACCCAGCAGTTGGATTCCTAGTGTATTATAAGCAGGAGGGAAGACAGTAACAAAAGGGAAGGAAGAAACAGAAAGCATGAGTGTGAGGGGTGACAAAAATGGGTAAAAGAGAAGGGAAACCAGAAGACCAGAGTGGTCAGTGACTGAGCAGAGTAGCATTGGGGTGAAGTGACAAGAAAAAGGCTGCCAGAACCATCCGAGGCTGCTTAATTCATGCCATGTTCACTTTGCAATTAGATTTGCATAAGCCTATGCCATCAATATAAATGATTTATATTATCAATTTGTTTTTTTGACATTATTCCCAAGAATGCTGAAGAACATATTAGCTGGGTTAGAAGGCAAGTTTTCAGGCAGTAGTCACTCTCTTTTTATCATAAATCTACCCTGGAGCCCTACTCTGTCTCTGAGCCAGGGCATGGGTATCCAGCTGCTCAATGGACATTTCCACTGAGCCTCTGACCTGTCATCCTATCCCTTTGAAACTTGACCCCTCATTCTCCTGGGGTCCCCCTTGGTCATCATGCTTCTCACTGTCTCTTTGTCTCCATGCCTTTTCATTGCTGTTCTCTCTTATCTGATATTCCATTTTCTATTCCACTCACACCTCCCACTCTTTCTTCTCTACTTAGCTAACTCCTGGTAATCCTATCAGGCTTCAAAAGCACAGCTCCAGAAAGCTCCCTCTGCTCCCTTCCCCCCACCTCCGCCCCCCCCCCCCCCCACCACCACCACCACCCGCAGGCTGATCTAAATGCTTTCTCTTTGAGGTTCCACTGCACTGGGTACATGGTTCCTGCTTAGTCCCCATCACCCTGAATAATAATTGCTAGTCTGCTTGTTTGTCTTTCCATGAGTCTGGTAGCTGGTAGGGACCTCATACATCACAGTTACTCAGTGCTTGTTGGTTGATTGCATGAGCAAGTAAAGAAAATAATGCATCACAAGTCAACAAAGTCAAGAGTTGAGAGTCTTTAGTTCTGTTGAGTCTTTCTCGGTTCTTCAGTGTTTTAACCTTTCAGGAGTTATGCTGCCATAAAGGATTTTTCTGACCCAACTATTTCTAATCCCAATGGTGCTATTATAAGCATTCTAGTTTTTAATTATTTACTTTAATTCTCTAGCTTTTCTATATTATGCTGATGTTATTAGTTAACCTTTAAAAATAAATTAACATTTTTTAAAACCCCTCTCTTCTCAATAAACAAACAAACCAAAAAATGTAAGCCCAAACCCAGTCTTCTTATAGCCTAGGTGTTTGTATGAAGAAGTGAACAATTTAGGAGGAAGAGGGAAAAGGTTGGTTGTTCAGAAAATACTATTTTGTGATAAGGTTTAGAAAGCATTAGTTTCTTGAACACCTGGATTTGGGTTTATTGATATGGATGTATATGGAATAAGGTCAGTAAATGTACAGTCTAATGCAAGTTTTGAAGAATGAATACACATTTTCTGGGTCAATTTTTAAAAATATATTAAGACTTCCACATAATAAATGTATGTGAAGAAAAAGGGATAAATGTATACAATATAGAATCATACAATAGACACATCTTTCTGCCCGAATGGGTTTATTCAATAAATATCCAGTAGCTTTCTCAGCATAGTCTGCTATCAGGGTAGCTGTTAGTCTTAGAGTTCTGACCCAATTCCAAATAAGTAATTTTATTCTTCCTGCTTAAATTCCCCTACCATTGCTGCTCGACGCAGAATTCTTCTTCATTTCCCGTCCCATCTGAAGTGTTACTCCATCCTGAAAAACAGCTTCATGTACCAGTCTAAAGGTGACTGCTTTGCTATGATGAGTGAGGCAATTTTGCTATGTTAAGTGCTTTGGGAAAAAAGCACTTATAGGGCTCCCATAGAAATGCAGCTAATATTACTCAACGAACCTTCCTTTCAGCCGTTGTGCAGTGTGGCATTTTCAAAATGAAGAGGCCTTGCCCCATTGCAGTTTATTTATGTGATGTATTCAAAATGGGCCCATTTCCCGAAGGCATCTGGGAATATGTGTAGAAGAAATATGAAAGAAACAAAAATTAAATACAGATGAAGTTAAACAGCTAACAGTAGAGAGGCCAGTGGCGTCGCAACTTCAGACCTCGATCTAAAATCCTGAATGATCGGGAAGAATGGAAAATAATCACACCAGGAAGCTCTCAGTACATCTTCTGCCTAGCTAAATTCTAAATGATAGCTCCAAGAGGTTCGTAGGGTAGGTGAATGTGTCCTAGCTACAGAATTCAGAGTTTCATAGACTTTGGAGGAAAGGAGTTTGTGCAAGCTTATTGAATATGATCATAGGCAGCATTTAAAAGATAGCCACATTTCTGAAAAGTGTAACAAGCAACACACTCAATATGCTTAGATAGATCACCCATTTGTTTCTAGAATATCTCGCCTTGCCTTTTCTTTCAGATCACCATTCGTTGTCTTTAGTAGCCTCAAATTACTATTCTCTTCCTTAGATCTCTGAGCCTGTTTTCAAGATACATGTTTGCTTTAAAAAAAAAAAAAACAGTGGTTTTATTGATTTATAAATACCCAGAGGTGTCTTACGGTTAATTCAGGTGTGTCAGCAGAAACAACTGGCATGTCTCTCTACCTCCGTAAGGATACAAATGGGAAGGCACTGTATGCTAATTTCTAGGGTGTTGACTCTATCAACAAATAGTAGATACTCATCCTGATTTTTTTTTCTATTTCTATCGTAAGCAAGTCTACATTGTCTCAGTCTTTTTATCTTAAGCCGTACCTAGATACTTAAAATAAGAATTTTCCAGGAAAACATCAAGGCCTTTGACATTGGATGTTTTATTTGACCAAGATAACAAAGACTTACCTCACCAAGGAGCAGCTCTCAAATTTTTCCAATTATTGTAATGTTTTGATTAATTCTGCAAGCACTTCTGGGACTTTCCCATTGCCTTTTGAGTGTGTATGTTTTTTGTTAATCTTTTTAAATGCTTAGAAGCACAGAGAGAAACCTAGAAGTTGGAGTCTCACGGATCAAAGTCAGCATCTGGCTCCATTCTCCATATAGAAACTCCGGCTCCACTAAGTTGATTTTCTATAAAATAGGGCTAAGCCCAGCATCTACCCAGAGAATGCGAGGATTAAATACTGCATGTACCACCTGCAGGGACATAGGAAGCGAGTGTTACCTGGTGGCCGGGCAACAGGTGAGCTAGCTGTTTGCCTTCCCGTCTGAGTCAGTGACAACTGCTGACCCTCTTTGCGTCCATCCCTAAATCTTTCATTGCCATCTACCCAAGCTGGCCGCAAGCATCTAACAGGATAAGGCACACAGCTTGGTAATACTGCCCCCACATCGCAAAGTCCTGCTTCCTTGCACTGCAGCTTCAAGCTGGATGTGGGGCCTCTGACCCATGTTCCTCTGACTGGCTCTTCAGAAATCACTGGTGGATTCCAATTGTTGTTATTGTTGTTTTTTAAATCCTACCTTTTTATACCCAGTTTTGTTTCCTTTACCATTATTTTGAGAGGAAAAGTTCTTAAGAATGGAGCTAGAAGTCGAAGCCAAGTCTTTCTGCGACAGGGCACACACCTGTCCGTTCTTTCTACATCCTCCCAACTGGACAGATGTGCTTGCTTCCATAGGCTGCATCTTATCTGCGTCCCCGTAGCTTTTCTTCCTCCTTGCCACCCGGGTCCTTCGCTCTGACGCTGACCGAACACAGCTGTCTGCTGTTGCCCGCTGCTTGGGTCAGACTCCTAGACCCCTGTCCCCGCCCCCTTGCTCTTTGTTTTTAATCTGCCAGCTGCGCATGCGCTTGTCCCAATGGTGCCAGATGCTCCAGGATGTTCCCACCGAGATGGCCCAGAGCCGTATAGAGCCATGTGGCTTTGGAGCTAGAATGCCCCTGAGATACCTACCAACCGAAACATCTAACTTTACAGATGGGAATGAATAACCTCAGTGTCACACTTGCAGGTTGTGGTGGAGGTCCTGGAACCTGCGTCTGCTTTTTATGCCTTTAAACCCCTTTACCATTGCAAGGGAAAACAAACAATTCCTTTAATTAGAAATTTTTAAATTTAAAAATACAATATCATCGTAAATGTCTGCCTTTTAAATGTAGGAGGTCTGTGAAATGGTAGGATCAGAGCTATTTCTCTTGCCTGCATTTAGCCCTCTCTTTTAGGATTATTTCTCCTTATTAAAGTCTGAACTTCTTGTATTTATCAAAAGAAATGTAGTTTGTTCTACCTCTTTTTTTAAAAAGATTTATTTCTTTATTTACTCGTTTATTTGAGAGAGAAAGAGCAGAGGGAACGGAAGAGGGAGAAGGAGAGAGAGAATATCTCAAGTAGACTCCTCGCTGAGCACAGGGTCCAATATGGGGCTCAATCCCAGGACCCTGAGATCATGACCGGAGCCGAAATCAAGAGTTGGCCACTTAACCAACTGAGCCACCCAGGCTCCCCTGTTCTACTTACTTCTTAAATGAATAAGTAGTTGTCAATTTAAAGAAATCTATGTTAAGTTGGTAATCAGAAATAGGTACAAATCAGGGATAGGAACTATATTTATTTTATAGCAATGCAAAACTGAATAAAAACCCACAAAGCCAACTATGTTGGAATGGTTACACTGAAGACATGAAATATTGTGCATTCACTAAAAGGGTTGTTTTCTTGGATATAGTGGGGATATCTAGCTATGTGCTATTGAATTGAAAGTAAAAGGGGAAAACTGCATTTAGCCTGACCCCAATACTATTCATATTAGAATTAACACTAGGAAGGAAGTACCACAAAGTATTATCCATAGTTATCTTTGTCTTGGTAGATGGTTGAGGATTTTTATTCTCTTTTCCCAAATTCTATATAACAAATATACATAAACAGACACTCGGTGGAAATGTCCAATGTGCGTCGGATATCCACTCCCTGGTTAAGAGAGAGTTAGGATCCAGGGTAGATTTATGATAAAAAGGGACTGAGTAGTACTGCCTAAAACCCTTCCCTCCAATTCAGCTAATACGTTCTTCAGCATAAAAAGAAATCTAATAAGAAAGTAGTTACATCTTTCTGAAAACCAAATGAGGGAAGTTACCTTTAACTTTATGGCTGATGTCAAATATTCCTTCCCCAGTCATACTCATGTTCTGAGAACAGAAAAACCACTGCACTCTCCTAATCAATGAGATGACAGTTCAGCAATAGGTTCTAGAAGAGCCTCCACCCCAAACACTCAGAAGGCCCAGAAAGAGGAAGTGTGTACCCACAGCTTGACTACGAGTGCAGCTGCCTCAAGTCCCCAAGAGCACTTGTCTGCTTGACGCAGCCTCGTGAAAAAACGGAGCCAGAGAAGTGCAGTGTTGATGCCCTTGATGCAGCCAGTGATTCCCCTGCCTCATCCCGTCAACTGCACCAGGACGCGCGCGGGCCCGTCTACCTGAGACTCAAGCGGGTCTCCTTGGCTGGAGTGACAAGTGCAAGCACTGCCTCGATGTTAGTTCTGACCTACTCGGAACAGCACCTACCCTAACCACCCACAGGCCATGAGACCTTGGGCAAGCTCTTTGGGTCGTAGCCTCCACAACCATTAAAAGAAATAATAGTATTTCCTCTAGCACGGTGTTACTGTAAAAATAAACTGCAGCTCTCTGCCCTAAAGCTGTTAGAGCAGTACCAGCCCCGGGCTCATTGAAAATGCTACCTAAGTACCCACTCCTTCTCTATCGTGGACTTTCTTCTCTCTCTGTCTCTCTTACTGTCTTCCCCCCTCTCTCGTTCTCTCTCCCTCTCCCTCCCCAGCCCTTCCCTCTCCCTCTCTCTTTCTCTCCCCCTCTTTCCCTCCCCCACCAGGTTAGAAAATGATCTTTATCTTCACCGTGGAGCATATGTTGGAGATAACTTGAAACAAGATGTAAAGACAGAAGAAATAATAAAAAGTTATCTTGCCATTTCACAGGGCAAATCAGAGATGAGAAGAGATGAAGTCATCACTTCACAAAATGAGGGGTTTTTTCCTTTTCTTAAACAATCCAGCTTTTTTTCTTTAGGTCTAGTGACCCATGATATGGGGCAGACTGCTCTTTTTTTTTCATTTTCCTTTCGGTTCACATGGCACTGAGCAACAAAATAATAAAAAATATATATTTTTTAATAATACCAGTACACACACGAGTAGGAGAGAAGGGCTCCCATTGCTTGCTGAATCACTCACTAATCACTCTGTTCGGACCCAGCAGGGAATTCTGACAACACACCTGACTTTTCATTTATTTATTTTTTATTGGTTCTGGGAGAGGTTTGTGATTCATTCCATGTAGGTTGCAAGCCCTTGTGCTACAGGAACAAATGGTCTCTGGGGTTATTTGCTTTATTAACTTTTAGGGCAAAGGAGGGAGAAATAGGAGAATTGCTTTAACTGCACTATACTGGCAAAAAGTTTGGACTTTTTTAGTTTCGTGACACCTGAAATGCTTTCACTGGTTGTGTTTCTTAAAGATAGGTTGGCTGGTTGTGCAGAAGGAAACAGTATGATGGGGTAGAAAGAGCTTGTTGAAAGAACTGGCCAATGGTCACAGCCCTGCCATTGTGCCCGGCCCAATCACTAGACCCCTTGTGTCCCTGGGACTCAGTGACCTTCTCTGTAGAAGAAAAGGGTCAGATCGGGTATTGTCCTCTTTCAGTAACAGTTTATGACTTCATGGATGACGGTGAACTCAAGCCTCCAATATTAATCTTGCTGGGAAAGGAAAGGACTCGCCTCTCCATAAAGATACAATAATCATAATATAATAATGAGCATTTATTGTGCGGTGTGCCCAGCGTTACATCTAATCCCCACAGTGACAAAGGAAGAGCTCCCATGATAACAGTGGACACCAAGGATCACAACGGTGAAGTAATTTGCCCGGGGCCACAGAGCCTATGACTCTACGTGAGTGCTTTTTACAAGTTTGTCAAGGACAATGCAGGATCATGGTGCCCACACTGAAAGAACACAGTCCCTGAGGAAGGCTTAAAGAAAAGCTTAATTGCAACAAAGAAGGGAGGAGAAAAATCTTAAGACAAAAATGCTCTATCTTTATCACGTATGCTTTCTCTTTCAATATTCTCTTTGAAAGTGAAGCACTTGTAATTTAGTGAGTAGCAAAATAGTAGGTAAGCACGTCAATGCTGTTTGAGCAATTTCAATGCCCAGTATATTGGATAGAGGGAGAGAGAACAAAGGTTTTGGTCCAAAGGATGCTGTTTTTCTTCTTTGGGTTCTTGTTTCCTAAACTATAAAACCAACTGGTTGGTCCACATCAATCCACTAGATACCAAAACCCTGTGGAGGCACCAAGGACATAAAGGTAAAGAGAGTTCTTCTGTGAGAAAGATCTTGAAGAATTCTTTGCCCCTTAATCCTGTGATTCATCATCAAGGCAAAGACAGTTAGGTTGATGTGAGGTATTTGAACATTCCTAGCTACAAATGACATAAAAAATTATTCACATGAAGAATCAGCAATAAAAATTTAAATAAAGGATTATGGTTGGTAGTATCTACTTTGATGTCCATCAAATTCATGATTTACAAGGCCCACTCTTTCTGGCTTGTGATATAACTAAACATCTCAAAGATATAGCATAGCGTTGAGATGATGCTGGCATGAATGTATTACATTTTTATGAAATGCAGTGTATCATTGTCCTAACAAGAAACTAACATCTGAAAATGAGTCCTGGAGATTCCAATTTCTGTACTGTGCTGGGAGGACTGGGGAATTATTTCTCCCACAATTTGCATTTCCTTTTACAGTGTAGAAGCAAAATAAACCTCTTTGTTTGCACTGGTTTCAGAATTAAATCAGTTTGTATATTTGTTCTCTCCTCCTCTTCCTGGATTTGGTTTCAAAGTAAACAGTTATCTTCATTAAATTCTCTTTTATTTGGCTTAAGTTCTTTGGTTACTGTAATTATTCTGGGTGGCTGTCCCTGTTTTATTTTTGTGTCAAATATCTGCATACTGTTCTAAACTGCATTTAATTGGCTTATTTCCATTTTCTATTATTTACCTCACTTTGTGGTACTGATTTCTGTGGCTAGACCTGACTCCTGTCATGGTCTGTTTTGTATGTATGTATATATATATATATATATATATATATATATATATATATATATATATATTTTTTTTTTTATAGACCTAAACACTATACAGGCTTGGCAAAATAAAAAAAAAAGATCATTAATTTGGTACTTAGTGAATGTGGACAAACTGCAGGAAGAAATAAATATGACATTTATCACAGAGATGGTTTTGAAAGTTAATGGCAAACTTGGACTCTTGAGAAACAACAGAAATTACCTTGTTTGGTAAAGCCAAATATGTCAACAGCATTTTTTTTTTTAGATTAACCTAGAAATGACCTCTGACAGAAAGAAAACCAGCCATACTTTTCAATTTCAGGCTAAAAGATCTAAAAAGTTATTTCTACCTAATAAAAAAGTACAACAAGATTCTAAATTCCCACAGAAACTCTTCATCTACCCTATAACACATCAAAAGCCACCAAGGGGCTATTTATCCTGCAGGCCAGCGCTAATAAAGTTTTGCAGGCATTTGTGACGGTGCGCGTGGCAGGGGAATGGACAGGCGGAGCTTTAAGGCAGGGAGGAAGAGAGTAACTTAGCTTTTAAGTTTCTGGAAGAAAATACAGAGAGATTTTAAAAAATTGTTCCAGTAATTTATTTAACAAACGTTCTTTGCACAACTCTTTGGATCCCAGTCTTGTTCTAGGGTCTGGGACTACAGAAGCAAACAACAAAGATGAAAGCCGTGCCCTCTTGGGGATTACAAAATAGTGGGGGAAAGAGGGACCGTAGCAAATATACAAGTAATAATTCAGCACATGTGAAGTGCTGTCGAGAATACAGCACTCAGTGATACCTGGTGGCTCAGTTGGTTAAGCATCTGCCTTCGGCTCAGGTCATGACCACAGGGTCCTGGATTCGAGTCCTGCTTCAGTCTCCTTGCTCAGTGGAGAGCCTGCTTCTCCTTCTGCCTGCCTCTCCCCCTGCTTGCGCTTGCTCTCTCCCTTTCTCTCTGTCTCTCTGACAAGTAAGTAAATCTTAAAAAAAAAAAAAAAAAGAATACAGCAATCAGATAAGAGCGTCTGGGAGTTTGTAGGATCTTTAGAGAAGATTTTTCTAAGAGGTGGCATGGGGTGGAGACCAGCAGAAAATAAGATATGCAGATATTTGCGGGAGTGTATTCAAGGAAGAAAGAACAAACCATAAACGCACAGGAGAGCGCCTGGCCTATGTTCACAGAACAGCAAGGACGCTAGTAAGCAAAACTGTGAGTGGAAGTAGATTATGTTCAGAGAGGTGAACTTGGAAAGGAGAAAGTTTGCACAATATGACACGAGACCAAGAAAACCTAAACAAATGAATGGTAAATGGGACTATCAAAAAGTTAAAATTTCTGCATAGCAGAAAACCGTGAACAAAATCAAAAGATAAATAGCAACTAGTGAGGGAAAATGTACTTCATGTCACCAAAGGGCTGGTGTCTTTACTGTATTTTTTTTTTGCTAAGGAAATTTCCTTATATCAGTATGAAAGAGTTAGTAACCCAACAGAAAAATGAGTGAACAAAGAATATCAAGGGAAAAAGCAACAGAAATGTTATCTAAGCATACTCAAGGATGTGCAACCTTACTTCTAAGGAGGGAAATTCAAGTCAAAACCACAGGTGCCAATTTCTCACCCTATCAGATCGGCAAACATCCAACCGTTGGATCTTAACAACATCTAAAAGTTTGAGACCTAGAGAATCAGACGCTGTCGTGTATTGCCATCGGGAACGTAAACAGGTACAGCCTTTACAGAGAGAACTTTGGCACTATCACAATTTTACGTGCCAAAATATCTTTGACCTAGCAGGTGAACTCCTAAGACTTAACCAACAGACTTATTTGCACGTGTGTCGAATGAATTATGTGCAAGGATACTCACTGTGGCATTATTTGTAACAGCAGGAAACCACGCGACACGCTGAGTAGTGAGGAACGTGTAGGATAACTGGTCGCCATTGATGTCAGCATGGATTGCCTGTGTGTGGGACCTTGGTGACAACGTCAAAGTCACTTTCAGAGCTCTGATGGAACTCTGGGGGCGGGGGGGTCCTCGTGCAGGGGCAGGGCCACCGGGGGGCGGGGGGTAGTAGACAAGACCGCTAAGGTGGGCGGGGACGAGCTAATAATAGGGCTTTTCTTACGCCTGGCTAAGAGGTTGTGACTTTCTCCTGAAGGCACTGGCAACCTTTAGAAGAAGGCAGTGACCTCATCTGATTTGCATTTTTAAAGACAGTTCTTCTAGCAATGTCAGAGAGGAGATTACAGAGCAGCAAAGGCAGAAGTGGGGATGGTGATTAGTGTGAAAAAAATGCAGTCCAGAGAAGGGAAAATATTCTCTGTTTGGGATTCTCATGATTCAGAATTCTAAAAGTGAAAATGTTTTCACTTAAAAATCAAAGACAAAAATTGAAAGAAAAAAACCCCAGCTCTGAGAAGGGCATGGCCCTTCTGACTTAGGTAAGCACCCTTTCCCAGGTATTTGGGTCATGTCTGCCTGCTGCTGTATCCCTGTCTCCCCTAGCCTAGCCGTGCTCTTTCCAGGCCTCTCAGGAAACACACTCCTGTCCAAGATCTCATGAGCATTTTAATTAATCGATTTGGGTGAAAGCAGAACCTTCTCATTACGTCCATCCCGTGGGCATAAATGAGCCTAGATATAAATACTGAAGCCGAGTTTGTTTTATTTTCTTTTAATGAAGAACTGGATGTCAATGAATGAATTTGCTAGGGTTCTTTTACAGTGCCTTGAATTTTTTTTTTAATTCTTTTGTCTGCTTCTCAGTGGGGAAAATATCTTGGTTAAGCTAAAACACGGGTGCAACAGATGGAAGAGGGAGAACATGACTTGTAAAGAAAAACCAAAATTGGTTGCAATGGAATTCTGATGAAACAATAAAGTAGACTGTGCTTATAGATTTCACTTTTCAAAAAGCAGACTATTAGGACAAACTTAAATGATTTAATGAGAACTTTGAAATGAATGTTTTATCTTAATTCAGATTTCTTTCAAAGGGAGAAAAAATCGTTTTAATGTCCGTGTGTTTCATCTTTGTCCCTTCGGAAAGAGCTACATACCATGAATGTGACCAGCGTCCTGACTTCTGTACCTGCCTCCCAACCAGGACTCCATTGTGATGCAGTGACAGTCCTTAGCAAGTCACAAATACTGATTAGGTCAAGCTGAGCTTATTTTGATCAAATGTCTTCTGTTTTCCTAGCTTTCTTCTTTTTTTTTTTTTAGCTTTTTTATAACTGACATATAACTGTGTGAGCTTAAGGTGTACAACGTACAAACACATATATATGACAAAATGATTATCACAGTAAGGCCGCTTACATTATCACGTAGTTACCCTTTCCGTGTGTGTGATGAGAACTTTCAAGATCTACTATCTTAGCAAGGTTCTCGTACACAGTACAGTACGTGCTGTTAGCTAGAGTTGCCACGCTGTATGAGAGATCCCCAGATTTCATCATCTGTAACTGGAAGTCTCTACCTTTTGACCACCGTCCCCTGTTTCCCCCAAATCCCCTCAACTGAATTTTCAAGGTCATTTCTACTCCATCATTATTTAGGAAAAGCCTGATAACACGTCATTTAAAAAAAGAAGGCTTTCCCTTCTTGTCTCCTCTAAAATATGTTGAAAATCATTCCCTTCTAGGTTAAAATCAGTAGCACTCAGTAAGATCATTTCTGATGTTACATCTCCTTTTCTCAAGAAACAAATTAAAAATATGTATCTGATCATAGGAAGTCCTGCTTCATATTTCTATCTTAGAGGAGCATAAACATGCAGCACTCCCTGAAGCATGATAGTTTTTAATCCAGTGCCAACCAGAGATCAGAGATAATGTCTAGCTCCCGTGTCAGCGCCTTTGCTCTTCATAAAGTCAAATACTTAGAAAAAAATCTGAATATTTGCCTTTTTCCAAACCTGCTCTCTATCTCTCTCGTGCTCACATCCCAGGGGACACGTAGATCCGAATCTGAGGCTAGCTGGTGTGCATGTGGTGTACCGTGATGCTTTGCAGACTTAGAGCGAGTTCTTTTGGTGTGTTTCCTTGAGGGCAACGGTTTATTTTTTCTTGGCCATTTCAGTATCTGTCAACGAGGGGTTATATCATAAATTTTAGATTCGTCAACTATTAATCGACCAGAATTCTGAATATTTAGGTCCTGTCAAACAAATATTGGGAAAATATCTGAATTTTTATAAATATTGTAAATATTTGGCTGCTCTGGTTTCCTATTGCTACAAAATAAATTGTCCCCAAATTTAACAGCTTAAAATAACAACTGTATTATTACGACTTATAGTACAGTGGGTCAAGTATGACTCAGCTCGCTGATTCTTCTGCACTGCCCACCACCCCCCCCCCACAGTGTTGACTGGGGTCACTAGATGGTAATGCACTGGGAGCTGGGTCCGGAAGGTCCTAGACCACCTCACTCATATGTCTGGCACCATTGCAGGTGTCTTAGCCCCATAGGGGCTGCTATAACAAAAATACCGGAGGCTGCGTGGTTTAAACAACAAACATGTATGTCTCACAGTTCTGGAGGCTGAGAAGCCCTAGGTCAAGGCACCAGGAGATTCGGTGTGTGGTGTGAGGCTCTTCCTTCCATACACAGTCATCTTCTCGCTGTGTCCTCACATGACAGAAGGGGCCAGGGAGCTCTCCTGCCCTAAGCACTTTCCAAAGGCCCTCCTCTAAGTAGCATCCCTTTGGGGATTAGGTTTCAACATGTGACTTTTGGGGGGACACAAATATTCTGTCTGCAGCAGCAAGGGTGGCTGGAGATCTGGGCCCAACTGAGACTGTTACCTGGAGTGCCCACACATGACCAGTCCAGCGCGGTTCACTCCCAGTGGAGTCTCACATGAAACCAAAAGAGGAAGCTCTAGTCTCTTCGGTACCTTTCCACTGTGCGTTGTCAGTGACAGCAGTGACAGAGCCCACCCAGATTCAAGGGGATAGGGCACAAACCCCACCTCTCAATAGGAAGGGCATCAAAGACTTTGTAGTCAGCATTCATTGGCAGAGGGGCACATCCTGAGAAAAGAGCACAGTCTTGTATCTCTCAGTAATGAGCTCACCCATCACAAAGCAGCTAGTATCAAGACATTGACTTAGCATACAGAAGAGCTCCAGCTATACTGAAGTCATCCATGTGCCTTGTACTCTTACCCCTCACATCAACTGCTGTCAACACTTCCACCAACATTTCTTGCACGGTGGTCCTCTCTTTTCCACTTCTGCCTGGAGGTAGGGCCTTGGATTAGCTAACCTTTGTGGAGAGCTAATTGTGTGCCAGGCATTGTGCCAGCAACTTCCCAGGCAACATCTGATTCGATTCCTGGTACCGCCGCGATTAGGGAGATATTGTCATGATGAACAGAATGGGACTCCGTGGCATGCATTATGTCTCTCGCATTTCATGGAGGGTCCTAGCTGGAAACACAAGCGCCTGACTCCATCTAACCACAGTCAGGTCTCCTCACTCTTAACAGGAAAGTCTGTGCTTGCTTGAGCTAAATGCCTTGGCCCAGAAGCGCAGCTTTGCCTGCACCCTGGCACCTCGCCTTTAGATGCACACCTTCCGGCTGAGCTGCGATACACACACACCCTTTTTCTAACATAGTCACCACATCTGTGTGCCTCAGAACCTCGTGCTGTGATACCAGTTATTTCTAACTCATCTAAACTTCATCTCCACTTAGAAACAAAAATTATGTATATTGCTTGAGCGAGACAACAGTCCTTTGTTTAAAGAGATACAAACTATGACGGCATGGGAAATATGTGCAGAAGGATCAGCTGATCATTAGCGGACATGCTAGCACTGTCCTGGCTTAATTGGCCATAGATAACAGCTCCAAGAGCGCAGTTAAAAATAATGTTCCAAATATTTCAAAATATAAAAGGCACGGAGATAATTAAGACAGTGTAGGATGGCAGCCTCTGGAGTAAGTTACGGGTATGTTGTAACTTAACTGACTGCAGAGAAGCTTACCAACTACTGCCTTGGTGTCATGAAGGTACTGGGAGGAGAGAGAGGGATGGCTTCCTTCAGCCCCAAAGAAGAGGGAAGGTTTTCCTGACCTGGAGAGCTTGACTGATGACAGCCTGGCCCAGGCAGTGGGAGAAAAACCAGCCAGGCAGGGATGCTCTTGGCTGCACAGTGGGCTATACGGACCCTCTCACCATCTGAGGTCTGGGGTCCTGGGAGACTGGCCACTCACTTCCAGGCCTACACAGCGTCCCAGGACTGGACAGCTCTGGTCTCGCTGCCATGTTCTCCTTCCAAAATGTATCTAAACTAGACTTCCAAAGACAGGAGCTATAAGCTGGACCCTTTATAGTGGAAATGCAAAATACTAGAAGCGTTTTCTGAAAAGCTGCTTTTTCTTTTGTGGCCCTGGGAAGCCCTGTCATGTATATTTAGAACAAAAAAGGGAACTGGGCAGAGGGATGATTGTATCTTAAGGAGAGGTGTTTTTGTTTTGTTTTCATTTTTATTGAGATATAATTGATGTGTAACATTGTATTAGTCCAAGGTGTACAGCAGAATGATTTGATACATGTATATATATTGAAAAATAATCACCACAGTAAGTCTAGTTAACATCCATCATGACACAGTTACCCTTTCTTATTCTTGTGATGAGAACTTTTAAGATCTACTCTCTTAGCAACTTTCAAGTATGTAAAACAATATTGTTAACTATAGTCACCATGCTGTACATTACATCCCCAGGACTAATTCACTGAAATTTGTACCCTTTGACTTCCTTCACCCATTTCTCTCACCTCCTAATCCCTGCCTCTGGCAACCATCAATCTGTTCTCTGTATCTATGAGTTCAGATTTTTTTAGATTCCACAAATAACTGAGATCGTACAGTATTTGTCTTTCTCTGTCTGACTTATTTCACTTAACGTAATGCCCTCAAGGTCCATCCATGCTGTTGCAAATGGAAGATTTTCTTCCTTTTCTATAGCTGAATGATATGTATATCTCACATCTTTATCCATGCATCTGTTAATGGACAGTTCTGTTGTTTCTGTGTCTTGGCTATTATAAATAATACTGCAGTGAACATTGGGGATGCAGATATATTTCAAGATGGTGATTTGGTTTTCCAGAAGTGGGATTGCTGGATCATGTGGTAGGCCTTATTTTTAATCTTTTGAGGAACCTCCATACTGTTCTCCATAGTGGCTGCACCAATTTACATCCCCACCAACAGTGTAAAAGTGTTGCCTTTTCTCCACTTCTGTCATTGATGAGCACAATAATCATTACTGCTCTTTTCCATTATTAGTATTTTGATAAAAAACACATAACATATAATCTACCCTCCTAACAAATTTTTAGGTGTAGAATATAGTATTGTTAACTATATGCACATTATTACTCTTAATGATTCTGAGATTTTGAGCCAATCTACATTGACTTTTGAGTCTTCAAAGGAAAATTTAATTTACTTAGTAATTATATGTATATAATTAGTGTGTGTATATATTTACTAGTTTATATATATTATATATATTTTTAAGGTGTACAACATAATGATTTGATACATATATATTGAAAAATGATCACTTAGTTTATATATATTATATATAAATAATATATATATCAGTATATATTATATATAAACTAGTATACATTATACATATAAACTAGTATATATATATAATTAGTAATAGCGTAAACCACATAACAGCTTAAAGTAGCATATTCTGACCGCTGATCTAAATTAAAACAAATACCTACCTACATCAAAAATATATCATCTTAAATTATTTTTTATAACAAAGTAAATGAATTGAGATAAAGAATGGAAATATGAGGGACGCCTAAGTGGCTCAGTGGGTTAAGAGTCTGCCTTCGGTTCAGGTTGTGATCCCAGGGTCCTGGGATCGAGCCCCGCTTCTGGCTCCCTGCTCAGCGGGGTGTCTGCTTCTCCTCTCCCTTTGCCCCACTCTCTCTCTTTCTTGCTCTCAAATAAATAAATAAATAATCTTCAAAAAAGAAAAACAAGAGTGGACATACAGGAGCAAGCAATTTGTAAATGGGACCATTTGGTTATGTCTAATATGCAGGCTCATTGATCGGACTGCGCTTTCCCAAGGCCACATAGGCAAGTGACCTGGAGAGGCTCGCCCTGAGCACTTTCACTGTGATTAGAGTCTAAAAAGAGGAGATGCGTTTGCAGATGCAGAAACCTAACAGGCCAGCACCGTGGTGGGGAACGAGCGGGGAACAAAGAGACTGAAATCACCAAAGAGAAACCTACCTGCTTGATGATAGAACCCCATAATTTCAAACTGTGACACTACAGCATCCAATCCAAACACTTGTCCTTACCACCTTAACATCCAATCCAAACACTTGCCCTTACCACCTTAGCATCCAATCCAAACACTTGTCCTTACCACCTCAGCATCCAATCCAAACACTTGTCCTTACCACCTCAGCATCCAATCCAAACACTTGTCCTTACCACCTCAGCATCCAATCCAAACACTTGTCCTTACCACCTCAGCATCCAATCCAAACACTTGTCCTTACCACCTCAGCATCCAATCCAAACACTTGTCCTTACCACCTCAGCATCCAATCCAAACACTTGTCCTTACCACCTCAGCATCCAATCCAAACACTTGTCCTTACCACCTTAGCATCCAATCCAAACACTTGTCCTTACCACCCAGAGCACAGTCGCTCTCAGACTTCAGGAGAGCCAGAGGTATCACTGCCTCAAGTCACCCCATTCCGGTCGGATGAACATGCTGCAACACACCAGTACTCTTTGATGACTTACGCAAATACGTCTGTAAAACAAAAGTTAAGGATCCCATAGTTTTGGTTTCTTTAAGTGCATTTGTTGAATAACTCCATTAGGCCAATTCTCTTTCCTGTACAAGGTTTCTTGATTCTTCTAGCAGAATGCACCCATCTAGAGAAACTTGCTCATTCGTCATAATTTATCATCATCAAAAGACCTGTTGGAAAGTATAACGGTAAAGGGGATTATTTTTAATAAACATGCAAAACACATATCACGACATAAAAGAAATAGATCAGCTCTGAGACAACCGTTAGCCACCTTTTAAAACCTTAAAGGGAAAACATCTTCAATACCAAAACACTACAACCCCACAATGTGCTTCCGCCAGCTGCACTGCCGGATAATTAGGTCAGTAAGATGCAGAGAAATTGTTACTTTTGTTATAAGATCCTGCTGTGACGTATACAGATAAGTCTGCATTATCTAAGGGAAAAAATCAGAGAATTTGTTGTTCCAGGTTCTCTGTGAGTCTGTTCACACTCAAAATCTTGCGCGTAGTAAGAATACTATGGGACAGGGTACCGGGGATGGGGGTGTGTGGAATAGAGGGACCTCCCCGAGTGCTTTCACTCTGGGGGCATTACACGAGGGGTAGAGCAGAGACTCAGTTCTGGAATCTGGCACAGAGAGCCAGTGGGTAGTGCTAGAGCTGATGTTGTTAACAAAACCTCGTGCTCTTTAAAAATGTGAAGCTTTGCTTCCCAGAGAGTACTGTATCCTTCTTACAAGAATTCATCTCTCTTAAAAGGTTTCTAATCTGCCTCATTCATAACTACTTATAACCCTGAAAAAATGTTGATGTTGGACTTTGATTGAGCATGCATGGTTGGTTATGTAATAAATATAAAATTTGGTTTTTTCATACTAACGCTATAAGATAACGACTATAAAAAGCATTTAACAATAATATATTATATTTAGAAAGCAAATTATATGATATATGGATGGTATATTTCCTCTTGCATGCTTAAAATATTTATGCATAGAAGAAAAAAAGCAAGGCATATGCAAACTATTCTGGTGTTATTCTGGGAAGTGGCATTATGAGTGTATTTCTCTCCTTTGTCGTTGGGGTTTTTCTTCTGTATTTTGTAAGTGTTTGATAATAAACATGTATTATTTTGAAAGAAGGGAAGCGTTTTAAGATTAGCTCCCAAGAGATTTAACAATTGAAAAACTTGAAATCTAAGACTGGAATGTATATGTGAAAAGTCTAGGCTGCACTGTCTAATATGGCAGCCACTAGTCTCAAGTAACTATTTAAAATTATATTTCAATTAGGGCACCTGGACACCTCAGTCAGTTAAGTGTCTGCCTTCTGGTCAGGTCATGATCTGTCCTGGGATGGAATCCTGCATCAGGTTCCCCGTTAGTAGGGAGTCCACTTCTGCCTCTGCCCCTCCCCTCTGCTCATGGTGTCTAGCTTTCTCTGTCTCTCAAATAAATAAATAAAATCTTTTAAAAATTATATTTAAATTAATGAAAAGCAAACTAATTTATTAACAGTTTAATTCTTCAGTCGCACCAGCCATATTTTAAGTTTCAACAGCCTCATTATCGTCATCACAGAAAGTTCTGTTTGGCTATCCTGATGGAGGCAGTTTACCAAACTGTGCCCTGAATATTAAAGACAAAAGTGAGCCAGCTTTCAGTGGTACATGAATGGGCAAAAAACCCTTGCCATAGATGCTGAGAGAATCCTCATCACTAGTCCCTTTCATACACTTGACCAGTGTATAAAGTCTGAGGCCAGGTGAGCTCAGAGATTTCCCCCCACAGGCATTGTGCTAGTTAGTGATGGAGCAAGGATGAGAACTCAGGGCTACCAGCTCCTCAGGCAGAGCTCCTGTCAACATATCACTATGACCATCTTCTCCAGAAAACTAAAGCTTCTCAAGCAAGACTTCAGTTTAATTCAGCACAATTTCATTTCACATTTTTTGAGTTCTTACAGTGTGGTAGGCACCATTATAAGCCTTGACTATACAAAACCAAGTAAGAGACGTCTCTATCCCCAAAGGATGCCGAAGTGCTAAAACGGAAGGGCACCAAGGAGGCACTGGTCTGTTCTTGGGAAATCTAGAAATGCTCCCCCTCTCATAGATAGGTTTGAATAGGGTCTCAACGTTTGTGCGCCCAAATCCACATGTTAGTACTTCTTCTCCAGCATTCTCAATTTTCCTCCCCCTCCAGAAGAAGAGACTAGACTCCATTTTTGAAATGTAGCCAATCCCTGACCTAATATTGTTTTGTTGTTATATTTGTTCTGTTGGTTTAACTTCACGGGGGATAGTTGGAGACGTTCAACAACCTTTATATGAACTAATTTTCTCATGTTGATGCCTGGTTTTATATATGTAAAATAACGTTAAATCTTCAAATGAAATAAAATAAAATACTCCTTTGATACTTAGTCATCCATCCCATGTCAGATTATATAAAAGCAAATAAAAATTTTGAGCGAATGGTTATTTTTCAACCAGTTGCATTGGAACTGTTTAAACACAGGTTAACAACCCGGAACTCCCTGTTCTCATATAAATCATGCTCCTGTATTTTAACAGATGCGATGCTCTTGGTGGCAGAGAGACTGGAAGGACCATTCAACATTGAGTCTGTCATGGACCCAATAGATGTCAAGATCTCTGAAGCCATTATGAACATGCAAGAAAACAGCATGCAGGTGTCTGCAAAGGTATTGGCATTAGTCATATTTCTACAAATAAGGAGAGTGCAGTAATCTAAAAATGAAGTAACTAGATATGTCGGCTGGGATTATAAATCCTAATACATTGTCGGAGAGCTTTTCCTATTGAGCTACAAATTTGCTGCTTCATTAAAAACGTCCAACAAAATGGCACTGAGAAAGGAAGCAATCTCTTCGTTCTCAGCCACTCAATCATGGAATTTCAGAGAGCCCCAGGTAGATTGACTAATCCCTCACATTTGTGAGTAATTTGGGGGAAATTTTCTTTCTAATATGTTTGAAATTCCTGCACACCCTCAGCCCGTTCTCTCTCTAGGAACTTCTAATTATATCTTCAGCTGTGCAAACCAGGCAAATGTTCTATATGTTCAATCGTAAATAATTAAACATTTCATCTGACTTTCCTTTTTAAGACTATGGCGTAACCTTCATTAATGAATCTTCAGGGGAAAATGCTCCTTTGTATGAAGTCAAGCACACATTAAAAGAAGAGAAGCCCATTTTCATAAATCATACAAGACTGGGTTTCTGGGGTTGCAGCTGCAGAATGCACGAATACCGGATGCCCCATTTTTATCTGTCCCCACTCCATTAAAGATAAACAGGACCTGCCTTCGGCAAAATTGAGAAGTTTGCAAAGGGTCTCCAGCCTGCTCTTCATCGCCCCCTTTTCGCCACCAGGATGACTGCACAAAGCCGTTACGTTCTTCTTACTGGTCTCTCTATCATGCCACACTAACCAAATCTGTATCGGTCTTTTAAACCTGGTTGGTGACTGAGTGATTGCATTTTAATTGAAAGTCTCATTCACACAAAAATATGTCAGGCAAAGAGATGCGTGCTTAGCTTTCTTTGATTTTTAAAATCCTTTGTGAAAGAGATTTCAGATATAATCAAGGAGGAGGGGATATGTGTGTGTGGGTGGGGGAGGATTACAGGGCAGAAAGAGAGCCATGGAATCTGACTAGGTTTCCGTGGCTGAGTCTGAATCAAACCAGTTTGGGGCTTTCGGGGTGAACTGGTAGGAAGTAGGGTAAGGAAGAATCTGGCCTGGGTCCCTTTCTCTTTCCTTGGGAGACGGACAGGCCAAGAGTTTTACAGGCCTAGCTCTGGGTTTTAATGAGCTTGGGGTAGCCTGTGTGAAGGAGGATGCCCCCAAATTACCACCACCCATTGAGGAAATAACATATTTGGGGGTTCCACAAAAAGCTATGTTCTTCCTTTCCTGGGAAAAAATAGCAATCATTTATTCCTCTCAAATCTATTGCCTGGACACGGATTCATGTTGTTTTAAGAGGCCACTATCCCAGCAGTGGTTGCTGATATACAAAACAGCCCTAGAGAAGAGGGCGTAAGAAGCACTCAGACTAAAGAGGTTTGAGACCACCGCACACTTCTTAGAAGGCTTTCCACTGGAGCACGTGCATACATGTTCGAGTTCCTCTATTAAAAATTCTCTGAGAGGTCAGATGGACTCTCTTTATTACCAGAATGTGGATGAGACATTTTTGTGGAATTTGTCCAACTACATTATAATAGGAGGGTTGTTAATAAGGAATGTGCTTTTAAAAAGACACATTTCTTTGTAAGAAATGTCAAAATCAAGAGTAGAAATAATACAGGGCATGTAAGGGTACATTCACGTGAGAGGGTATAGTATAGCGGGTCATAAAATAACAGGACAAAAAATGTCAAATGAGCTAGAAATTTTTTAAAAAATGTGTATCTGGTAGTCTTGACACAGGGCAAAGGGGAGTGAGTTAAAGAAGGAGAGAGAGGAGAGCAGCCGGGCTCTGCAGGACAGAGGAATGAGAGGCAGGCTGCAATGTGGAAGAGGGTTTGAGGAAGGACCGAAGCCAGCCTCGAACATAGCGGAGAGGCAACAGGTGGCTGGAATTTGGATACATTTAGCGGGAAACACCAGCAGCATTTGCTGATAGAATGGCTGTGTTCCACAAGAGGCTTTATTGCATGGAATTTGGAACTAGGTAGTTTCATTTTCCATATAAGACACATCCATGAAATTATACATGAACTAAAGTCTAAAATCTACATTCTTGCCAAGAACTGGAGGGTTGTATTCCCCCCTCCTTTTTTTGAGTAGGCGCCACACCTAGTGTGGAGCCTGACACGGGCCTTGAACTCACAACCCGGAAATCAAGACCTGAGCTGAGATCAAGAGTCACATGCTTAACCAACTGAGCCACCCAGGCACCCCATGTATTTTTCCTTTTTCAGGGGAACCCTCAGTCACCGTTCATAAATGGTCTCACTGAATTAGAAGTTCTAGATGTCCACTTCAGCTGGAATGGTTGTGTAACGAAGCTTCCTTAAACTCTGATAAGGTTTTGAGTGAGGCCAGAGCTATTTCCGAATTGAGGGTAGGGGCAGGGAGTGGGCAGACATCCTGAGAGTTGTAAAGCCTACAAATTAAAATGACTTTTTATTCCAGGATATGATTGGCAACTTCTCCTTGGAAAATCATTTACCTTATTACACCAGTTGCTGTTAGCAGTCATTCCAGAACGTTTTTCAGAAAGGCAATGGTTTATAACTGTTAGATCATATGTTGAATGCTTACTTCAAAGGACTATACTGGGCCTTACGTGGTTTATATTATATAATATTTATAACAATGCTTGTGATGAGCTAGAACTCCCCCCCCCCTTATTTTCCAGATAAGGAAACCAAGGCTTAGAAAGGTTAAGTAAGGTACAGGGGGCCTCATGGTGCATAAGGAGTACACAGAGGAGGGTTCTGATGACAGGACCCACATTGCCAGATCGCTGCATTATAACAATGAGGGTGTCTCTGAAGCCAGTCTCATCCAGGGGCGGAGTTCAATAAATATTTGCTGAAGAGACCAAGTATTAAGAGAAAGTTCAAAGACCTTCAGTATAAAACCTTCATGAGAAGCTGAGGAAACAGAGTGGCAAAGCCAAAAGGACTCAAGTTGTCTGTCTTTCTGTCCCTTCATAACTCTACCTAACACTTCCCACCATGCTCAACTCTAATGAAATCATTCTCTCATCCAGCCTCATGGCTTCCAGCCTTTCCTGAAGTTGTGGTAGTACAAAGCATAAAAGCCTACTTTCATCTGCCCCTTTCTGTCTGAAGGCAGAAGATGAACACACCAGTTTCAGATATGAAATTCCCCTCCTCGGATGCCGTAGGTTCTCATCATACCTGCAGGAGGGAAGAGCTCATTTTTGTACCTACTCACTGATCCTGCATTAGTGGGATTTACTGACCAATGAAGAGATCTGTGCCCAGCAAGTATGCTCCTGCTCCAATCTTGTCTTAGGTCTGTTTTTATACATATTATCAGATCCTTTTTCCTCTCCTATTTAGCCCACAGCCAAACTGTTAGGTGTAAGGGACACTGACATTCCTTTCAAAAAATGCATTGGCTAGGGCTGCCTGGCTGGCTCAGCCGGAAGAACATGCGAGTCTTGAACTCAGGGTCGTGAGTTGGAGCCCTGTGTTGGGTGTAGAAATCTTTTAAATACATAAATTTTTTTAAAAAATACATTGGCTACACCAAGTTGTATAATCAAGTTATAAAATTTTGGGAATAACCTTATGGCACCTATTTCAAACTCTTGGTTTGTGTAGTTTGTGTATTCTTCGTATAATATGATATTATATGTTATATAATATATATTATATAAATCATTATATGTGTATATATACATGTATGTACACATTTTTAAAGACTGGAGACAACAGGACATTAAAACTTTGCTCGTTCTTTTTGGACAAATAATCACCTAGTAACAGTGATAATCATCATGGCCACGGGTAGTTGAGCACCTATTATACTCATTCAACAAATACCCTACCATGTACCAGGCGTGAGGAATACAGGAGAAGACAAAACACATCCTCTGCCCCATGTCAGTCTCTTTCTAGATGTTTTACATATTTATTTCAAACCCCTGCTGCAATCTTGTAGAGTATCCGTCTCCTGATTTTATAGGTCAAGAATGTTAAATTTACAGGAATTGAGTAGCCTGCCTGGGGTCATGCAGCTAACAAGGGGCAGACTTGGGATTACGACTGCAAATGGTCTGATCCAAAGAAAGACTTTCCCAGCATGCCATTGTTTCCTCAATAAGTGTCTTCCCACCTGGTCCACCTATACCTCAGCACTGGAGGATCCAGCCTTCTAAGGGAGGGCTGTTGCCTAAAACACACTACAGGGAATGTTCTGATGAGAAACAAGTGTCGTTCGTTCATTCTTCAAGCCCCAACCGAGCTTATTACATTCACCAGCTTCCCCATCTTCATCACAGACAGGAAAGCGCCCTCATTATTCTACCACTTCTGTGACCAACCCAAGTCAAAGAACTTTGCAGGTGTGTGGAAATTCCCCAAGGGAAGAGGGAACAAAACTTACTGAGTCTCAGCCTGTGAATTTCAGATGTGTTGATAGTCTCCTTCTTATTCTATCAGGGAAGATGAAACTGATCTCACTCGATATGATTTAACTGTATTAGGAATAATTTCAAACCTAATCCAGGAAAAGATTGGTTTGTCAGATACAATCTAAATTAAGAAGGAAGACTTATTAAATTCCAATTGAAACCATCCATTCAATTAATACTTATTACAGTTGAGGGTAGAACCCATTACAGAAGAGTAGGGTAGCTTCCAGGTACTTAATTTTCTCCAGACAATTCTTTCTGAATCTACAGCACAAATGAAGATAAGGAAAAAAGAAAGAAAGAAAGAAACTGAAGAGGATGGAAAAGAGAATATAGAAATATGCCTCTAGCTAGTGGGTCTTAGTTTCCTCATCTGTAAAATGAAGGGTTCTTTGAAATGTGCTTTTCCAGTTCTAAACAGTTAACAGTGTTGTGAACATTATCTCTTCACTATTGGTTAGGTTTCCTTTTCTAGCATCCAGATATTTTTCTTTTCTCTGAATCTTTTTTCTTTCAAAACATTCAGGCATAAGTGATATCTTGGGAATTCGCATGTAGAAAATATCTTCTTTCAGATACGAGGACATTGTTTAGAATTTAGTTCAAATAAATACATTTTTATTCCAGTAGTGTTTGAGTTCCTAGGTTGTGTGTGCCCCTCTCAAGCCAGTTAAGCATATTATTTCTTGTGTTATGGTTATTTGCATACCTCCCTTCTCCTCCAAGATTATAAATTATTTTAGGACAGGAGTTACGTCTTACTTGTGCTTACATTCTACGGAGAGCCATCCTAATGTGTCATTTTACACATGGAAGAAACAGTCTATTTCGCTGAGTTGAATTTGGAACGTGAAAGAATAATGCCAGAGAGACTTCAATGACAAAGAATAGAAACTACCTTAAAATGTACTTGAAGTCAGCCTAGGATTCTTTAAAATAACATAAAGGTTCTAAGATCAGATTTTGGCATTAGACCAACCTCGAATCTGGTTTTTACTAGTTGTGGGACTTGGGGCAAATTATCCGTCTAAACACAATTAACTCACCTGAAAAATGCAGATGTTATTAATATCTACTCATTGGGTTGTTCGAAGGTAATATGATACCGTCCATGTAAAGTGCTTAGCGTGGAATATATCCAATCAAAACCACTCTTACAAGTGAAACGTTTCAATTGCTGTTATTGAAAATGTCTGAATGTCTAAGGAACATCGATCGGCTCTCCGGTTTCGCCTCATCTGTGATGGTCTGCGAGCTCCTCTTTCACACCCCAGAGCAGAAGAGCAGGTGTGTAGTATGCACACCTGCACTTGAAGACACTCGTGCTCGGGTGTCACCTTGAAAGTGTGGCGGGGAATCACCTTGAAAGGGACACGTATTTCTGCATGGCCTGTGACGTGGCATGGCGGGACACTGAAGATACGGCAAATGAACAAAGCCCTCGGAAGGCAGCTCCAGGGAAGAGTGGAGTTGGATAGAGGCTGTCAGCAACTTACTCGACTCCCTCCCTCCCTGGTGGTCGCACCGGTGCTGCCACAGGAGAAGGTTTTAGGGGAATGTCAGTGGCCTCTGCCTGGTATCACATTAGTCTCACGTTAAGGGACTAACTGGCTTGCTGCAACGACAAGTGGTTCTGTTCCTTCTGCCTGGTTTCTGAGAAAAAAGCAAATGGCCCTATTTATAAAGTTCTATTTCTATTTCTTCCTTAGTTTTGTTTTTAAAAGAGAAAAGCAATTTCTCCACGACGCCTCGATTAGGAATACTCAGAATAGTTTCTCTGGTTATTCAGATTTCAAAGTTTGTATTCTACCCGTCAGCTCTTACAATATTTCGCTAAGAACCAGTGACCTCCTTGAAACATCATTTATTCTTTGATTTCTCCATTTCTATACAGAAAACCAGAATCTGTTCTATTCCTGTTTGTGACATCACTGGATAACAGAGCCAGATTTTTTTAGATGCTAGATACAAAGAAAAGAGAGGGGGGGGAAAAAGAGACAACTTTTTGTTATAAAGCAAAATGAAGGTTTGAGGAAAGTGCCTACGATGCATTTATAAGAAATGCATCCAAAGCAAACTAGTTTTAACCTTCCTCCCATGTAAGAGGATTTAAAAAAACATTTTTTCCCTCCTTTTGATGATAAAGGGAAACTCCTGATTATCTCTAACCTTTGGAGATTTATCTTAAGATTTTCCTTCACTTTAACTTCAGGGCAAAAGATGAGAAGATTACACTTAATGAAACCTACTCAAGAATAAGGGATTGAAACTCAATTCCGTTTTTAACATTTAGCGTGTTGTTAGAGGGAGACACCCTCTCGCTCACCTGAATATCTTCTTCCAACATCCTCCTGCCTTAACAGGAGAACTCCTTCCTTGGAATCATGCTTCCCAGGGGCAGTCGATGGTCAGTGGTCGATGGTGGATGGTCGGGTTGGAGGAATTCCGTCGCCTAGCCTCACACACACACAGTGAACCCCAGCTCTGAGTGCTTCCTCCTGCCCGGGGAGCCGCCTTCCTGCTGGATTCGGGGGGTCATTGCCGCAGCCAGCCAACATTTAAATGCGTGGACGAGCCACCTTGTGTGTATACAGCCGCCTGTTCTGCCGGAAAGTTTTGAATTATATGGCTTTCTGTCAGTCGTCTTCTTCTAACTCATTTTGCATATCTCTTCCATTTCACTTCATTATCCCACAATAGATCTTAAAACACCAGCCAAGTAGCTTAGCTGCCTTACAAAGTGAAAATCAATCATTTCTTTATTAATACACGTAACCTGTTAGCTAGACAATATGTCTTTACAACATGGGGCTCGTGGGGCTGGGTGACAAAAAGAGGTCTTATGCAGAGAAGTGTGGGACCTCCTCGGACACAGCATTCTGACTTCGCTACGTTGACAGGAGTAGCTTTCATCCCAAATCTCTCCTAGCCCAGACTACTCTCCTAATCACACTGTGTATCCCATGGCCCGCCGCACACCTCCACCCACCACCTCTAATAACCTTGTCAAAAACCGCACACATGTCCTCCCCCAAAGCCTCCCTCCCCAGGGCTTGCTGTCCCCGCGTGGGCCCCCTCTGCCGCACCTGCTCCTAGCCCGAAGCCCAGGTGACTCCAGAATTTCCCCTTCTGCTCTGCCCTCACAGTTGTTCCATGAAGGGCCCCGCTGAACAGTCCTCAATCTCTTTTGAATCCATCCACAGCAGCTCCCCCGATTTTACCATCGCCCACATGGATTACAGCCTCCTAATTAATTCCCTGCCTTTAGTTCTGCCACACTTCGATCCATCCTCTACACTGTAACCAGAGGGATTGCTGAAAATGCAGATATGCTCACATTACTCCCCTGCTTACCAGCTTTCCATGGCTCCCTGTTGCCATTAGACGCAAGCCCAGGTGTAGCCCTTGCACGATGCTGCCCTCAGCCTGCCGCCGCCCTCCAGGCCACCTACCCACTCTCTGTGCCTGGGATTATTAAAGCAAATGTTTCTGAGCATTGATACCTGCCAACATCATGCTAGCTGCTGTAGAGTCAGTAGTGGACAAGACCAACACAACCTGAGTCCTACTCGATGTCTTAACGTAGGAGGTAAGAAAACCTCTGTACGTGCCAGACGTACAAGACAGCCTTGGCTCTGTTGCTTGAAAGAACCATCTTCTATCACCTCCATGCTTTTGCCCAATCTATTTCCACATCCTGGAACCTCCTGTCCTCTCCACGCCAAACACCTATATGCACCATTTGCCAGACACTATTTCTTCACTTCAGGGCAAGATTCAGTGGTATCCTGGTGAGTGCTTGCACAGCCAGCTCTCAATGCAGTAAATATTCTAGTACACAGTGTTTGCCAATTTCTGTTGTGTCAGTATTCCCACCGTGGTGATGTCAAGCTACCAGCGTGATGTCACTGAACACGGAGTAGCACGCCACAATATAACGTTTCCCCTTGACTGACGCGGTTGGCATAAATCACCTCAAGAGCATAGATAAGAGTAAATAATTAGGAAGTAATGAGTTTTGAGTATGTATTGCTTTTGTTTTCAATATAATATCTATAATTTAAGTTTATACAGTGTAACTCTTAGTAATCCCTGTTTACTGACTGGCTTGTGGAATTCCTGACGATTTAACAGGTGGCCTTGAGAGCCCATTCCAGCACACCACTGCTCTTCTAGGAAGCCTTCTGTGACCCTCCAGGACGGTTAGTTGCCCCTCGTGGGTGTCCCCATCGCATATATCACGATGTAATTGCCACGCTTCTTCTCAGAACCTTCATGAGAGCAGGGACTTACTCAGTTGGCATATCCCCAGCACCTGTGTCTGCCCATAATGACACTCAATGAATATTGGTTGAGTGATGGGTTGAATGAATGACACAGAGCCAGGCTGATGAAATTTACACATTCATCGAAATTCAGCAAAATGATCTTAAAGTATTGCTTTAAAACCCATAAACAAAAAGCATATGAAATAATCATTTAGCCAGGCCAAGAAGATTAGGGTTTCTTTTTTACCACATTCAAAATATGCTTTGTTCAGTTCCTCGTAATTCCTCCCTACTCACCATTGGGGAGAAAATACCAAGGTGTTCTGCTGTTTAAGGAAAGCAAACCCTTCAAGGGAAAAAAAATCGTCTTCTCAAGCAAATGGAACGAATTTGCTTTTATTGAAGAAACAATTTTAAGACGTATGCAAAACATTTGACAGATACTCTGGAACCAAGCTGCGTAAGCATCAGGAGTAAATTTTTAAAACCTTAAAACTGACATGGTAGCTGGCTTTTGAAAATTGAAGCTGGTGAAAAGCAGCCAAAGCTGAAACTGATGACTTGACTTGATTCGGTATAACCCGGAATTCTCTTCACGGAGCCCTGGGCCCATCCAGCGACCCACGTGGAATTTGCCAGACGACTTGGCTAAGGGACCATCGTAATCAGTCTTCAAGGAAAGAAAAACATGAGTTAGGGAGCAAAGAAAAAAGGAGAGAGAGGGGAAGGGGCAGAGGGGAGGAGGGAGGAGGAAAGAACACAAGAGAAGAGCAGATTGTTCTGAGACTTTAGGATGAAAACCTGATTTCTTAAAAAATCAATCCATAAAGAAAGTTGGCAGACTAATAAAACCAAGTAAAAATAAAAAGACTTGATATTTAAAATGTTAGCGTAATGAATATAATTTTATATCTAAAGAAAGAAGTCATTATTAAAATGTTCTAAGCCTACATTCAGGAAAATTCTTCATGGGATATTAGCAGAATGCTCTTAGGAGCCAGGAAAAAAAAAATGTGTGAAATGAGGCTCTAGGGTGCCAGTTTAAGCTTATATCGTGGTGATGATGTGGCTTTTCTTGCTATTACTTTTAATGAAATAGGATTTTAAAAGGTATTTTAACTTATTCGCATCTATTTACTAGTGATATGTGGACCTCTCCTGCACACCCATTTCGGTCTACATATTTCACTTCCTCTTTGAGAAAGGGCCCCCAACTCTGTGCTCAACTTAGACAGTTGGACACAGGGACACATAGGGTACAACCACAGCCATGGGCAGGTGGTGCCACTCAGCATTTTCACAGGGTGGGGAAATCAGGAAGAGAGGCTTTGCAAACAGCCCAAGTTGTCTTCCCCTTTGCTACAAGCAATGGCCATTGCTTGAGATGGGAGGCTTTGCAAACAGCCCGAGTTGTCTTTTTTGCTACGAGAAACAGCCATTGCTTGAGATGTGATCTCCAGAACCCATGACTCTTAGCTCGCCCACCAGCCATCAGAGAGCCAAGCTTAACTATTTTATACACAGGGTCCTCAGCTCTCTAATTGGCTTTTCAAGCACAGTGGGTAGCTGTTATCAAATGATATAGAAACAGGATTTTTTTTGGTTCTATTTATCAGTTTAAACAAAGTTGTTGATTTGGTTTTGCTCTAAGTTGGCACAGTAAGTGGAGGAAGGGAGATAGCAAATGAGTTTTTTTTATGCAGATGGATGATTCACTGTTTTTTCTGAAGCCTAAGGAAGCAATTTGAAATTGATTTTGAAGAGATAATTGATTCTTTGCGATAGAGTATATAAAATACACAGTACAGTATCTGGCCCATCGTTGACACTGAGTAAGTGTAAAGTTCTCTTTTCTTTCTGATCTTGCTTTACACAAATCTGTCTGCTAATTGCCTTCCATAAATGTTTGCAAAAGGGCGAAATTATAACTAAAAGTTTCACGTATCCATAATCTTTCACTCCCAGTTTTTTGTTTTTTTTTTTTTTTAAAAAGCACATACTCTGTGCTCGGAACTCTTACAGATTCTGGGATTCAGCAATAGCCATGAACAAAATGTAAAAGATCCAGTTCTTCATAAAAAATGATTCATGCATCACTCTCCATAATCCATAGATTTGATTTGCTATTCATTCTTGTGCTACTTAATTACAGATTACTTCAGTTAAAATAATACATTTCTATGCCTCATTTTTTTTTTCAGTGTCTTTTCAAACATCATATCATTTTATCTTCCCAGCAGCCCTGAGGAAGGGGGAGAACATGTTACCCAAAGGTCACACAGGTTTAAGGAGAAAGTCTGAAGGTAGTACTCCAGGCTTTTAGACTCTTGTTCATGACCTTTCTCTTACGCCACAGCTGTCTCTCATGCAAACAATGGCCAAAATAGAGAGAGAGCTGATGCGGATATGATAGCTTCTGTTTCCTTGGGAACGAACAGGATAGATTTGAATTCCCCAAGTGGTCATCTGACCAATAGTTCATTCATTAACACTGTAATATAAATGAGAATCTAATCAGTAAATAAAACATTACTTACTCTCAAAATATCAAGTCCAATTAAATCTAGGTAGCATTCACTGCCACCCATGTTAATGTAAAAGATGAGAGTTCTGTTTGCAAATTTCAAAATGATATATGGGAATGGCAACATCGCACCACAATAAGAACCCACGGAGTAGAAAGTGAAAGGATAGAATTTTTCTAAAAACACGAGAGCCTAGACGGGATTGATCTTTAGCCACTGCTTATCAGCTTGTAATGACTTATCAGTCACAGTAATGACTTCTGTGAATGTATAATCAACCGGCAGAAGACAAGGATATGTAGGTACAAAGCCACGGGGGCTTCTGAAATAGTGCGCACCACGTTGTTTTATTTTAAGGGAAATACGTTAGGATGCTGAGATATTCTTAAAGGAAAATGTCTTATATTAAAAAACCTAAGACATAGCACTCAAACCTGTTATCACCACCTTCCTCTCTTTCTCGCCTCTCCGAAACAATAAAATGTCTCTCCTTTCAGAACTTTGTATCTTTAATGTCAGTTTCTCTAATCTCAGAATGCCAGCACACTTCTGAGACATTTTAGTAATCCTCTTAAGAGAGAGAATTCATGAGCCAGATATCTTCCCCAAATCCACAGGTTTTGCAAGCCCACTAAGCAGGAGGGATAACTCCGTTGTGTATTTTCAGCATCCGTCTACATTGGGAATGCCAAAAACTGCAGATTACAGTGAGCGGTTCCCCCTTATCCGGGGTTTCAGTTATCTGCGGTCAATCGTGATCCGAAAGCAGATGATCTTCCTTCTGACATAGCTTCCTTCATCAGAAGGTCACTGGTAGACTAATGCCATGTCTCAATGCCTACGTCACTCACCTCACGTCATCTCATGTAGGCATTTACCATTTCACTTCATCACAAGAAAAAAGAGTGAGTACAGTAACAATAAGATATTTTGAGAGAGAGAGAGACCACGTTCACATAACTTTTATTATGGCGTTTTGTTATAATTGTTCAATTTTATTGTCTGCTATTGTTTATTTCTTACTGTGCCTAATTTATAAATTAAACTTTATCATAAGTATGTATGGGAAAAAATCATATATACAGGGTTTGGTACTATTTATGGTTTCAGGCATCCACTAGGGGTCTTGGAACATATCCCCCATGAATAAGGGAGGACCACTGTATCTAATTATCTCTTACAACATCCCTTGGAGGAAGATAGGCAGAAGATAATACTGATTTATGTCTTCACGGAATAAAGCTAATGATATGTTCCTGTAATGAGGTGGCTTGCCTGCAACTGTGTTCTCTAGAAACTTCTGTTCTCTTATAAAGAAAAGACCTTTAGTGTCTTAAAAATAGTATTTCTTCTCTTGAATTAAAGGTAGTGGAGGGTACCTGCACTGTTGGTGGGAATGTAAATTGGTGCAGCCACTACAGACAGTGCAGAGGTTTCTTAAAAATTAAAAATAGAACTACCATGCAATCTAGGACTTCCACTTCTGGGTATTTATCCAAAGAAAACAAAAACACTAATTTGAAAACATCTATGTACCGTTATGTTCATTGCAGCACAATAGGTAAGATATGGAAGCAACGTAACTGTTCATGGCTAGATGAATGGATAAAGAAATTGTGGTATATATAGTGAAATATTATGCAGTCATTGAAAAAAATGAGCTCTTGCATTTCCCACAACATGGATGGACCTGGAGGGACCATGCTAAGTGAAATATGTCACACAAAGAAAAACAAATACCATATGATTTCACTCATATGTACAATCTAGAAAACAAAACAAACAAACAAAACAAAATAGATAACAGAGAACAAACATCGTTGCCAGAAGGGGAGGGGATGTAACAGGTGAAAAGGATTAAGATGGACAGATGCCCAGTTATAAAAATAATACGAATAGTAATAAGCCGCAGGGATCTACAGTACAGCATAGGGAATATAGTCAGTAATATTGTAATAATGAAATTTCTGTAGTGACAGATGGTAACTAGACGTATTGAGGTGATCATTTTGTAGCGTATAAGAATATCGAATCACTATGTTTTACGCCGGAAACTAATATAATAATGTATGTCAAATATAATTCAACTTTTAAAAATTGTTTTATCTAAAAAAAGAAAAAGCAGTGGAGGGTAGAATGGATTCACAAACACCTCGAAGTCCATGCATCTGCATGTGTTACATCTGAATCACTCCTCCTGGTGGGTTAGAACAAACCTCACGGTGCATCCCACGGTATGTTCCCTGCAACATCCATCCGGCGAGAACCTCCTGCACCCTCTGGGGAGCCTGTGGCCAAATTGGGAATTACTGCAAAGGACCTCCTCCCTTCTGATGAGTCAGAACACACACTCATATGACCAAGTCCTGCCAAGATACCTAATTTCACTTTGACGCATGGAATTTATTGCATATGTAATGACTGTTAACAACCCTTGGAAATAATGTTTTATGGAAAACATTGAAGAAACATCAGCCCAGACGTTTTTCCCCCTCAAATCTCCTTACTCAGAAAACAAAACTTCTAGAAAGAAGACAGTTGTAGAATAACGTAAGTAGCTAATTACTGTCAAGCACTTATTTTTCCAGATGCTGGCTTCTGTTTTTTATGTACTGCATTTTCTCATCACTGTGTGATGAGTAATATTATTATTCCCATTTGACAGAGGAGGATACTAAAGTTCAGGGAGGACCCTGAATGTTGGCATGGCACTGGACTGTCCTCAGCCCCACCTGCCACCCATCCACGTACTTGCCCTTGGCTTTAAATACCACCTTAGGCTAGCGACCCAGATCCACATCTCCAGCCCTGACCACTCCTCGGAGTAGAATCTCGATCTGCTGTCTCATGTAAGCTAACTTATTTAACCTCTCACTTAACCGACCCCCATTATTCCTCCTCTGTTGCTTCCCTTATTCGAAATACAGTACATTGAGGTGCTCTAGACCACCAGGGAAGAGCCTTATTGGTCCTCGAGAGGAACCAGCCCTGGGCCTCATGAGCCACAGAGCTTCATCTTAACTATACCGCTGCTGCGGTAGGCTCAGAAAATGGTCTGAGACGGTCCGAATGTCCTGCACAAGAATTCCTTTTGTCCATCATCCCGTGAACCCCAGGTTTTAAAACCATATTGTCTAACAGATTGCACGTATGATAAATGAAAGCATTGATTTTCACTTCGGAACTCATCTAAGTAATATGACGGATATATGTTAAGATACAGTCTCTGCAATGAGCATCAGCCAAGGGCTTCTCATTGTTCCTGAGCAATGACAGGGCGCGTGGGTGCACCAGTCTCCTTTCCGATTCTTCCCTTCAGGTTCTGTAAAAAGTTCCGAAAACCAACTCTGGATCCCTTGGCGTGCCACTTCCCACTGAAGGATCTCTTTATGACCATGCCTTTTTTCCTAAGGGTAAAATAGAATCTGTTGAAGGGCCTTCAAGATTCATATCTTGACATATTATGACAGATTTTTCCTTAGGCCTCCAACTATTATGAGGTGAGGTGTTGTTTCCATCATAATGAAAGGCAGTGTTTTCCTCCATTTGAATCATACTCTCAGCAATTTCTGTACTGAAGTCACCTTAAAAATCCAAACCTGATACACATAACAAAAGGCTACGAGGCTATACTGGCTTACTCCCATTCTGTATAATTAACACTCAAAAGAAAACAAAAATCAAACAAGTGGTAAGGTTTTCTGTTATGATGAGGTATCTCCCCTGAGGCCCTAATATTCTTTCAGGGCATTTCTTGTTCCTTTGATTTAATTTAAACCAGTGAGCCAGCTATTTCCCAAAGGGCAAATTAAGAAGGTCCTGTTAACTCTTTCAGTGCCCCAACTCAAGAAATCCCAGCAAGGCCATTAGCATTGTTTTGCCTTAGGCTTTACACTTTCTAAAAGTCAGCTGTCATATTCCGAGCAATCCAAAATAGCACACTCAACAAAACCCCGGGGCTTTGGAAATGTTAATGCCTCCCATCAGCAATGACCTTGCCACTGGGAAGTGATTTAGGCACTAGGGAGAAAAGGGCCCACTATCTTTATCACGCTGGTTTACACCATCAACTTCAGAAATCGTGTGAGCGAAGAATAATCAATAGCGTGTTAAGACCAGTCTCGGAGAATGCCAGGACAAAGTGCTCCTGCTCTGCAAAATGCTGAGTTGAAGGAGAACTTTTGAATTCAACCAAAGAGAAATTAGCTGGAGTGGTAACACCAAATGAATTGTATCTGAGATGGAATTTGTCATTGGGCATGTCACTCCAAGAGCTCCTGTGTACTTCTGTGGAATCCCATAATATGCCTGATGAAAAATGCTTATTTTAGAGGAAAGCAGAATCGAATCAGCAAACCGAAAGGCATGCATGTATTCTAAACACACACACACACACTCATGCGCGCGCGCGCACACACACACGCGCGCGCAGGTTCAGAATTAGCTGACACACATAGTCCCAGAGAGTTTACCGAAATAAGTAGCTAAGAGTAGAATCACCACCTCCTGTGGATAAATGGAAGAAATGTCAAGTTCAACTTCATCAAAACGCCCTGAAAATGTGACTGGAGTATTGCCTCTTGATAACCAGCAGAGAGTAGGAAGCTTCTAAAAACAGCCAAGGAAGTGTCCCCACCCCACCCTGAGTGAAATCACTGTGGGAAAGAACTGGCTGCTTGGTCCCTAAGATCATTACGCTGAAATGTTTGATTTCCCACGGCAAACCTAACCGTGACGTGCACAGCTGTCAACAACAAAATTAGAGGGAACTGTCATTATAGGGATTTTTCACCACATTGGCTTGTCCTATTTCTGCACCTTTGCTCCAAAGAGTGTTTTCAAAGAACTCTTGCAGTACAGGTTTTCCTTATTCACAGCGGGGCCACTCAGGTTATGTGGTCTTGGATGCTAGACACGAAATATATTTGTCGCCGTAACAGGAATCCCATTCAGATATTTACTAAATGCCAAATTCAAGTACATGAAAATGTCTCAGTCACGTTCATTTAGTCCTGACATCATCCTATGATGTAGCAATTACAATTCCTATTTTTAATACAGTCGATGTTCATTATCTGTGATCGTTCTGTCTCATAACGTGGCTGCAAATACTGAACTGCTGGAAACACAGGGTTAGGCTCCTGCAAGCTTTTAGCTGCCTTTTGGTCAACCAACCAAGAGGCAACTTACGTGTATTTCTTCTTGAAGAGACCTTATTTAATATATACTGTTGATTCATTAACATTGAACTCATGGCCAAGTGCACCAGAACTTCTGCCTGAACAAGGTTTATCCAACACATATATTTTCTCCATATGGCACATCACAGCCCCTTGTGCTCAGGAACACCAGACAGCACTGCAGCACTAAGCTTGGGGGCCTCTTAAACAGGGAAACTGCCAAGGAAAAGCACAAGAACGTGAAAGACGGAGCACTAAAGAGGCCACAGAAAGGACACTGGTTTTCAGCATGTGAGCTGCAACAAGAAGGCCGGCCATCACTTTGTTCGGCTTCAGCTGGGAACATGCCTGGAGGGCCACTCAGCTCTTGTCTACAGAAGCGTGGGACTTTTGATTTGGGGCTTGCAAAATAATTTTAGCGAGTAGGCAAATTCGCAAATACAGAATCCATAAATAATGAGGACGGGCTGTCTATGTTGAAAGCAAGAGTCAGGGCATACAGTCAGGCACCCCACCTCTGTCTAGTCAGTTCTTCCTGTTATATTAGCGGTTGTTGTCATTTAAATTTAGAGATTAGAGTTTACTGGAGGTAGGAGTCCCATGAAAAATGGGAAAGCCATTGCATTGCATGCTTCCGCACCAGGGTCTTAGGAAGAAACTCACTGTGTAACTTTCTTGACCTTTCAATGGTTCTTCCAGGTCTTTCAGGGGTGTGGCCAACCCAAACCTGCTCCAGCCCTCCGATCTGCTCGCTCAGCTCCGGAAAATTTTAATACGCGGTTCAGGCCTTACAATCCTGAGGAGAGACCCACAACTGCCGCAGGCACGAGCTTGGACCGGCTGGTGAGTTCTCTCGGACTGATGGCCATTGTGCGCACTTTCTGTTATCGAGGTTATTCTTCAGGAGACGTGATGGGACTCTGAAAAAGTTGGTTGTAAAAGTCATCTCATTCTTATATCTGCTCCTGGTCTTAATTAGAATATTGAAAAATAATGAGATCTTCCTTTTAGGTCATGAATTAGATTATTTAAAGCGTCTTATCACTATTAATCCACTCATGCAGTGGCCAGATTTTCAACTTCATATTTCTTCTGAAATATTAATCTGAAGACTAAGTTACTATATCTTCCAGAGATATAGTTACAATAGCACATTTCTTACTCACCTGCTTCTGTTATTTATTCAGTGTAATTTTATTATGCCTTCTGGTGTGTAAAGTTTTCTGTTTGAAAGACCTTGCCAAGAGACCCCAAGTCAATGTTACTACCATTTTCTTTTTCTTTTTTGTGTGTCTTTTAAAAGTTGGAAGCCTTAACAATGTCACTCTTTGATCCACTTAAATGTGTATCAGGGCACCAAATGATATCTATCAGCAAAGCAATTCACTTGGAGAATACAACCATAAACATAGTAAACACCATTTTTTAAATGTCTTAAAAATCAAATTTTGCCATAAAAAATGAAAAGCTCATAATTTCAAAGAAATACTGCCAGATTATTTTCAATGCAATTTATAGCACTATAAACAATTTATATACCTGTAATTGTTAGCACTGTTAATGTTGCCTTGCCAATTACCTTGATGTAAAATTAACAGATAAAAACCTTAAGGTCATAAAATACCTGAACCACATCTGATTATGTCATATAAACTCAGATCTCAAGGGTTTCTGGTTATGAAAATACTTTTATTAGTCACTGTCATAAATTACTTTATCACTTTAGTTAATATCCTTCCACACTGTAGGATTCATATGATTAAATTGGTTGAGTTTGGCCTCCACGTAAGTACACCTCAGCATCTCTGTCTGTAAAAATCAAATGTGCTTACAACATAAAGGCCTATCCACGAAGAGCCAAAGTGAAGGGGTAAGTGGAGTCATTAGCTGCTAAATTGTGTTATAAATCTATTACTGTTTATTAGCAAATAAAACCCCACTTTGGTGTAGGTTTCGAAAAAGGAATCATCTGGGTATTGCTTCAACCTTCTATGTTACCTTGGTCATGTCTATTCTCTGTTCACAGTTTCAGGAAGAGTTTAAAAGTAGTCACCTTTCTTCTTTTAAACAACCAAGTAGATTCCCCTGAACCACTAGCCAGTTGTTTTAAAGAAATGATGGTTGTCATGAGAGTCCATTGTTTGAGTTTTTACTTTACAAACTCCTCTGTCTATTAAGATCCTTCTCACCAAAGCACAAATGGTGAGTATGGGTTTGAGTTCTCTCACTCTCTCTCTCTTTTTTTGTTTTTTCCATTTTAGTTGGCTCTAACTTAATTATTGGAATAATTCAGGCTTTTTGGAATTTTCATAAATTCTAATTTAAGAACTGGGGCACGGTGCAAGATGAGTAATTCCTAGCAATCTGCTGTACAACATTGTGCCTGTAGATAACAGTCCTGTTTCATGCACTTGAAAATCTGTTAGGAGGGTAGCTTTCATGTTAAGTGTTCTTACCACAATCAGTAAAATTTAATAACAATTTGGGTGCATTATGCACTTAGTTAAAATTGGATTGAATTGGATCAATATAATGATATCTATGACTACTAATTAATGTTTTTTCCCTTTGAAACAGAAGCACAGTTTTCTCTCCTCCCCAGGAGAAATAGACACACACACACACACACACACACACACACTCAAACAGGGAAGTAGAGCAAGAAAAATATTTTTCTCAAGACAGCAGTATGTATGCAATTTAGCACAATCTAAATAAAACATCAATGCTTTGAGATTGTCATGTGATATATTATATCTGATAGATAAGGAAATTGGAATTCGAACCTTCTTTTTCGAAAGGAAATTCCCTGATGATCTTCGAAATGCCCCAAATGTAAAGGTCTTGAAGAGTATTGGCAAATAGCAAACTGATTTAGGCTCTTCTGTTTTTACGCACCCCCCAAAATATACTTTAATCAAATTTTTTCTGAAAAGCATCAGTAATGGTTAATCATATAATCATGGGTAAAAACCAAGGACCAGACTGAGTACATAAGGGCCAGATTCAGTGCATAGGAATATAAATCAATAAGTCAGTTTTATTCTGAAATGTTCTCTGACAGCACACAGTACTTAACTTCCTCATAGGTGTGACTTCAGGCTCTATAAGAGAGAATAGCAGATTTATTAATGTTTTATTGAATTAAATTCCCAAATTGTAAGAATTAGTGATTTGTAATTCACAGCCAGCCCCTAAGGGCAAGGGGCTGTTTCCACATCAAAAGGAACTATGTAGGGTTATTCTTGAGAAACACAAATTAGGCCCAAAGCTAACTTTGCAGCCCCTGGCTCCCCCAAGGCTTTCTTCCTTTTGAGGGTTCAAAGTATTTCTGAAGAGTGGAAAGGTAAAGTGGTTACCTTAGACCAACTGTTTATATGACAGCTTGTATGTCAACAGTCAGACCAAATCATCTTCAAGATGCATGCATTGGTAAACTCTCTTGATGGGTCTGCCATATATTACAGCCTATTTTGACTGTTTATAAACAAGTCTCATGTTACCTACTCCTGTTTTAATTTTCTCCTGAAAAGTTGTTTCCTGAATATTTATAAGAAGCATGTGTCCCAGAAAAGGTGGATAATTGGAAAAGACTTCCCTTAATTTCTCTAAGTGTTTCAGCAGAGAATATCCTTCAAGGACAGCATCAAAAGAATATCCCAGTCACCCCACTGCTTTTGCCAAAGTGAAAAATAACTAAATTGTAAAGCTCTTGGGGCGTTGCTTCTTACTACCACTTAAAATGAGTACCTGTGTTAATTAACTTTGGAATCTTTTAGTCAATGTTCTTATATCAATTGTTGTAAAGCTATTTTTTATATGAACTGGTACTTATGGGGGTGTTTTTAGAAGTAAAGCTCCTAACCCCAACCTGGGCCAACTGCTGCTAGAACTTCTATAAAATAATTAAAAACAAAATTCTTTCTTAAGAATACATCAGTTCCACCATTTAACCTCTATTAGGTGTTTAAGGAACTTATGAACTCCTTTATATCACTAGGAAGCTTTTCCCTTTGTTCCTCTAAAGTTAATATGGGCATAAAAATCAGTTTAGGTAGTCAGTGGCTTTCAGACATTCTACCCTGAAGTTATTTTTATTATCCAATAATGAATGAACATACTTGCATAAATTCAGCTGCTGATGAAAAGCTGACTCATCAAAGACTATCACAGTCCTTCCTGCAGCAGCCATGGTTGGTTGAAGGTACAAATGCCATCAAATATTTTGGTTAACAGATTGGCGCCGCATGGTCACATGTCTTTACTGTTACCAACACCCACCCCAGCGGGCCTCTGTCCCTGCCTACTGTTACTGATTTTCACTTAAAGAGGCCAGAGGTGATTATTTGCAAAAGATTGAGTTTTCTTCCTTTTTTTCTTAAATTTATACTTCATGAATTCTCTTACATAATTTAACATGAAACTATGAGTTTATTTTTTAAAGAAACTTCCACTGGAATGTCACTGGAAGTAAAAACTGTCAAAAATCCATGAACCTAAAAGAGCTCGATTTTGAAGATCCGAGAATACAGAGATATTTCAGATTATCGGCTGTGAAAGACAATTAGTTGTACAGCTCAGAAAATTGAGCATGACATGCTCTAGAGCTCCTGGACACACTGGGCAGGGAATGTCGGTTCTTTACTCCAGTGGAATCATCAGAGCAAAATATACTTTAAATCGTGTATCTTAGAGGAATGTATTTTATAAAAGTAGATTTAAAAGAAAAAAAAACAGACATGGAAGTTAATTCATCAAGTTGGTGATGATTTAGACCAATGACCCTGCAGTAAGTATTCAACATCGTACTGTGTCGTACAGGCTTCTCGAATATTCTCCTGGTCATTCTGAGGGAGTTTGGGGTAGGGGTGGGGGAATGCCAGCCCTATAAAGCTAAACGTTATACTTGTGCTGTGCTATTATGTATAGAATAATCTCTCTTTCTTTTTCCTTTAAATTTGTTTTCCTCTTGCTTCCCAGAGGATTGTGTGGAGGACAATGCAACATAGTGTAAGCTCTGGTCTTCTTTTTTCTTACTCTCATCCTCATTTGTCTTCATACAAATTTGTCATTTCAGAGAGTTCTTGAGAAATTCCACCTCCACTTTCCCTGTCCAGACTAAAGCGCGTTGAATACTGCGCATGACCGATGGGTTTAGAGGCTTGCTCTTGGCTTGATATTTATGGTTAACAACCATATTGGTATTCCTTCCCAATGGCAAGGTTTTCAATCTAAGCTTTGTGTTAGACTAACTCATTTGGTGGCTGATTTAAATTCTGTCCCAATGTTCAGACTATGTGTAGTCTGCCTGAAAAACTAGCTCTTCCCTGATAGAATATATTGGCTTTTTTCTTCTTGCGCTGAGCGAATAATTAGCTCGCTAATAATAACAACAAACCAACATCAGCTCTCATGCATAAGGAGCTAATTTTTCCATTAGCGAGGACAGAGAATTTAGGGTGTTAAGAAATTGTTTGTGGTATGGGTTGTTTACTCTTTTTTTTCTTCCTTCTTGAATTTACTGATGTCTCATAGAGCATTCAGGGAGGGCGCCCTGGGTATATCTTAGTACAATGTGGTTTGTGTTGGGGCTGAGGACGGATGGCACACCCAGGTTATCTTACCTGACTTTATATATTAACCATAATAATCAGAGAGTTAAGTTTTCTAATCTGGTTTTCATACTACCATCCCATGCTGATAATACCTTTTCATAACGTTCTGAACTCTGCACAGCATTGTGGACGCAGGAGAGAAGATGACTCTTACCTGCAGAGCACAGATTTATTCACACGGCACGCCTATGACATCATAGCGCTCCGTGTCTGCCTGGCCTTCAATTCAGGCAGTGAATTCCTCTGTTAAAATTCATTTCCTTACAAGGAAATGGTCCCCTGAGTCATATTCCCATTCATCATCACAGTTCTCTGAGCCCAGGGCAGGTTGATGAGAAAGGAAACTGAAGAGGTAAATCTGAAACAGGAATACTCTGGAAGAGGAGACCTTGAAGAAGGAACAGGGAAAACAGATGGCTTAGGGTCTCCTGATGCTACATGGGAAATGGGGGGAGCAAACGTCATGGGAGGACAAGTCAAGGTTCTATTAGTTTGGTTCATTTGATAAAATTAGAGTAGCTCCAGCTCAGATTGTATGCGCCCGCCTTTCCCAGCAACATTCTCCTGATACTTCTAGGTTTTCCAGCCGTTGAGCCAGTCCAATCGCCTTATCTTACGGTTATCAGGGGCCCTGTAGATTTCCCCCAAGAGGAATATTATTGGAAGGAATGTAAATCATAATATCATCCTCCACCCCCACCCTGTCTGCTGGACTTTCCTGCTGGCCTCCTATATCTTCGTTCACTGGGCCAAAAATACAGTGCTACTTTTGAAATTCACTGGTTTGCCGTTGGTGCTAAATATGAATTATTGATATTATTATGTATAGATTTAAGAACTTGCAAAATATCAAGTTATGCACTTTATTTTATTATTCTGAAGCAAAATGGACAAAGCAACTTAGTTTCTGGTATCATTCCTGCCTGATGGTTAATCCCAGTTTCAGAGTAAAATGCTGGTCATAAAAATGTTCTTCTCTGCTCTTTGGGGCCATTTTGGTGTGATTTAGGATGTCTTGGTTGTAAGGATTCAGGGAAACTGTCTGTTGTTCATTTTAAATTGCCATGGCATTTCGTTGTCACCTCAAAGGATTCTGCATCCGGCTAAATCCACTATTTTGCATTTCAAAAGGACGTCAGGCTGTATTTAAGAAACTGCTTTATTATCTAGAGCCTCAGCTGCTGTCTTTAGGTGAAATTGATATTTCCTACCTTCCACCCACACTCGTACACACACACCCCTCAGTCTCTGCTTGGCCCGAGCGGGAAAAAGTAAAACCTCAATAACAACAGTAAACCAGATTCTCCACTTTAATTAGTTTTCTAAAGATAAATGGGTCAAGGCCAGACTGGCTTTCAGCCTCTGCTGCCGCTGCATAAATTATGCCCCATTCAGCCCAGCAAACAAATGGCTACCGCTCAATCCACTTCAAATTGTGAACTGCCCAGTCTTGCCCGAACCTGCTTTATCTCTTTACTGCAAAATCCCACCAAGACACCCCAGTTTCATTTTCAATGAACCCTTGGTAATAACAGCAGCAAACTACAGCGCACTTTCAGAGCAGAGAGAAAATACAAAACTTTAAAACCAAACCACCCAACTCATTCGGTCTCGGTGCCTGCCCTTCTCCCGGCAACAGCAGCAGCGAGCGGTAGCTGGGACAGCAGCCTGCCACGGGCTTCCTTCCGGTTAAGGGGCTTGTGGTTGATGAGGCCCAGGTGGGAATAGCATAAGACACACATAGAAAAGGGTGGCTTAGCTGCAGGATATTCTGCTTATTCCATGGGCTTGGAGGATTCAGTGGTATGCCCTGTTGGGAACCTGGATGGAATGTCCACTCCTGATGTGGAATTTTCAGTTCACGCCCAGTGGACAGTGGACTGGTTTTACATCCTGGAGAAGCTATTCTTTCAGGAATGTGGAAGAATAGTGAAACTGGAAAAGCGTAGACCTCTCTTTGAGCTCAGGCTAGGCTGTGTTCAATTGCATTGGGCTATATGCCTCGGGGAGAAAGAAAAGGGACCGCCCCACTGGCCGCGTTCCTCCCCGGGAGATGCTGAAGCCCGTTCTGCCCCACTTCTTTATGGCACGTGCAGAGAATCACATGGATTCTCAATGAAATAAACGATGGAATAAAGTCATGCCACCCGTTTTAAAGGAAGGGGGACCTTTTGCACCATTTAGGTATAAGTAAGTAGTCCTTATAACCATTTGGGGGGGAATTTGACCAACCAAACCATTTTCAACTCTTTAAAACTGTACTTTGTCCTCAGAAATATTTAAGCTAGAGCTTTGCTGACCTCTGACTATGTCATAAGCATGAAATGTTATACTTTCAGATACCAAATACGGCTATACAGATTTTCTTTCTGTTTGATGGTATGCTGATATGCTGGCTTTTCCCTTCAGACATGAACATTTCTTTCAGAATTTCTAGACTGTAGCTAAACCCAGATTGGTGCGTCCTTTATGCCTCAGTCAATCACCAATGTGTAGTTCTGGCTTCTTCTCCGCTGCATAGCACTTAGTAGAACTAGCTACCGCGTACAGTCTGTATCATAGCCCGTTGTTAGTGCTGGCATCATCAAAAAGGCAAGAGTGACTATTTGCAAAAAAGCATCACTTATCAAACCTGTTAGACACAGTCTGTCTCCTCTAGGGAATAGTATCTAGTATAGAGTCCATAAAGTGTTAGGAAAAAGGAGTTTGATTTTGTAATCTACAATAGATTATACCAATAAAGAATACATGGAAGATATATTAACAAATGAATTATCATTGACCAAATATGCAAATGGAAAACATTAAAACATCTGTAGCATCTTTGGGATAGGCTAGCCTATAGCTCATTCTCCCTTCTTAAGCCAGAACTTTTTGCCCATCTCTTGAACAAATTAAACAGAAACTTTCTTGGCAGTTCTGAACCGGTCTGCTGAGAAAGTACATTTGTCCTTTATCCAGCTATGTAATAAGTGTTTTGGTGACTTGAATATGAAAGCCTGAATAGACAGGCCATACTAAACTACTTAAACCACACCTTTTAAAATATGTGTTCATGAGAGGCATTCAGTCTCCATAGATCTTTTATTAACTTACTGAGCAGCTTAAAGAACCTTCTCTTTGTCATGGAAACTCTGCAGTAATTTTTTCTCATAGCTGTCTGAGATATTCGCACCACAACTCCCAAACGTGATGTTCCCGCTTATAAGAGATAGAGCTGAAGAAATGGGATATTGCATAAATACCAGTTTTGATGTATTTGCTGTGTAATCAATCAGCTTTTAACCGACTCTGGGGCCTATGGAATACATTTTAAAGCCCTGGGAATTTGGCTATTCCCATAACATACTTGGACACTCTTTACTGCTAGCAATAAACCTCAGGCATAAACATTGTAGAGAAAACCAGATGAAAAGAAACCTGTTTGAGTGAAAATTGACTTCGCTTCATAAATGTTAAAGGTAGAAAGATATCTGCAATACACAATAATTTTATTACTTAAGCTCATTCATGGTCATTATCGTCAAAGGCTCTGACTTCATGGGTATTTCCTAACACCTAAAAGACTGGCCAAGCTATTAAAAAAAAAAAAAAAAGTCAGGTTGACAGTAAATGAACAGCCAGCAGCTGCAACAGCACCACGATATTGCTGGTTAACAAATAATTTGGGGGGGGGGGCGCCTGGGTGGCTCAGTCGTTAAGTGTCTGCCTTCGGTTCAGGGCGTGATCCTGGCATTATGGGATCAGGCCCTGCATCAGGCTCCTCCGCTGGGAGCCTGCTTCTTCCTCTCCCACTCCCCCTGCTTGTGTTCCTCTCTCTCTGGCTGTCTCTCTCTCTCTGTCAAGTAAATAAATAAAATCTTTAAAAAATAATAATAATTTTTTGGAAGTTGGGTTTGGGTAATATCTTGGGGAGCTTTGCCAATACTTGATCGATCCTGATAAGCCGAGCTAGGCAATATGTGGCACCTACAAACACCCCCAAAATAGCTCACAAAGAACACAAGCGTATTGCTCGTTCGTGCCAGGTATGCTTTATGGCTTTTCTGTGGGTCACCTGCACAGGATCCTCACCCTGACTCCAGGACCCAGGGTCACAGCGCAGCTGTCATCTGGGGCTTCACCTGTTACAGTAGCGGGGCAAGTGAGAATGTGGCAAAGACAACTACCGGAGTCTCCACCTGGAAGGGGCACAGCACACGGCTCATGGCTCATTGGCCAAAGGGGGTCGCGTGACCAAGCCTAGTGTCAAGAAGGTGGGGGCGTGTGTCCCTCTGTCTCACATAGGGCGAAAACGGACATGTGAACGAACGCTAATATTGTCATCCACAAAGAGGTACGACCAAGGCAAGATTTTTAAGTTGATAAAAATCTACCTCATTACTCTCTCCAACTCTAAGACAAACCTTACATAAAAAAGAAGATGAAAATCATTCATTTCCACAAATATTTATCGTGCACTGATTTGAACCCAGGATAGGTGGTTAGAGCATAATCAAGGAGCTCATTACACTTTGGGGAATGCCAGGCAAAACTAGTTACAATTCCACGCAGACTAGATACTGGTAAAGATTGTGCTTAAATGTTTTTACACTCCTCAGAGAATTCTAAGTCTTTGTTACAAAGGCAGTGTCTATATTGCCCTAGAAAACCAGGATCTCTTTGGAAGTCAGCTTGACTTTTAGTGTCGGATGGCTTTCTTTGCCTATCTGAACTTTGAGTTCAATCATAATTCAACCAGAGCAAAGGAGTCCCACTCCAAATCTTAGGACAGTATCTCAAGGGAGGAGATAGAAACTGTTGCCAGCGAGTAGTAGAAAAATAGCAGTAGAAAACCAGAATGAGCAAAGACTTTTTTATTACCGGCATTTAAGTGTCTTTCAGATCCAGACTATATATATTTTAAATAAAGCCTCGATATTGCATTTTGTGAATGCTGCTCTTGTCTGACTTGATGTCATGTTTGCTTAGGCAAAGCAATTTTTCTGCTCTTCTCCTTTCTGGGTCAACCTAGCTGGAGCAAATCAAATTGTTTTCCCTCTCTCTTTCTTTCATACATCATCATTTAAGATCACCAAGAATTAGAGTTCTGGAACCTGCCCTTGTCTCCTTTTACAATATCTGTTTCTTTCTGAACAGCATTCATGAAGGAGAACACTTTTCACAGGTTAATCAGAGAAATTGCATAGGCTGACAGCAACAGCAAACTTATTGATTGCAATGAAAGTCTCAGGAATGTGTGTGCCATTGGCTTCTGCGTGGAATTATTTGCAAAATCGTCAAGCTGTGATTCAGCTGGAAGAAAAATTACAATATAAATTCATAAATTATTTGTGTAACGAGGCAAGAAAACAATGACTTTGTAAGTTTTATTCTAAGGGATTTTGACCTAAGAAAACTCCCCCACAGCAGCCTGCATTCATTTCGGTGAAGAACACTCATCTCTGCACTTGAAAAAGCTGAGCATTTCCTTTGCCTGCTCTTTGCAGCTCCTTGAGTGCTAGAGAAAAGGGGTGAACACGAAGCAACTAGACTAGCTCTGGGAAGAAAACATAAAGGCAGCAAACGGCCTTAATTGATCTCACATAAAATCCAAAAACCCAGAGGCTATCTTTAGTGCAAGACATGTCCTCACGAAGATGTTTCCAGTTACTCAGGAAAATCAAATCTTCTTTATACAACAGTCTTCAAGGAACAAGAAATATTTCATTAGGATTTTAATGGTGAGGGCTCAAGCGAAGAAAGCTTCATCCTCTCTTTTGTCAAGATTTCTTGACAAAATAAATAAAACAAAAAGCCCTTTACATATTTTTCTGTAAAAAAAAAAAAACACACACACAGTTTGGGGGTGAGACGTAGAATGAGTCCTTAGGAATATTTTTTGAAGCGGATTTTGGATAACTTGGATCACAGTGTAACAGAGAAGACTCTGTGTGTGTGTGTGTGTGTGTGTGTGTGTGTGTTTTAATTGTGATACACTTCTTGCGTCCAGCAGTCATAAGTGAACATCCCAGAGATTGTTACAATAATTTATCAAATTGTAGTTGAAGCATGATACTTTTATATAAATGTCTGTGATTCATTGCTATTTTTTACAATTGAAAATCACCTAGCTGTGAATGAAATCTGACCACCCATTTCCAGGTCTTCCTATCCCTCTCATCGTGTCTTGCCCTAAACTTTACCCTTCCGCAGAGAGGGGCCACTGCTGCCCGCTAGATTAAGCACAGCTGTTGTTACTATTATCATGAACAACATCTAATTTCAAAGATCTTGGTTACTCATTGCGATGTTGGCTCTAACACACAGCCTGTAGGTAGGCTTCTTACTCTTTACAGAAAGTGGCTGGTTTGGCTACAGGCTTCGGCATTCGGGGAGAGCTGAGGCCACGAAAGCTTTCTCGGAGCCTCTCCGACGAGTCTCTGGGGACAAGCAGAGGACGCGAGCTCCCGCCGGCTTCCACTTGGCTGTCAAAGGGCGTGAACACTGGCGCTTTCTCTCTAAGCGGCGGCCACAGAGCAAGATTCCAATAAAAAAGTCCCAGGCTGCACGTTGGGGAAGCTGATAAGAGAGTAGAGTTCTAGGAAAGTATCTGGGAAGCCTGCCACTAAATGGTGGATGCAAATCAGCCGGAGGAATGATGGAGCACGGGGGGGGGGGGGGCACCTGGTGTCCCGCGACCTACTCCTGAGCGCTGCGCCCACCTCTCGGCCGCACGTCACCACCGAGGACCGACACGGAAAGGCTTGGGTTACAAACAGTCAAGCCAGACAAGAGGGAAGTACTCGCGGAGGACGTGAAAACCCAAATTAAGGGGCTGAATCCGATGCGAAGGTGAACAGCATCTGAAATAGCCTTTTTGAAAAAATTCACTGGAAGGTGAACACAGAGACGAGCCGTCGGCAGTAATTGAACTGTAAAATGATCAGTGCCTGGAGAGGAGATTTGACAATGGGGGATGACAAGAAGGGGAAGAAGGATCGTACAGCTCTTCTTCCTCCGTCTTGACCTCTCCCCTTCTAAAAATAAAAGGAGAAACAAAGGCACAAAGTTTTTAAGATTTGCCCAGGGACAGAGCCAGAGCAAGAACCCGGCTTCCTACTGCTACCCGGGGTTTACGTCCACCCAGTTGTCCCGCCTGCCTGTCTTACGAATGCAGCATGGCTCCAGATGGAAGCGGGGTCCGCGCAGCAGCCTATCCCGGTGCGCGTGTGTGGAGTGCTCTCGAAGAGACCAAGGTGCTCATGTATGGTACCTTGTCTGTAAAGCTTGAAACAACGGGGGCCAGCTATTTGATGTCTCCCTTGAAGAGACTTCCAGTGCTGGCTTTCTGTTTCCCAGGGGCCTGGTGTTACAATGCTCTTGGTGTCCGTGATGCCTCTACTGCCATCAAAAGTCAAACAGGAGGTACACAGGCATTTTTGTGGGTTTACTGCTATTTTGTCTCTTCATTGTTGCCCGCAGTACTTTCATAAGATCCTCTATTTGGGGGGCGGGGGGAGGAAGGAAGGAAGCATTGTTTTCTGATACTTAAGGCTCTTTGGGGTCCCCAAAACAACTTCACAGAATTCCAGGTGAAGCTTGGAGGAGTGCATTGCTCACTCAAAGGAAGGTGAAGAAAAAACCTGGGGGGATGGGTGGGTTTGAATGACCACTATCGTGTTTACAGAATGTTTGGGTAACTGTCCTCCTAAGTTTGCTTTCTGTTACGACACCCATATAGTCTCAAAGGCTGCTGACCATGGGGATCTGGAATTCAAGATTCTCATTTTTAAGATCTTCCTAAACAATAATATTATAAGCAAGTAAATTATTTTTGGTTGGACTGATGATTAAGAGTAAAAGTTATAGCTCTATTGATTTAAAACGATAAGAGACTTTCAGCACATTATTTAAATGCTTGTGGGAATTGTACAAAGTCCCCCCGAGATTACTGACTTTTGGTTCTCATCCTTATTATGAACTTTTGTCTTCCAAATCATTGCATTATCTGGAATTGTGGTCATCAATTTTTCAGCGCTTTTGAGTCATTGTGATGCAAACAGGACTGTGATTTATCTAGAAACACCAGAGTCATATTTGACTTCGGGCTGGCTCATGACAACTCGAAAAACAAGACTATGTGTTCAGGTAAGTAAAGAAAGATGCAAATGAAGCCCGAGGCCTGATCCTTAAAAGTGCCGGCCAAGGCCTCTTTCCTCACTGTGAACTTGGACCACCTTCCTCCAGAGGGTCACAAGAGGACCCAGTGAGACAGCACTGAGCCAAAGTGCAGATTGGCCATCACCACCAAGGAAAAACAATTCAAAACATGTGCTCTACACTCAGGGATCCTTCGATTGGTTGCAGGGATATTAAAGTCCATCTAGTCCAATGCTCTCACTTTGCCAGTGAAGACACTGGAATCCAGAAAGATGATGTGGCTGTTGCAAAAATCCCGTTGACTTAGGGCTGAGATATTTCTTTGCTTCTCAACTTCCATTCATTCAAGTAATACATCCAGTAATGCATCTTTCAAAATAATGTCATGCTGGTTGTAGTAAGCCCATATATAGAATATATTCATTCTAAGATAAAGAAAAGCCACAAATTACATCACAAAGAAAAATAAAGTAAATTGAACTTGTTGAATTCACTGTCACAAAAAAAGGTGGATCTTTTTTTTTTCTCTTCTCTTTATAGATCTATTTTTCAGAAAAGTTTTAGGTTTGTAGCAAATTTGAATGGAAAGTACAGAGAGGTTCCATATTCCCCTGCCCCGACACAGACACAGACTCTTACACTAGCAGCCTCCCGGAGTGCTGCACTTGGCTTTGTTTCTTTACCGCGGGTTTGTACCCCTTGAACAACATCTCCCCCATTGCCCTGCCCTCCACCCCCCGATGACCACCATTCTACTCTCTGTTTCTACAAGTTTGGCTTTTTGAAATTCCACTTACAGTATTTGTCTTTGTCTGACTTGTCTTACTTAGCATAATGCCCTCAAAGTCCATGCATGTTGCTGTAAATGGCAGGTTTTCCTTCTTTCTCCTAGCTGAATAATATTTCGTTGTGCGTGTACCCCTCTGTGTGTGTGTGTGTGTGTGTGTGTGTGTGTGTGTGTGTGTACAACACCATATCTTCTTTATCCACTCATCTGTTGACAGACACTTAGCTTTCTTCCATATCTTGCCTGTTGGGAATAGTGCTGCAGTAAACATGGCACTGAGAATATCTGTTTGACGTCCTTTCATTTCCTTTGGATAAATACCCAGAAGTGGGATTGCAGGATCACAAAGTAGTTCTATTTTTAATTTTTTGAGGTTCTGCAGACCGTTTTCCACAGGGACTGAACCAATTTACATTCCTGCCAGCCCTGCAGTGGGGTTCGTTCTTGCCCACATTCTTGCCAACCCTCCACTCCTCTTCTTGATGACGACCATTCTAGCAGACGTGAGGCGATCAGAGTGGTATGCTTGTCACAATCAATAAAACTACACTGACCATCCTTGCCATCCAAGCTGACTTCAGATTAGCTGGCAAGAGGAATCCACTCCAAAATGTTGCCATTTTCTCATGAAAACACTGAGAAAGCACTAGAATCTGGGGTGAGTCCCTCCAGCTTTCTTCTTTCAGTTAAAATGACAGGGGGAGGAGAGCAAAGCAGATGGGTAAAAGTAAGGAGACAAATCTAAGATCCTTTCCAGCTTTCAAACACTAGCATTCTGGGAGGAATGACGATCGATTACATCAGAGTAATTCACTCCCATCTCCTGTGAAACCACCTAGAAATATGTGGGAAAGATGGGCCCGCCTGGGGCGCCTGGGTGGCACAGCGGTTAAGCGTCTGCCTTCGGCTCAGGGCGTGATCCCGGCATTATGGGATCAAGCCCCACATCAGGCTCCTCTGCTATGAGCCTGCTTCTTCCTCTCCCACTTCCCCTGCTTGTGTTCCCTCTCTCGCTGGCTGTCTCTATCTCTGTCAAATAAATAAATAAAATCTTTAAAAAAAAAAAAAAAAGAAGAAGGGCCCACCTCCAGCTCCCACTGTTATTATATCAACAATAACTTTCTCAGGGACGGGGACTCTCACCTCACAATCGTATTTGTGACTTAGCCTCTCCCAACATCTACATGAGGCAGCATATGTTCTCGGTGAATCGCCAGGACCCACATATACCAAGGCATAGAGAGGAGAAGTTGTCATTTCTTCCTCCACATGTAGATGCCATGCATAATTTTAAAAATAAGGGCCCCTGCCTCTGCCAGAGCGAGCTGTGTACGTGGCTAAAATACGTTTTACTCGCTGTGCTGTGAGGTGCCTTTCCGTCTATCTCCCAAGAAGTGCTAGGGGAGGGGGCTGGGGCCTTTTGGAATCTCATGGACGTGGTTCATCACTGAGCATCTCGCCCTGGATGATCTGTTCTTCTGTTTTGCGGGTCTTTCATCTCCCCTTCCAGAGAAACCACTGTCTCACTCTCCCCCTCCATCCGTTGCATTCACTGCCCCCTCCCACCCCCCCATCCCTCTACTCCACCCTCCCCCCACCCCCGTGCTTCCCACAGCTGTGGCTTCCCTTGTGGTATTCTAGGCACAACACAAGAAAAAAGGTGTTTTCATATCACGGTTAATTTGCTGCAGTCAGAGCAAAAACAAAAGCAAAACGTTCTAAAAATGCCATGCACTTGGGAGGAATGTCTGCTCGCTATGCTGATGCTTCACTGTGACCTCAGATCCCTTTCCAAGATTCTCACTGTTACAGTAACCGTAGGTGGCCCCATCTTCTGGAAATATAGATTCAAAAGTGCTTGGGTCATTTTCTTTTGTGAGAGGTTTTTTGTATTTGGGGTTTTTTTCCCTTCACTTTATTAACAGGATGTGTGATACTAGTAAGCGCTGTGTGATCACTCCTTCTTTTAAAATTGAATCTAAGTGCAAGTCATTTCACACATTTCTCCCTTCCCTGAGATAGCTTCAGCGTCTTCTTAGGAAAAGGAGGCGAGCGGAGAGGTTTTCCTGAATGTGAGAAGAAGGAGGGCCACAGTGCACTCCAGGGGACTTTAAAATTAACTTCTCCCTCCAAACATACTGCCTCATCTCTCCCCCGTGACTTTGTTGGGAGAGACCTAGCAGAAGGTTACCCTTCGCCCTTCCTGGAGATAGACGACAAAGCCAGCAGTTAGAGAAAGATCCGTTGCTGCTGTCTCGACGACCTCTCTGCCCCCTGGGCCAGCATTTCTGAATACGTGGGACCAGGATCACCTACATCAGAAGCTTATTTTTTAAAAAATTGCCAAGGGCCAAGTCAGACCCACACCAGATCAGCCACGCCTGGGCTGGACGACAGAAAATCTGTATTCTCAACAGGCTCTCGGGTGATTCTGAGGTACACGGTCAACACGCCCCAGGCACTGTGGTCTTCCTGACTCTCGAGGATCCGCCTTTTCCCTCTGCATCCCCACCACCAAAGCACGCAATGCATGTTTCCTGGAAGAATGACTCCTCCATTAGACGTATGCACATGATTCCTTGGCTCGCACGCAGAAGGATTCACCCTACAGTAAGCTCCCAGCAGAGAGAGAAAAATCCAAACTATGACTTCCTGGCTGTCCCTGTTGTGGGTCTCATGGATGTCACTACCATCAACCACAGTCTTGTATCAGAAGCAAATATAAAGAGAGACCCTGCACAGCCAGCTGCACAGCCTAGCTTCCTAGAAGTTTTTCTAGAAAAAGCTTATATATAGAAATTAAACAGCCTCATAGTTAGTGTTTCTGAACTTCTTTGTCACTTACCAGCTTCATTGGGTTGGGATCTTCTTATTCTGGGAAGCAAAAGTGAACTCACTGCAGCCCCTTGCTCCATGTTCAGTCGAGAAGAGGCGTGGCCTGGTGTGGGAGGGGGCTGCTGCTCTGGGAGTCAGGGCTCTGGTCCCACTGCTGCCCCAGCATCACTCTGTGACCTTGCACAGCTCACTTCTACTCATCTGTAAAATGAGGGATGGCTGGATTCCAGTGGCTCCACAGTCCCTTCCCAGGACACAATCGCAAGCTTCTGTGAGTGGGAAACGTGTGACCCCACTGAACACTGATCAGCAGGCCTGCATCACACTTGGGAACTCCTGAAGAAAGATGTCTGTGGGGCCAAAAGCCTGGTTGAACTCAGGCTGGCAAGATGCTTCCCACAGAAACTGGAGCCCTCAAAGTTTTATTTCTTTTTCAGAACATCTGGCTAATGTCTTTTAGGACATGATTCATGTTTCTTTGTTGTCCAAAAGGAGTCAGAGAGGGATAGAGTAAAGAAACTAAATAAAATGTCCTTGAGAATATCCCAAAACAGTAGAGGTGGGGGAAGAGTCATGCTTGAATTTATGCCACTGAAAACATTTAGCAAAACGCTGAGCTCTTCCTGAATGTTCAACATGGTGAATTTTCACATGAGCTCATGTTGTTCCCAGAACCCACCAGACCCGGGGCCCCTCACATCCTCTACCTGGAAGGATGAGGCTCCCAGGAGTGAATCTGCACCTCACGTACCCTGGGCAGCCGCCATCTGCTTAGCCTGGGAGACGTCCAGTTCCTCCCACACATTTGCACTTCCCCCCTTGAGATGGGATGTCCCTAATTACACAGCCGAGGTCTTCAGCCCAGGGGGGTTTCTTCTCCACCAGATCTGCAGAGAATAAGAAAACAGGGGATCTGGTCTTGAACAACCGTGTTTAAACAATTGTGTAAAGGTCATTGAAATCCGTGTGTTCTTCCAGGTAAAAATGGCCTTATACTCACAATGTTGGGTTGCGCGCATTTAGGAGACCCCAAAATCTGGGATTGTCCCTTAATTTTCCTGAGGTTTTGTGTCGTTGTTTCTTCTTCTTCCTCTTCTTCTTCTCCTTCTTCTTCTTCTTCTTCTTCTTCTTCTCCTCCTCCTCCTCCTCCTCCTCCTCCTCCTCCTCCTCCTTCCTTTAGCTTGGTCTTATTCAGGACAGAAATCCCTGGGTCAGAAATGTTGCCTAGTCCCATAAATATGACTTTTTGAACGTCCCGAGAGGCAGAAAGGAAGCCAAATGTGATTACTCAGCCTTTAGGCTTTCATCATGGTGTGATTCATCAAAGGAGCTGAAGGTACTGCACATTTCTGAACTTAAATATCCCTTCTGAGAGGCTCTTTGCCCTGTTGCTTTGATGAAGAAAGAACGAGTCGTAAGAGGGATTTTCACACAGGGACAAAGCAATGTGCTCTGCTGCCTGCTTCATCCGCGTTCCTTGACCAGTATGGATATCACTGTGTGCGAATAAATTCAACTCGCCTTTCCTCCTCTCCTCCCCCCTCATCTCTGCTGTCATCCTGGAAACTGCCTTAGCCTGCACCCTGCCTCATGACGACTTTCAAGACCATTTTCAAATATCAGGCAAGCAAAAATGTTACCTCGTTTAAAGTCAAGTGCCCTTGGGCAAGTCGGTTAATTTCTCTGAGCCTCTAATTCAGCAACTCTGTCTTGAAATTCTGCATTAAAATTACCTGGAGAATTTCAAAAAGTACTTACGTCGGGGTCCCCATTCCCGCAGATGCTGATCCATGTGGTGTGGGGCTGGACGAGGTCTGGGTGTCTGACAAGCTTCCCAGGAGTTTCCAGTGTGTAACCCGCATTGCCAAACACTGCTCTAGGTCCTTATTCTTCAAAGGGACGTTCTTAGACCAGCTGCATCAGTCTCACCTGGATGCCTGTTAGAAATGAAGAGCCTCGGGCCCCACCCCGGACCTGCTGTATCAGGGGGTGATTCATAGATACATCACAGGAAGAGAAGCAATCTCCGATTCCTCATATGTTAAAGAGCATAATAATATTCACCATGTGCCAAGCTCTTCGCTACATGTTTTGCCCCATGTAATCTCCAAATGGTAAAGAGGATAGACTGAGTATATAGGCCCTTAAGACCATAGCCTGCTTCACAGAGCCCTGGTACGTGACGTTGTGCGTTTCTGGGGGTCGCGATTATTCTCTTAACGTGGTTTGCTTAAGAGGCTGATTGTTCGCCTTTAAATGACTGCACAATGGTTCCACAAGTTTAGTGTCTCCCTTTGGAAATTGGATTCCCTCCCCAAATTTAATAAAATTTGCCTTCTTTTCTATCGCACTTTAGTTTGATTTGGGCATTATTAATCAACTCTAGCTGGCAGGTGCATTTGAGGAACAGTATTAAGGGTCTTCAGGATGGGGACTGGTTGCACTGGTGAAGTGAAGCTGAATGAGCTGGGTTCCAACCGAGCAGACAGGTTTGTTTGCAGGGGTCAGCAAACATGGCCCAAAGACCACAGCATCTATTTTTTTTTTGTAAATAAAGTTTTATTGGCACACAGCCGCTCTCATTCACTGAGGCATGGTTTATGCTGCTCTCACACTACCATGTTAGCCCTACAGTGCGGTGGCTGCTATGACAGTAGGAGCCCTGAGAGAGGCCATACGGCTTCCAAAGCCCCAAATCAGACTAGCTATGTTCCAAAGCCGACGTTCCACTAGCCTTTCATAGGAAAAGTTTGCCTGTTCCTGGTTTAGAGCAAGTGCCAAGGCCAAGGGTGGGTGTTCAGCGGCCAGCTGGGCCCATTTATTTGTTTGGTTCTGTGGCCTGGTCTATGCCCCTAAGCCCAACCAGACAGGGAGCAGCTGTGCGGCCGCCGTGCAGACTTACCTCATTCTGGGAACAGACAGGAGCAAAGAGAACGCGGTCCGTGTTGCCGGAAGTGTTGGAAGTTGTATGTGGAAGTTGGTGTGAGTATTGCTTGAGCTGCTATCTGAAATGCCCCCATTATCAGTAAATGCCGTATAAAATAATGTTGGAAAAGAGCCTCGCAAGAAAACCCTGAGTTAAACACAGAAACACAGGATCTCTAGTCAAGGTGGAAAGCAAGAAGTGTCCCCTAGGAGAAACGAAAGGTAAACGAATTTGTTACCAGGCTCTTTCAACAAGAAATTCCCTCCTCTAGGAAAGTCGCAAGCACTTGGAACACAGACATTAAGTGAACTTTGGATTATTTCGGAGTTCCTAAAATAAAAGCGTATGCCCTTTCATATCTTTTCTTTCTCTTCAGTGGGCTATAGAGAAATCAAGAGTCACATCTGATTTGATTTCTGCTCTCGGTCTGAGAACCAGTAATTGCTGACTATGTAGCAGTAATGCTTCCTTTGTGTGGCAAGAATTAAAAGAAAAATGGATAGGAGTCGGTAGAATGACTTTCCCCAAATTTGGGTCCTTGAAACTGGATGTTCATTTGGTTCTATTCCATATTTCTGAATTTAATATTTTTTTCTCGGGTAATTCTTTTGGGTCCCTCCTTTCATCCAAGCTGGACTTCTGTTTCTTCCAGTAGACACTTGAAGGCCAAGAAGCTGGTCATTAGAGGGCCTAATGAGGCCCGTGGATAGCAGCTGTATTGAACTGAAGTATAGCAATTAGCTTTTGCCTGATTCCACCCAACTGGTGTTTCTAGATCTGTGATGGTTGATAAATAGTGAAAGTTCCAAGTTGGGAAAAAAAAGAGCAAGAGAAAGATACTAACAGTCTTGGGTCTAACAGATTGTTCTAATTATATTCTCACTGTTTCATTTTGCAAGTTTTTGTCAAAATGGAAGATTTGAAGTCTTTGCATAATCTCTCCATACGTAGTTTGTGTAGCCAGTTTACTCCCTCTGGCATGGGGCTGGCTCAGCTGTTGGTCTCTGGCACAGGGATACCAAAATGTGGCTGATTCTGCCTTCAGAACAGAGCCAGAAATGTGTGGTTTAAAAGGTATATAATGGCTTGATAGAAATAATGACTCCTTTCTGTCAAATCATTATAAGAAGTCAATTATTTTCCCAAAGCTTTTCTTTGTAAAACTCTGGAATATATGTGTGTGTATATATGTATATATGTATATATACGTATATACACACAGAATCCATTTGGTGGTTCTGACTAAATTGACCAGTAATGAGTTTTGCTATGAGTAAATTTGATGTCAGGAGTTTGCGAGAGAAGGAACAAATGTGAAGATCTCTGTTTAGAAGAAAGATACTTTCCTCTTTGGCCACTACACATGAGTTATGGGAGAGGTTAACATTTTCTTTTCTCTGTGTGTTTACATGAAGTTTCTGGAAATCATTGCGAGGAGATGATAAGAGTACATGACAAGATATTCCCACGGGCAATAGCTGAGGGATTTAGGGATGAAATTGGTCTGTGCATCAGAAATGGAAAAGATTCCAGGCTCTTCATATGCTTTATGAATTAATATCCGTATGCATTACCCTCTTCATATAGCGCTGAGCCAGAGAGTCTTAGGAGCCAGTGAAGTTAGCTGTAAAATACTCAGGGCCTTCCTGAGCTTTTGGCTATATCCTTCTTCTACTTTATTTATAAGTTTAAAATTTTAAGGAATCAGTTTCTTGCCTCATTTTTTGCCGGGTTCCAGATTTTGCAATCCCTGCAGTCATGACCCTAAGCCTCGCTTCAGGCCAATGCTGTGTAGCATCTTGCTGCCAGCATGTGAGTGTGTGAACTCTGAGAGCTAATCCCGGCATTCTGACTCAGCCACCACAACTGCAGCCTGAGAAGTCTAGGGGGTTCCCCCCTTGTCCCTTCCTGATGAATCCCCAAAGGACACCAATGAAGTGGACTGCAATTCACTTCTTGTATTCTCCAGAGAAGTTGTGACCAGTAATAGTAAATGAAATGTGTAAGGTGTCCTACAGTTGGCAATGCAGGTGGACTAATCTTCCTTAATCTTTGCAGTAACCCAACAAGTGAGGTATTATCATCTTTACCAGTTCAGGAAAACAAAGTCCACGGAAACTAAGTAAGCTTCCCCGGGATTTCATCGCTAAGTAGCAGAGTTAGGATTCAAATTCAGATCCTGTGACTCCAAATACCGTTCCTTTCCCACTTGTAATATGCCACCCGTGTGAAGACCAGGAAGTGATGGTAGCCAGCAGAGCAGAAGTCCAATGTGTGATTAAGAAGCCCATGCAGGGGTGCCTGGGGGCTCAGTTGGTTGAGCGACCAATTCTTAATTTTGGCTCAGGTATGAATTTGGGGTGGTGAGATGGTGCCCCACATCAGGCTCGGTGCTCAACGGGGAGACTGCTTGTCCCTCTCCTTCCCCATCCTGCTCTCTTTCTCTCAAATAAATAAATACATAAAATCTTTAAAAAAGAAGAAGAAGAAGAAGAAGAAGAAGAAGAAGAAGAAGAAGAAGCAGCTCGTGTAATTGCACAGCCGAAGGGAGACAAGGCGTTCAGATGGGGGAAAAGAGAATGACTGTGCAGGGAACAAAGAGGTAGAGAGGAAAGTCATTTTAAAAAGATGAAATCACAACTTCGAGTTCCTTATAGAAAAGCTTAGCCTCTCTCCTATTTCCCACACATTCCACACAGTGCCTTGATCAAGATTTAGAAAGACTTGTTGAAAGTAAAAAAGTATAGAGTATCTTCTATGGTTTCCTCTATTTTGCTTTTATTACTTATCAAGGGCTGGAGAGTAAGTATGTTCTGCCTTGCTGGCCAATGGTATCTGTCACAACCACTCAGTTCTGTCATTATTGTGTGAAAGCAGCCATCGACTGAATGGAAGGGCTGTGTGCCAAAAATGTATTTACGAAGAAAACAGTAGCCAACTGGAAACCCCAGCTTGCTGGCCCTCCCCTAAACAATGTCTTCCAACCTTTGTTGGAACACTACTGCATATTCCAATCACCTGGGGATCAGTAAAAAAATACCAATGCCCCCACGTCCTTCCCTACAACAGCTGAAGCATTCTGAAGGAAGGTCCAGCCATCAGTATATATTCCTAAAGCTTCCCAGGAAATTCTGGTGCCAAAACAGGATGGAAGGCCACTGACCTAGATTCTAAAACAGGGTTTCTCAAAGTACAGTCCCCAGGAGGCACAGCAACTTCAGCGTCACCTGGGAACTTGCTGGGAATCCAATTCTCAAGCCCAACTCTGGACCCTCTAAATCTGAAAGGGAATGGGGCCCGGAATCTGCATGTTAACAAGCCCCTCCCACCCCCACCCAGGTGGTTCTGAAGTACCTACAATCAAGTTTGAGAATCACAAGTCTAGCCCCAGGGCCCTTCCCGCACGGGGAAATCAGGTATTAGGTTCTAGAGCCAGCATTAGATCTGGCATCAACAATGTAGCTTCAGGCCCCCCTTCTGATCTTTACTATACCTCCCTGACCCTCAGTCTCCATCTTTGAAAGAGTAACTATCATCTATACCTCTACAGTGTGTATGGTGGTTAAGTGATTAGATGTTTTCGAGGGTATTAAAAACCTACCAAGCGCCCCACAAAGGAAGCCACTAACTACAGTGGTACTGAAGGGGAAGGATATTCAGTTGTTTTTCGTGGGCTTGGTCCATGGTTCTTGGTCCAGGAGGCTGCTCTGGCCCAAAGGGCTACTATGAAGTGTAACCTAGAAAGTTGCCTATCCTTCCAACCTTACAGTGATTCTGCTTTCTGAACCACAAGACAGCCTTGAAGAGAGAAAATCAGGACCGGAGCTAAGTGCCTATGTCGTCAAGGGGATGAAGGAGACGCTAGCTTAGGAAAGCAATGAAAGCAGTTAGAATTAAGGCTGATGGGACGTACTCCAGGCCCACACACCCTTGTGTAAAGTGAGCGAAGTGAACAATGAATCCTCCCGGAGATATTTTTCCGGCAGTCTCGGAGCCACATTGCTTGCTACACCTCGACATACGTTACCTGTCAAAAAGTTGCACCAACTACACTCACAAACGTATTCAAAAGCGTCTAGACATCTTTATGAAGAACATACATAATTTGTTCCTAAGACAAACTGGGATGCTTTGGAGGTAAATTTATAACCTGTGTAAGTTTGACATCGAAGACGATAAATATTTGACATAAAATATCCCTTAGAACCTTTTTTAGAACGTAATGTACTAAAAGAATCAGGATGTAACACAGTGCGGTGATTCTTGAGTTCTTGTGAGACCAAAACCAAGAAACGTCTCAGGATATCTGCTGTGCTAGAAACGTGTGGATTGAACTGGATATTTCTAACATAGAGAGGCTTCAGAAATCAACCGTCTTACATATTGTCTCTAGAGTTACCATCAGAACTTTAGGGAAAATATCGATGCCAAAATCAACACCACTGTTAAAACTCCCTCATCTTGCCTTCCTGTCTAAGTGCAAGACCTGCTTTCTCAGATGCTGTGATTTTTTTTTTCTTCTCTTTTGGTTCATCTGCTGCATAAAAGATGAGGAAAGGCAAGGCCAGAGAGAGGTTTGTCGTCCTTTACTTGGACAAAGTCTTGGACGGTGCTATTTAGACATTTTCTTATGTACATTAGATAGTCATGTTTATTAGTAAAATGCCTTGAGAAATATTTTGCTGGTAGATGCTGGGAAAAATTGAAGTGGGTTAAAATGAGCCATGATACACCAGCCCTGCAGGTGTAGCACTTGGAGTCCAGTGAGGGGGATTACCTCCTATGTTCCCCTTCTAGCCTTGCTGAAATTTCCTAACCCCAGAGGACACATCAAGGCTGTTTTTCTCAGGGCAGCCGAACTGCCTCGTACACAGATCAGTTGAAATATGAACGGAGCCGGGTGTGAACTAGCTCAAAATATGCTGATTTCCAGATGTTCTTTGATTCTCTCAAACATTGATTGCCCCCAAAGACCATCCTGAGTTGCTGGATGGCAGTGATTACTCATATTTCTTTTCCATGATCAAGGCAATAATTTTAAAGCCCCATAGTCTTCTCATGAGCCTATGTCTGGGTCTTGTCTAGGTCATATATTACTTCTCAGTATGAAAATTGCAGAGTCTCACTGGATTGGGCTGTAAAATATCCACACACTGATGCCAGTTTTTTGATTTGTTGTTCTTCCCAGGATGGAAAACTTCTCAGAAATCTGAATGAAGGGTCGGTGTTTTATATAGTGACCTTCCGTGAAAGAAAGGTCATGGAATATCTCCTTTCTCTGCAACAAAAATCAGGAAAACAAGGAGAATCGATGTTAACATGTTTCAGGGAAAGTACAAAAAAAAAAAAAATCCAAAGGCAATGAATCTGACTTTACAAAGGGAAAAAAAATCATTTCTAAAGCATGCTTAGAACTAACACTATTATTGCCTTCTAAAATCTCATTCACTTGGGAAATAAAAAAGAAATCCACAGTATGAATAAGTTAGGATCACACGTGCTAAAACTTCTGGGGGGTTCTTTTGAAACTGTTTATCTGATATCTGGGTTAAATAAAGGCTCATAGAAGGGCAGTCTTCTGCCCGTTGATGGAATGGAATAAAGGTCTACCACCAGACAGGTGGTAGAGTTCTTTTACCCTTTCTACTTCCACCCCGTTCAGAGACTAATTTGTGGCCACCTACCCCCACCATCCCATGAGCCTGTGAGCTGACATAAATCTGAAAGGGAATGGGGCCCGGAATCTGCATGTTAACAAGCCCCTCCCACCCCCACCCAGGTGGTTCTGAAGTACCTACAATCAAGTTTGAGAATCACAAGTCTAGCCCCAGGGCCCTTCCCGCACGGGGAAATCAGGTATTAGGTTCTAGAGCCAGCATTAGATCTGGCATCAACAATGTAGCTTCAGGCCCCCCTTCTGATCTTTACTATACCTCCCTGACCCTCAGTCTCCATCTTTGAAAGAGTAACTATCATCTATACCTCTACAGTGTGTATGGTGGTTAAGTGATTAGATGTTTTCGAGGGTATTAAAAACCTACCAAGCACCCCACAAAGGAAGCCACTAACTACAGTTGTACTGAGGGGGAAGGATATGCAGTTGTTTTTCGTGGGCTTGGTCCATGGTTCTTGGTCCAGGAGGCTGCTCTGGCCTAAAGGGCTACTATGAAGCGTAACCTAGAAGGTTGCCTATCTTACGATAGTTGCCTCCCATATCTTACGAGAAGAGATATGACACCTCTCCAGTTGCACCATAGAAAGGAAAAAGACTTTCCGAGTTCGTATGACAGCTCTCATCCATACAGGAAGTGATCTTAGTGTCTCGGAGTCTTAGCTTTCTCATTTGTAAGATGAAATTAATAATACCTGATGGGGGAAGGTTCCGTGTTTCATCTAAAGTCACACCTGGTTAGGAGCAGAGTGGGGACATGAACCTGGTTGGGTTGTAACAGAACGCCTTTGATCCATGGTATTGATACCTGATGAGGAGTAAATGGGTTAAGATACAGAAAACCCTCACAACTGGGCCTGATGCACAGTGAGCCCTCTGTAAATACCTGTTCCTATTTTCTTTTCTCTTCCTCTCTATGCCGTCTGCCCCATCACCTCTCTCTCCTAAAGCACCCGAAGCATTCTGTGGCCTTCGATGGCACACAATAAGTACGGACAAGGGTGATTCATGTGCCTTTAATGCTTTCCACCCCAGTTATTGCTACTGTGTCCTTTTAGTTGTTGACCTATGGTCTTTGCATTGCAGTGGATTTCTTTCCACGCCACCATACGGTGTCATGACTGAAGTTCTTCATCAGCCGTGATCACTTGAAAAGATAGAGATCATAGTTAGATGACCAATTTTCACTTTGGAGTTAGGGATTTGAAGGATAATCCCAGCCCCCTCAGGAGATTTCACCTACAGTTTGCTAAATCTGCCTCTGGGTACAGCTGCCACCAGGAATTGGGGGAAAGAGCACAAAATGCGAAAGACGACTGAGAACCAGGAACACAGTTAACAAATGCTGCTGCTTGCTAGCGCCATGTTGGCTGAGCATACACTGCCTGCTTCTCTGCCTGTCTGCTTCCCTCTACCTTGTCAGATCCACCAGAGCCTGTTTTTAGCTACTTTTGGTCTCAGTGTTTCCTGGCGGTCCATGTTTCACAGCCTCCAGGTGCCCCATAATGACGTCACTGGACCCCCCAACAGTGTGCTCAGAGGAAGTCCTATGGCAATGGCCAGCCTCTATTGAAAACTAACGTGCCCGTATTCATTCCTTTAATCCACGTAACAACTCCAAATTTTACAGTTGAGGAAATAGAGTCACAGAGTGGCCAGAAGAAATTTCACCAGATTCAGAAGTCTGTAATAAAACCACATAAACTGCCTTGAGGAGAGCCCAGCCAGGAATTGATTTCCATATTACACACTTGAGGCTGATTTAGGGACTGAGTCACAGTGGGAGACAGCTGATGTTTTGGAAATGTTCTGACCCTAATATTTAACTGGTTAACCTTCATGTCTTGTCATTGCCCTTAGCTTAGAAGGGAGGAAGGCCATGATCTCCGTTTTGAAATGAGGCATTGTGCTCTAACCATTGACCCAGCTGGACAAACCCTGCATCCATAATTAAATGCTTTTACCATGGGACTAGAGTACAGGAGAATTATTTTAGGGGTTTTCTTTCCCGATCACTCGCTTCCTAACACTTGCTGTCATTCACATATCAGCACGATGTAACTTATTTCTGACTACTCACTCGGGTCCTGTGATAGTCAGGGCTACAACTTCAAGACATTTACTGCTCAGGGAAAAATACGTTTAAAGTGAATATTTCCCATCTTAGGGTCAGTGTTTTATGAGAACGCTGAGAACAGGAATGCATGAAAAAAGAGAGAATGGAAGAGGGCTGTTCTTTGCAGGTCAAAGTAGTAATATGAAAGTGGGCTGGCATGGAGTGAAATATTAGTACTTTTGCTCTAAACTTTCTAGGAAAGACCTATGGAAATTAAGGTCTGCATAATTTCTAAGTTTGCAAAGCCAAGAGACAGAAACCAGGAGAAAATTCTCATTTCTCCTTAAGATGGTACCAATGCAGTAGCTCGAAGATGTCATAAGAGCAAAGAACTGGTTAAATGGCCCCTAGGAACAGGTGCAGCAGAGCAAGAATATGAATAAAGCTGAAAGTCATGGTAATAGCAGGATCTGGAAGTTTGAGGAGATCATTTTAATTTTGAAGCATTCCCACACATGCTGCTGGAAAATCAGCTTTTATTATTATTTTACATATTATTTACATATTTTATAATACCAAGAAAACTCTTAAAATTTGATCATCATTGCTGCTTTAATTCAAATTGATCAATGATCCTACAAGATATATAGATCTGTCTTCCTGGAACTAAAGAATCATGAATTCTTTTTATCTCTATGTAACAATTGCCACATTCATTCCCTGTTTGGAGTTCTTAGGTTTCACAGTCATGTATGTGCCATGATATGGAGGGTGATTGTCACATAACAAACCATCAATTACATTTCATTTTTATACCAATTTTCAAAATATAACAGAAAAATCTTTGCTGGTCATCTGCGTAGACAGAGTTTTAACATAAGTGATGTATCTGTGTAGATAAAATTCCCACATTGTACTTAGCGTTGCTGTACCTCTTCGAACCTCTTAAATTCACCATTTTTTAAAAACTTTACCCTTTAAATAAGGGGACTCACTGAAGATTTTTCAGTAGAACCATTCTCTAGAAAAATCCTCTGGCAGAACGTTGGAAGGGAGAAGGACACGACTGGGAGAAGGCTCATTTTAAAGGTTATGTTTGTGGCTGGGAGAAAAGACTCAGATGGACTTCCGGGGCCTAAGACACAATCAGGAGGGCAGGGAGGGAGCCAGACAAAGCAAAAAATGAGAGAAGGAAGTGAGATACAAGCAGAGCCAAAGATGAGTGGATTTTGCTCCTAAGAACATCACACCCTTACAACAGTGGGAGAGGCCGCAGAGGGACAGGGCATTGATAGAAGGTCCAGGTAGTATCAACAGTGAGTGCCCGAGGCAAGGAGAAAAGGCTGAGAAGAAATGGTTTTCCCATCAAGAGGGGAAGGAAGATGAGAACTGAGTGGAAGGGCAGGATCTGATGGCCAGGAGACCTCCAGGGAAGTCGACCAGCCTCAGGTCTTCTTTCATGAACTCGGTGGTTCCAAGGGAGGATTTCGCGTGCTCCTTCAGTAGGGCGAGGGTCTGATTCTAAGCCTTAGATTCTCTAGAAGGGAACTGTTCACCCGGTGTCAGCCTAACATCCCACATGTCAACTTAGGTCAGGATTACTAATTCACTGCTGAGCATGCAGCGTGCTTGTGAGCTGTGCAACTGCAAACGCCATAGCAACCGAGAAAAAATACATCCCCCAACTTCCAAAGAATGAGAACATAAAATAAAAGCCCAAAGGAAAGCCATAGAGCTAAAGTTGAGATCATTCCACGCCCACAGTTATGTTTCTGCAAATTAAAAGATGGAAATTCTATGGGGTGCCTGAGTGGCTCAGCTGGTTGAGTGTCTGACTCTTGGTTTCGGCTTAGGTCATGGTCTCAAGGTCGTGAGATCAAGCCCCGCGTCTGTCCTATCGGCAGTGCTCAGCAGGGAGTCTGCTTGAGAGTCTCTCCTTCTCCCTCTGCCCTCCCCCTACCCTGCATGCACTCTCACTCTCTCTCTCTCTCTTTAAAATAAATAAATAAATCTTTAAAAAATAAACAAAAGACCGAAATTCTAGAGGTATCACACAACTGTTTGACCTTTGAGAGTTTTTCTTTCTTTAAAAAGCTATAAAATTCCATTCACCCTGAACACCTCCAAAGGCCTGTATACATTGTGAACTATACATGTGTATTCATCTCATGCATATGCAAATATGTAGATCACTATGTATATAGAGCCAGAGAATGGTTCTGTGTAAATAAAGGACTTTTTACACTGCCACTGTACTCAAATGGAACCACTATATAAGATTTTTCTCTTAAGGTTCAATTATAAATATCAGTTTGATAAATGGAGGGAGTGAAAGCTCTGGTTTCTTTTGGTTCACAGTGAAAATGTGAAAAGGATTACCAGGTGTGCAAATATTTGCTAATGGGAACATTTAAAGAGTTTTAATATACACCCCTTGTTCACATAACTAAATACTACTTAAAGAGATGCCTCCAGCCTCATTATTCATAAACATTTGGAAAACAATGGAAAAGTGCAACACTGATTTATCTTCTGTTGTTACCTCTTGCTTTTTATGTATCATTTGTAAAATAAGCGAGGAAATCCTTTCCAAAGGTACAGGGTATCATTATTTAATGACTAAATAAAATAATAGCTAATAGCTAATATTTATTGAATGTTTACTCTCTCCCAGACTCTCCTGTACTAACAGGCTCTGTAATTATCCCCTCTGTGCACGTGAGAAAACTCATCAGAAGTCTCATGCTCAATTCAGGCTAGCAGTGGTTTTCCTTTTCCCACTTAGCTTGCTCCCAAATGATGCTCTTAATACTGGGCTAAAGGTTGTTACCATGCCAGAAGGTCGATCACCAAGACGACTCTTGAGTTTTTATCAGATTTAGTCTACTGTCAAACAAAATGGTGGCAGGTTTTTTAAGAATTCAGGTGAAAATATCGTTTTTTAATTTGAGTAGACCTCAAAGCAAAATTTGGAAAATGGGTAAGGATTACGCTGACATAGGATTTCCCTAAGAGAGGTCTCAGTTCACAGACCTACAATTAAAGAATGGTATTAATAATGAATTAGGACTGACCCTGGAAATGGTTTCGTGCATCCTATTATAAAATAGAGTCAAAGATAAATAACACTTATCTAATGTAGAAAATATCTGGGAATTCATAGCAAGACACTGGTCATTTTGGGGGAGTTAAAGTGGTAAAAGAAAACAGTGTTTCTCAAAGTAGGTCCCCAGATCACCTACATCCAAATCACTTGAATTCTGTTAAGGTACAAATCATGGCCCCATCACAGACTTTCAGAGTCAAAATATGCCTTTTTCAGTAAACACCCAGGTGCTAATTCTCACTCAGAGCTCATAGACACTTCCCTAAAATACGACATAGCACCTTGAGAAACTTGGATTTATTTCATTCTAGTACATGAAAATACACTTATCTTTTGTTATGTAATACAAGAAGGCCCTGTTTTGGGTTGAATTGTGTCCCCCAGAAAGATATGCTAAGTTCCTCACCCCCACTACCTATGAATGGGAATAAGCTCTTATTTCATTGGAAATAGGTCTTTGTAGATGTCTAGCCAAGTGAGGATGAGGTCATAATGGAATAGGGTAGTCCCTAAATCCAATATCACTAGTGATTTCCTAAGAAGGGAATTTGAACCAAAACGCAGAGGAGACCCACACACAGAGGGGAAGGCCAGGTGAAGACAGGCAGAGGTCGGAGTGATGTCGCTGTAAGCCAAGGGGTGCAAGGATGGCTGGCAACCACCGAAGCCAGGAGAGAGCCATGAAGTGGAACCTCCCTCCGAGGCTCCAGAAGGAGCCAGGCCTGCTCATACCTTGATTTTTAGACTTCAGGCCTCCAGACTGTGAGAGAGTAGGCATCTGTTGTTTTACGACATCCAGTCATGGTCCTTGGCCAGCAACCTCGGAAACTGTCCAGACTCAAAGCTAAGACCTGGGTGGCGAGGACTCCCTTCCCCATCTCCACCCACACGGCCCCCTGCGCTCTCCCATTCTGCGTCAGCACCTGGGTCGGGGGCCACCTCCGCCCCCTCTGCCTTCCTTGGGCTTCCTCCTCCTGCCTCTCTTTTCTCGATCCCGGACTGGCAGCTCTGCCTTCTGTACCTTGGAGAGAACTGTCCCGGGTTTGGCACTGGTTTTGCTGGCCACTCTCCCCGCAGAGACTGGAGGCATTTCATAATTCACTGGATGGCCAATGTCACCCTGAAGTATGAAGTTTTTTAAAAAATTAAACTTGGGGGCGCCTGGGTGGCACAGCGGTTAAACGTCTGCCTTCGGCTCAGGGTGTGATCCCAGCGTTATGGGATCAAGCCCCACATCAGGCTCCTCCGCTACAAGCCTGCTTCTTCCTCTCCCACTCCCCCTGTTTGTGTTCCCTCTCTCGCTGGCTGTCTCTATCTCTGTCGAATAAATAAACAAAATCTTTAAAAAAAATAAAATAAATTAAATTAAAAATAAGAAAATTAAACTTGAAAACATGCCTGGGAACCCCGTGCTCGGCCAGAACTGATTAAAAGCGGGGAAAGGCAGGGACTAAAGTAACGCAGGAGGGATCCTTGTCATTTTCGTCAGATTCCATTTCCTCCGTGGAGCCACTGGTGCACCTGTCCCTCGGGGACCACCCACTTACAGGGCAGGCCAAGCGAAGGTCATTTGGGTTTTTATTGAATCGACGGCTCTGGCATGACTCCTAAGGATTTACAGTATTTAACCCACCAGGAGGAGCCGTGAACTATAAATGGCTTCCCGTTTACCAGGAGAGCCTGCCGTTTTATTAGTGACACCGGCTAGGTGGTCCCCTTCACAAGTCTCTCTAATGAAAGCCTGCAGCCTCTGCCCCAGAGCAAAGGACCGTGGCCTCGCGCTGCACCAGCCCATCCCTGCTCGGGCTTCCTGCTCCGCGGCCGCACAGGCTTGCTGAGCTGCCTGAGAAGAGTAATCCAGATACGGAGAGATATGAAAAACCGAATTAAGGGACCCACGCCGTTCATTTGATCTGTCAGCATCCCCCATGACCAAAACTGGGAGTAAGAAAATGGAAGTTGAAGAGCATGAAATAGAGGAAAATAGAACAGTAAGAATAGGATTTGGTGACTTGTGAAGTGTTCTCACACGTGTTACAAGGGGCTCGGGCGGCCACCGAGGCCTGGGATCTGCATCTGCCCAAGAGGAAGGGAATGAATGGATTGGGAGGATTTGTTTTTACATCAAACATGACATCATTGTTATTCTGACTGAGAACTTCTCATCCTCGGAATGGAATTAAGGAAGTCTGAAATACGTGGCTAGTGTTTATTGATGGTGTTCTCGCAAGGCCTATGTGAACCACTGCTGAACCCCGCCTGAGGCCAAAGGAAAGAAACCAACAATATCGATCCTGTCTTCATTTAGAATTTTGATATTTTATTCATCACAGAATTTTTTGCATTCATTTTGCAAGTTTTAAAATATTGCATTAAGATATTATTTATTTGCCTTTCGGAGTTTCAGGGTGCCACCCACCTTAAATTTTGCATCCAAAACAAGTGCCTTCCTTGCTTTACCCTGGGCCCAGCTCAGTGTGAGCTTTTAGAAGTTTTTAAGATGTTTTGTTAAGAGGAGAATGTGCACGTTCAGGTTTTCACTCACAGTGATTTCGAAGGAAGAGTCCCTCGGAACAAGGGGAGCAGCGTCCTGCAGGAGCGTGGAATGAAGCAGGAATCTCCACGAGCATCGCAAGGGGAAAAATTTTCAATTCACGGACCCTCTTTTTCCCAGGATCTTTGAATTTAAAAGTTTGCTGCAGTTATTAATGCTGGTTTGCCAGTTAGTGCACCCAAAATCATCCCAAAACTAAGTGGCTCTGATAATTATGCTCTTCGTGACTGTTCATTGCCCTGAAATGAGTTAAAGCTATGTCTGCAGAGACTGTCACAGTGCTGAGCGGGATCTCCTCCGGGGAATATTTGGGCCCCACTAACACAGAGCAGTTATTTAGTGTTTGGTCACTCACAGTTCCCTAGAACTTTACTCAGCCCTTTCTTTGTCTATATGTCCTGGCCCTAGGATGCAACTCTTCGTCCGTAAGGATAAGAATTCTGCTTTTAAGTGGAAGCACATGGTACATAGTCAATATATTCTGAATTAATACATGAGGTCACTGTAAATTCCTCTGCTTTGGTTTTCTCTTTTGTTGAACTAAATTTGTTCTCATTTTATCCTAAACTCTCAGAACATTCCAAGGAATTTCCTTTTTTGGGGGTGGGGGGAATGTAGACTCCCAGACGTCTAAGCAAGGCTGAGATATGAAGTTTAAAGTATTCTTAAATTAGCACTAGTGTTATTACATTTATAAAGAAAATATATTAACTGGTCTATATTTATCAAATCTCAAAAATATATTAACTTGTCTATACTTATAGAATCCCAAATGTTTGAAGTAGAAAATAGAATTCCCCGTATTTCTCAATTTAGAATCTGCTATTGAAAAGCACTTAGTAAAATTATTCTATCTGTCATCCTTTCATGTCTGGGAAAACACCCTCAGGTCAATCTTTTTCATCCTTCTTAGCCTGACAACAAGTAATAAGATTCTTTTTCCTAATAATATCTACTACAGGGCGATGCTCCCTACTTCAAGAAAGCTGTTATCAAGAAATCTGATTTTGTGGGGGGGAAAGAAGTCATACTTGCTTTGCAAAAGAATTTAATTTAAATAGCAAGCTCCCTCTGAGTGTTTAAAATATGATTCAATTTACCAAAACATTACTGGTGCATAGCAGAGAACATTCTGTTCACCTACTTTTATTTTGGGCGCCTTGGCTTCTGCACTTCGAGAGAACAAGCCCATTGCAAAGTTTTGTCCTTATCTAAAAGGGAGAGAGTGCCATCTACATGTTTAATGAGACCCACCTGTGTCTAATTATGTTTGCTATGTGTTTAGACTGACCCAGCCCTGGGGTTCAAGAAGGGTCATCTAAGAGAGCTATCTAACTGTCTTGAGAACCTCAGCCTGTCAAAACTTCATGTGACAGGTGGTTGACCTTTTTTTTTTTTTTTTGCTAGCAGACATTGCATCAGTGTCCAAGGACTGCCATCCCAAACTACCACAAACTGGGTGGCTTAGAACAAAAGTATATTGTCTCACATTTCTGGAGGCCACAAGTCTGGAATCAGGGTGTTGGCAGAACCAGGCTGCCCGCGATGGCTCTAGGGGAGAATCTGTTCCATGTCTTTCTCTGAGCTGCTAGGGCTGCCGGCATGCCACGGCGTTCCTTGGCTTGTAGATGCATCAATGGCTCCAATCTCTGCCTCTGCCGTCACATGGCCTTCTTCCTGCGTGTCTGAATGCCGCTAGCTGTCTCCCCGCTCTTTGTCTCTCTTCCCCTCTTATGAGGACACCAGTCATATTGGATTAAGAGCTGAGCGTACTACCGTGTAACCCTGTCTTACCTAATTACATCTGCAAAGATCCTATTTCCAAGCAAGGCCACGTGCCGAGGTTCCAGGGATTAGGACATCAACCTGTGTTTTTTTGTTGCCATTATTTTGGTTTTGGGGGCTGATGCATTGTGCTTTTTTAAAACATGTTTTTTTGTTCAAGTATAGTTGCCATACAGTGTTACAATAGTTTCAGGTGTACAACATAGGGATTCCACAAATCTACATGTCATGCTGTGCTTGCCACAATGTGGCTGCCATCTGCCACCCTGTGACCGTATTACAATACCATTGACTATATTCCCTCTGCTGTACCTTTCATCCCCATGACTAATTCAGTTCGTAACCGGAAGCCTGTGTCTCCCGCTCCCCTTCACCTATTTTGCCCTCCCCCATCCCTCTTCTCTGCTAACCATCAGTTGGTTCTCTATATTTGTGGGTCTTTTCTGCCTTTGTGTGTGTGTGTGTGTGTGTGTGTGTGTGTGTGTATTTGTTTTGGTTTTTAAATTCCACATACAAGTGAAATCATATGGTATTTATCTTTCTCTGTCTGAATTATTTCAGTTAGCATTTCACCTTCTAGGTCCATCTACATTGTCGAGAATGGCAAGATCTCATTCTTTTTTATGGCTGAGTAACATTCTGAGATAGATGATACGTAGATAGATAGATAGATAGATAGATGATAGATATCACTTCTTCTTTATCCATTCATCTATCATAGACATTTGGGTTGCCTCTGTATCTTGGCTATTGTAATTAATGCTGCACTAAACATAGCCATACATTTATCTTTTTGAATTTGTGTTTTCATTTTCTTTGGGTAAATACCCAGTAATGGAATTATTGGATCATATGGTAGTTCTTTTTTTAATTTTTTGAGGAACATCCGTACTGTTTTCCACAGTGGTTGCACCAAGTTACATTCCCACCGATAGTTCACAGAGTTTTCTTCTTCTCCATATCCTCGCCAACACTTGTTATTTCTTGTCTTTTTGATACCAACCACTCTGGCAGGTGTAAGGTAATATCTCATTGTGGTTTTGATTTGCATTTCTATGAAGATTAGTGATGTTTTCATGCTTCTGTTGGCCACATTGTCTGTCTTCTTTGGAAAAATGTCTATTCAGGTCCTCTGCCCTAGTTTCATCAGATTGTTTTCTGCTGTTGCATTGTGTCGATTCTTTATATATATTGGATATTAACCCCTTGTTGGATATAACATTTGCAATCATCTTCTCCCATTCAGTAGGTTGCCTTTTCATTTTGTTGATGTTTTCCTTCACTATACAAAAGCTTTCTATTTTGGTGTAATCCCCATAGTTTATTTTTGCTCAACCTATGTTTTTCTGGAACACAATTCTGGCCACAACAGGCAATGATTCGTGTGCAAACTGTTGAGGGTAGGGGGAGTGCTAGGCTTTAATGTTATCACACGTTCCCTGTTGCCCTGGCTTTGTGATTTCCTACTCAACATGGATGGTTGTTCTAAAGCATCACTTCTAACAAGGATAATGCAATGCATACTTCAACCATCGGCGTGAAAAGTAGGACACAGATGGAGAGGGAGGTATAGATTAGCGGGTGTCAAGGAGAGAGAAGGAGGCTAAGGATGGGAATACAAAGGAGGGGGGCCTTCCTTGAAAGTAGGAAATAGGAAGCACCCACTGGGTGGGAAAGCCCTGTAAACTTTGTGTCTCACTGCTCGGCACCCTACACTTTGATCCAGTGTATTATTTCTCCTGTCAGGCTCTTTACCCACAGAGGTGAAGAGAAAGAAGCATGATCAGTGCGATTTTCCTTTTTTCCTCACGAATACCCAGTTCGTTTACATGTCATTTTGTTCATGGTAGATGAGCTCAGAGAGCTGGGGGATGGTGTTCTATCTGAGCACTTCAGAGGGGCCATTAGAAGAGTTCCCCAACCCCACCCTCTGAGCCCCTGTGTGGATCACAGCTTCTCCTTCTCTTCCCGTACACATGATGGCCTTGTGGGAGTCCTACTGTTTTTCCACTGGGAAGAAATTAAGGGAAAGGCCAAAGCCTCTTAAACTGCATGTAGGAAAGATCAAAATGAAACCACCATCCTGAAAACTCCCCTGCTTGTCAAATATAACTTCCTGGTAGTATATGCTTTGATGGAGTATGACATTCCTGACAGAGATTTGTGGTCAGCATAATTTGCTTTCAGAAGTTATCCAGCTAAACATCATGGCTAATAATTTCATGCTAAAATAGGAAATTAAATTTTCCTTTGAGGTAATCGCCAATCCACTAATATTTTTTAAATCGCCTATAGACACAAATTGACTTGACATAATTTAATAAAAATTTAAGAGTAATTTAGGAATATGAATGAGGCGATTGGAAAGTAAGATTGTCACCATGCTGCCATTTTCTTTACTCGATGATTTATTCAGAAGTGATAAAAAAAAAGGCACCTTGTTATCAAACTTACATGAAGATATTTCGATGGGGACCTCGTATCAAACTAAATGGAATATATAAAGCTAAATTTTTTTAAAAAAACTTCATTGGACATATATACTGTAATGTAGCTTTATATTGTAGTTTGATCAAACTACCTTTTTGGGTAACAACTGTAATTGAGATGGTTTGGGGAAGATTAAGTTGTTCGCCAAGGAGGGAGGGGACCCGGCTTATGAAGGGCAGGTGGTGTTACAAAAAGCATGCACGTGTCACCCAGCTCCTGTTACCTGCCTAGGCTGTTGTGGTTTTGTGCAGCGATCATCCAGCGCCAGCCATTGGCGAGTGCCATGAAGGCCATTAACCCATCGTGAACCGCAGCATAGTGTTAGACAGTTTTCTGATTAAGAACAACTTCTGCCTCACTGGTTGGTTGACGGGTCTCTTGTAGCCTAAAAGGCCCTCAGGACCCTCCTGCACCTCTACTAATACGATCTTGCTAAAGGAGCACATCCTGTGGCATCGGCCCTTCTCTTATTTAGCTTTTCTTTTAACCGCCCCCTGCGTGACATATAATATATTCCATGACACAAATCCTCCGTTATGACTAACATGATCCAAACGAGCGCTTCTCCAACTTCATGGTTTTTCCAAATCACCGAGGGATCTAGGGCTCGTGTTTTAAAAGCAGTTTCTAGTCCAGGAAGCTGGGGAGGGGCCAAGATTTTGCATTTCTGATGGGCTGCCAGATGAGCCCTATGCTGCTAGCTCCCTTTAATAGCAAGGATCTTAAAAATGCCCCATGTATCCTCGCCCCCCATAGCTTTGTTCATATTCTTCTTTCACACTGAACTTTCCTCCCCTTTCTTTCATCCTCCAATCTATATATTCATCCTTCGAAACCTTGCTTTAGTGCCTATTTCTTGACATGATCTAGGATGGGACTTAGACATCACTAACACTTCCTCCTCAGAACTCCTGCAGCACACCGGGTCTGGACCACCTGTTTGGCACACAGCCTGTACTAATTTTATCTTCAGCTGCTTTTTCATATGCATATCCTAAATCCCCAGTTAGATGTTTAACCCCTTGGAAACAATCTCCACACATCTACTCCTGGCTTTTACACATGGATCTGTAATTCCAGCTACCTTGGAGCTCCATATTCAACATGGCAAAAACCAAACTCCTTACCTCCTCTGCTCGGAAAACTTGCTCAACCAACTGTACTTCTCTCTTAGAGAGCTGCACTTCTTTATTCAACAGATACTTGTTTATTCAACAAATATTTGTGCCTCTATGAGCCGGGCAGTAGATACATGGTGGTGAATAGAGCAAATGTGGGTCCTCCTGACGCTTGTCTGAAGCCCCGTGGAATTTTGGAGAGCTTCAGCTACCCACAATTGCATCCTCTCTAACCCTGATGACTGCACTTGTCTGCCTACCCCCTACCGATCCTCCTGGTTTCAGCCTCTTCACCTCCAACTTATGTTCACAACAACGCTGGATTTGTCATTGTCCTGAAATATCCATCTGATCGTGGTACTTTGGAGCTCACAAAGACAGATGAATCCACAACGCCTCTGAAACGATAGCATCAAGTTGAACACGCCCATAATCCAGCCTCCACTAGCCTCTCCGCAGCCTTGAGGCTGCTCGCCTAATTGTCCTCCTGTGAAAATGGAACACTTCTTCACGTTTCAGCTCAAAGGCCACCTTCCAAGAAACCTTCCTCACTCATAAATAACCCTTTCCATGGTACTTAGTTTATACTTGTGTCCCACAGTCTTGGATGATTATTACTTGTATATCTGTCTGTCTTCACCCTCACTGGATTTTAAGACTATAGTTATCTAGCCCACTCAGTGCCTAGTGAAATTCCCTGATATCCAAGACAAGAAGTTTCGACAACTTGGGTTTGTTGACTGGAATGATGGAAATGTACTTTTTTTGTGTCCTTGGTGCCAAACACTAAGCCCTACTCTTGGGAGATGCACAAGAAAGAAGATTATTGGTAAACATTACCTATTCAGCAGCTTTGAAATAGGCAGTCTTTCCACCTTCATATCACCTGATGATTGAATCTCATTTGTGTACCTGCCAGTAGAAGTCTTCTCCTCCGGAGCCTGTTGCTGGAGGACTTTCAATCTTGGCTGCATACTAGAATCACTCGGGCCGTTCTGAAAAAAAGGCTCGGGGTGCAGCCTGAGCACCCCAAGCAGATTAATTTCACCACAGTTTCTGTGGTCCAGATGCAGACATGAAAATTTTTAAAAGTCCCCATATGATTCCAATATGAGAACCACTGTGCTAGGGAATAGCTCAGTCCTAGGCCCAGTCTTAGGGAGAGGTGAAAGAGGAGCCACGGCACATGGCACAATTTGAAGGACATTCATCTGGCCCCAGCCATCTGCCTTGGTGGCCCGTTGTGGTTCCCACTGTGAGCCAGCAGAAGTTTCCTTTGGATTATAGTATTGCCGCCAGTCGACATTGTTAAAATACATATATAATATATGTTCCCTGGGAGGAGTAATCCACTAATCCTCCAGCTATGTAGAGAATGAAAAGCAAATCCGTTTTTGTGGAAGATGAGGGCCTGGGAAGGAAGGTCAGGGGTGTACACACTGAGCCGGGCATTGTCACAGGCAGTTCTGGGAAGCCAGAGGGCACAGTGGGAATATCTGATCTGTCAGTAGAAGGTGCGGGGAGGTGGGGAAGAGGCCCAGAGAAGGAAGTTGACAGCAGGGTTGGACCTCCACTGACAAGCATGGCCTTCTCAGGTTGGCCAGAGCTGACCCTGTCCCGAGTCCCTGAAGTTGGTAAAAATTGGTCTGAAGTTTGATTTTTAAAAATTAATTGGCAGGTAGGGAGCAAGGAAAAATTGTAAATGGAGTGGGATGCCCAGGACCTGAGGGGATTAAGTCTCCTGAGTCTCCCCTCTCTGGGACTTCCTGAGCCTTGAAAGTAATACCGACAGATCCCTAAATGAAAAGGTTAGCGGCATCCTGTCAAAGCCAAAAGAAACTAAGGTGAGGGGAACCCAGTAAAAATAAAAAGTTATGGGAAAGAGTGTGTGTGTGTGTGTGTGTGTGTGTGTGTGTGCGCGCGCGCATAGCGCAACTTTTTCCCAAGCTTTCGAAAAAATACCACCTGGGGACAGAGAACCACAGTGATCCTTCCATACTCTCCTGCTTAATGAGAATCTCTGAAAGCAAAATACACCCAGAGTGAGTCCCCATGAGGTGGTAATTTATAAAGCTGCCCCTACTCCATGCTGATACTGAAATAGACTGGTTTCCTGGTGCACCAGAGCCTTTTGTGGAAAAAACAAAGCTGTAGGAAAGAACTTGAATAATGGAAGGCTCCAGAGAGATAAGACAACACATCTGGGTCTGTGATTGCACCTCAGATTCTCTCAACCACATCCCTCCCCAAGGAACCTACTTCCCTTTCCCCATAAACTAAGTCGAATAGTAATCATCCTTTCCTTTGAGTGGGGATCTCTGCTAAATTACAACAGCTCTGCAGGAATGCAAATCTGTGACTATGTTATGGATCTGCTTTCCCTTCTGCGACCCTAACCCACCACCCTAACTCTTTTGTCTTGGATTTAAACAAATTAACTAGACATGAAACAGAAAGAGGCTATTACTTAAGGGAATTGGATCTTGGTAGCATATCCTCATGAATTTCCCTTATGGGTTTCAGTCAGCAGTGGATGTCTCAGAAACATTCCAGATGATTTCAAGGAGGCAAGGGCAGACTAGTAATTAAACCACATGCATCAGGACAGCTTAGAAACAGAGAACAAAGGGCAAGGAAAGAAAACAAAACAAAGAGGCAGGAAACCGAGGTCCTGCCTTAGCAGTCTGAGGTCCTGGACATGCTTTGCTACACATCTTATCCACCCCCTGGCTGCATGAGAGAAGCTCCTGAAGTGAGCCATGCCTTTGCCTCATGCATAAAGCAATGAGGCACAGAGAACATGGTGTGAGCCAAGGTCAGCCAGGTCCCAGGACTACTTGGACCTTGCTGAGCTGGATTTGGATAGCAGAGGAGCGGGGCAGCATGGGCATGGAGCTAGCAAGAATGGGGTCAGGCAGAAGTTCTCAGGCCTGCCCTCCTCCACCTCAAATGCTGCAACACTGTTGGCTGGATTTCTTCTCTGTGCCCCTGCAGATCTGCTCTTCCCTCTTCTCCGGGCTGCTCTGGCTCTGGACTGTGACTCTGAGCTCCTTTGTATTCAGGCTCCAGTCAGGCTTGGCCAATGGGAGTCAACCACAGGAGCTCTGGGGGGAAAGTGAGACCCCAGTATTCATTCTCAAAGCTTCCTCCCTGTGGAGTTGCTGCAGACTGGCTGAGCACCTCAACTTAAGGTCCCAGTTCCCCTCAGCCTGTCTTCCCCACAGCTCGCTCTCTCTCCCTCCATGCTTCAGTCCTTTAGGCCTGGGGGTGGTGACTCTGTGCCGTCAGTGCTAGCCTTGGGTTCAGTGCTATTTCTTACGGTTGTCCAATCCCCTGCTCTCACCTTTTTATCAAGCCCCTTATGGAATCATCTTCAAATCACCCAAGTTGAGTTGCATTGTCTGCTTTCTTCCAAGACCCAACTAATATAGCCCTCAAGCTCCAATAGACCCAATTATGAGTTGTACCTTCATTGTTTCAAGGTGGGTCAGTCCTCAAGGTGGCTGAGCTACGGAGGCCTCAATCTTAATGTGGAAATGTCTGGAAATGCCAAAGATGCCAAAAATGGCTACCAGAAAGTCTCAGGCACTGGAGGAATCTGCTTGGTACCTGGAAGACCATGTGACCCTTAGCTGAGGGAAATGAAAATTCTTTTCTCTTGGTCTAAAGTCCGTTTACAGCTCATGAGGAAGACTAGTAGACTCTGCAGCATGCCATGAGAGGAAGCCACAGTCACGTGGGTCACGGGGGGTCCCCTTCCTTTCTGAGGGATAAGGAGAGAAAAGGAAGTGGATATAAGCTATTTGGAAAGAAAAGGAGGTAGGAATGAATTTGCCTCTGTGAGCCACCTTCCGTCACAGAATGTGACCTCTTTCTCCAGAACCACCCAGCAATGGGAATGTGCTGTGTATAGCCTGAAAACGAAGAGGCCACCAACAAGCAAAAATGAGTGCAGCTTTCTTTGCATTCATTTCCTAGAAATGCCTTTCAAAGTCATTTAATCCAAAACCTAATTTTTGGGAATTTAATGTTTAACAAATCATGAGTGTTTGATGTAATGTGAGATTACTTTATCCTCCCTCATCCCCAGACCCTCATGAAAATGAGATGCCGCACCTCATTTGGGGGTTGGGGAGAGAAAATAAAACAAGCCAGATCTAGGTCAGCAGAAAGTCTGTTTGCTCAGTGTAAGTAGGGCTCTCCACTAATTAACACTTTCCTGGGAAAAAAAAAGAGTGAAAGGCGTATGCAAGGAACATATATATCCCTCTTTAAATGGGACCATTTCAGATTCGGGAAGCTAGCACTAACCCCCTCGAAATGGAATAGGGATCGCACACACTGAAAATTAAAATTCCGGGAAGCTGCAAAGGCTGAAAATTCAGCCAGTCACCTGATACAACTAATTAAATGTACTGGACTGCTAATTAGTATTTACTAAATTATGGAACTGAAGATTTAACATCACTATTTTTGCTTCAAGAATCGAAAAATGGTGAAAAGAGAAAGGTAACCGAGATGTCAGCTTGGTTACCCTTCCAGAAAGTGGGATTCGACTTTTATGCAGCTCCATGTAATTGACCAGTGATCCTGAAGAAGGAATGCCACCTCCAAGAGCAAATTTATTTTTTTTAAGCATTTCGTTTGTTTATTTATTTGACAGTAAGAGAGAGCACAAGCAGGGGGAGCGGCAGGCAGAGAGAGAGGGAGAAGCAGACTCCCCGCTGAGCAGGGAGCCCCACGCAGGGCTTGATCCCAGGACCCTGAGATCACGACCTGAGCCAAAGGCATACACTTAACCAACTGAGTCACCCAGGCACCCCTCCAAGAGCAAGTTTAAATAGAAGAAAAAATGCTTTCTTTCCTCTAATTGCCCAAACACGGTGGTCATATAATGATATGCACGAAAGACAAATGAATCTGTACCCATGGCTGTGTGTGCTTTTTAAATACAACATAACGGTTTTCTGCAACATCGGAGCAGTGGATTTTCTCTCCCAGATGCTTGGCTTCTGAGGCATCCTGTACAGAATAACATATTCAAAAGTCTGTTTCTTCCCCACATAATCATTTGTTCAAATTTTTACCCTGCACAGAATGAGCAAGTTCTAATGGACTTCACATCAGTCATTATGTAAGATCTTTTTTAAAAAATTATGAGGCTTTCTCCATAATCCAATAATCAACTGAAGAAAAATACTTATTGAGCATCTACCATGTGTCCAACACTCAGCTAACTGCCCAAAGATACCAAAATGTACAAGATACTGTTCCTTACCAGGGGCATGAAGATGTTTCATAGAAGCAACGCATCCCCAAATGAAGCCATAAACAAGCCAAGTGCACGAGATACTGATAAAATGAAATGTTCATTTGTGTGTAGGATATCAAAATAAATTTCACTCTGAGAGTGTCTTCCAGCTCCAAAACTCTCTAGTTCTACGTGCAGCACAAATAATAGCAAAAGAATTTAACTAAAGGTTCTGGGAAGTGTGTTTTAATCATGAGCGTGTCCCTTGCATAGTGCCTGGTACCCAGTAAGCTCTGGGCACGTGTTGAATGAATAAATGAGTACACGAGCACAGAAGGTAGAAGGGGTACAAAGTGGAACGAATTGGTGTTATCCGTCCAAGAAGGCTTCAGGGCGGAGACTGCTCTCAAACCCAACCGTCATCCTTCGAGGGGAATCCAGCTGTACAGATGTGTTCCCCTCAACCCATGCAGTGTTGGTGGCGGTGCCTGTGGTGGTAATGATGGTGGTGATGATGGTTGTGATGGTGGAGATGATGGTGGTGATGAAAATGAAGGAGGAGGAGAGGGAATGTAAAGTCAGGAGACTCCACATTCAAATCTATATGTTTCTGTTGTACAACAAGGTCTGCCTCTCTGGGTCCCTGGAAATGCCACCATGTGACATCATCCCTTTCTTGGGGGTGTTGTCATCCCACTTTGCCCCATGTTCCATCCTCTCTCTCAACTGAGTCTCCCCAACCAAGGCCAGGGGTCGGTCACCTTTAATTTCCGTGCCTGCGCTGTTGCTTTCTTGTGTAATAGAAATACTTCTCCATACACATACTCTCCAAAGTGGGAAAATGATGATCCAAGAGAGATTCATGTTTTAAGGAAACCGAGAGAGAGTTATCTCTCCAAAAATGAAGGAATTTCTATGCATCAATATTAATCCGAATGTGTCTCATGAAAGAATAAAAATTACCTCCTTACATTATCAACTGTGTCCCCAGTGTGACCTTCCCTAAGCATCTGATGTAAAACTACAACCCGTCTCCTCACCCTCCTCCACGCAGGCTCCCACCCCCCGTCCCCACTCTATTTTTCTCCTTAGCACTTAACCCTGTCTGACATATTACATATGTTACTAGTGTATCTGTTGATTGGTGGAATCCTCTAGTGAAAACATAGGTTGCATGAAGAGAGAAATTTTTATTTTTTTGTTCACAACTTCAAATCTTGTATCTAAGACCATGCCAGGAACATAGTAGATATTGAGTGAATGAACGATAAATGAACAAACTCAGCCCACTTCTCTAATTTCTTTCTCCACATGATGTCTGCCTTAAAGGATGAAGAGGCTGTCGACAGACAGAGAGAGATGTCTTTCCCAGTGGGGGAAAGTTACTTCCTGGAAATAACATGGGCAAGGCTTAAGCTGGCAGGGAGCAAGAACATGGAGAGGGAAAGGGGCTCTGTAAGAAGCACAGTCTAATTAAAATGGAATGTGTGTCATGGATTTGCCACCTAAGAATCCATGACAGGTATGAACAATAAGGTTCTGTCCAATGGCCCCTTGTCATCAATCCAAATCGTTCCCACACCTTTCCCAGCACCTAACCAGTACATCCTTCTTGACCCAACCTGAACTCTTCTACCACCCTTCAGCAGATACTCTAGAACAGAGGCTAACCTGCTCACTGTAGGCTATGAAATCCCAAAGCTTCTGCTGGCTTCTGCCCACTTCTCTGGCCAAAAATCCTACCTCTCCATTCTTCCATTCTTACCAAACTGCTTTTCAAAGCCTGCGTGGGCTTGGTCCACGTGCGCCTTCAAACATGGAGCTATTCCACCTGATTCAGAGGCCTGGCCTGCCTCCTTCTACCATTATTCAAGAGCCAGCTCAAGGAGCCGCATGTGAACCCCTCTCCAAGGCCCCCCTGGTGCTGGCAGACGCAAGACCTTCTCTCCGTAACTCTCTACTATCTGCTGCTTCTTCTCCGGCAATGCTCACCATCCAAGCAGCACGTATCCCCTCTAAGACACGGTGTGAACACACCTGTGAAGAGTCCTTTCCTTAAAGGCACCTGTGGCATCCTCAGACGAGTGCAGACACCCAGGCGCTGAGTGTGCCAACCTCACTTCTTAGACCCTTCCTGTAAATTCTTTGCTTTTCTGGCTAAGTGGTGGCTGCCCTTGGGTACTGCCATGTGCCTAATGCGTGGATTGTGATTTAACACCACTCATCCCCTTTGCTGCGGTTTCAGTACTTTTACCTTTAACAGTTGCTCTCAGTTTAATCAACTTCGGGTCACTGGTCTTTGCTCTCAAAAAAACCCACAACCAGACCCTCTACACTCAAGTTTCTATCCCTCGTCACCCAATTTCTATCAGCGTTGACATTACACTGTACTGCTATTAGTTTTGATGTCTACATCACAAGGGAAAGTTCCTTGAATGTAGGGACAATGTCCTTTTCCACTTTGTAGCCCTGGTGCTTCTCCCACAGTACATGCTTGCTGACTGAATGCATGGACACGCACAACAATCCCGCCGTGCCTTTGCCCTGTGAGAGGAAGGACCGCGAATTAAGTTATGGAAGTAATACTGCATATTCAAAAAATTAAATGAATAAAAAGATTTAAAAAATACATATATTTTTAATTACTGCCATAAAACTCATTGGACCCTGACTTACAATCTTAGCAAAGGTAGATGTAAAAAGCTAAGTTAAATCTGAAAATGAAAAGATCTTTTGGAGAAAGAAAACCAAGTTCAAGTCACGGGGCTAAATGTGTCCTGGTGACATCACCTCGTCTACTCCTTAGTGCCCTGCGTCTCAGTTTTCTGGTTTCTGAATCCATGGGTGGGATGTGTTGGGGTGCAGGGGGGTGGGGAGAACTCATTAGAAATGCAGATTGCCAGGCTGCAGCTCTAGTGGTTGGGTCTGTACTTACGGCACTTCGAGCAAGCACCTGGGTACACGTGACCCCAGCACCACATATGTCCTATGCATTTTTGATCAAGGAAAGGCTCTTTTCCTTTTAAAGACCACAGGGTGTTTCCCTAATTGCCCAGAATATTCATCATATTTTCCTAAAATCCTCTTTTTAATCAAGTTTTGGTAAGCTTGTCTCTTATGCTCTGTCTTCAGGAAAGACTATTTAAAAAAAAAAAAAATGCTATCAAACAAAAGTGAGAAGGCTTCCCAGGTTCTTGTGGAAAGTGTCACCCCTTCAGACCAATATCAAGCTCTGAGCCCAAGTCCCAGTTCCTTCGAAGTTTGGGCTTTCGTCTCAGCTGTGTAGATAATGAGGAAGGGAGCTTAGTGACACACCTCATTCAGGCACTGACTTTAATCACACCCCACTTTCGACTATCTTGGGAGACACCCTTGAAAAGCCCTACCTGCTCAAAAAGGAAGTAAATTAAACATGGGTTGAGCCTTTTTGAATGTCTGTAAAAAAAGACATTAAAATGTCTAAGACACTCTTTGACTTGAAGAAGAGAGGTGGTTTTCCACATGGAAAATAATCTGAGGGTGCCTGGGCGGCTCAGTCGGTTAAGCATCTGCTTTTGGCTCAGGTCATAATCGTGGGGTCCTGGGATCAAGCCCCGCATCCGGCTCCCTGCTCAGTGGGGAGTCTGCTTCTCCCTCTCCCTCTGCCCCTACTCCCTACTTGTATTCTCTCTCTCTGTGTCAAATAAATAAATAAAATCCTTAAAAAGAAAAAGGAATTGAAGTTAGGAAATGAAAACTGTTTTCAAAAGGCTGTTTAATTTTCCCTTTATTATAGTAAAAAGAAGGAAGAAAACGAAGCATGTCGGAATTTGTGATTTATGGATCACGGTGACATATTATAAAAATTCAGAAATCACTCCTAATGAGAAAAATACTAAAAATCAAATTGGCAAATCTTACTCATGCAGGTGCAAGACTGGAGAGGTGAAGTTTGCCTTGCTGGGGGACGCCCCACGCTCCGGGGTAAAACAGAACTCTTCGAGGAAAGAATAGAGAAGTAACCTAAAACAAAGGCTAATGCAACACATTTACTGACAGGATTATTTGCATACAGAGGTCCTATGGCTGAGGTTTTTTTTTGTTTTGTTTTGTTTTTTTGGAAGCGATGAGGGTTATTCTCTAAGTACCACTGTTTAGCTACCAAATCCATTAACAGATAGCCCCTGGCATTTTATCTCCAAGATTCCAGTGTGCTTCCACTACTGTTTTTATACTTATCTGCAGTAAAAGGACGATTCCTCCGAGTGCTTGGGATTTGGCTGAATCAGATTTACCGTCTAGTTTCCCGACCTAATTCCCAAGTACAGTGTAATAGGAAAAGGCAAAGCTCTTTCAAGTTTCCATGGACTCCTGTGGCAGGGTGGTGAAAATTTTGTTTTCTTTACTACTTCCCATGTCATAAGAGAAATCGTCTCAAGGAGAGGATTTCAAATGCAATGTTGTTAGATACAGACCATTAAATATGTAGGGCTGGATTTCCAACCTGTATAGGTAGCCGTATGGGGAAATTCTCCCTTTGTCGTAGAAACCTCCGGGACTAGCTGGTCCGTGCAGTTCTAGAAATAAAAAAAAATCCAGAACAAGAACACGGTTCCCATTTTAAAGCCAAGAGGGGTTTTAAAGACTTTCGTGGGTTTTTTTTCACATTTTTGTGTTGGAGGAACGGCCTAGATTTTATGGCGTTATCCCTCTAGGATTATCTTAGCACCACCGAAAATTTTTTTTTCTGCCAATAATTAAGACAGGTGATAGGTGGGTCAGGTAGCTAGACCGATCCATCCAAGACCAGTATAACCTACCACTGTTTAAAACCAGAGGAGCAACCAAGCAAACAACAGTTGGTTCTTTTTCTGTCTTTGGACCACCTAGGGGAGTCTAAAATATTAGATCTTTTTTTTAAAGATATTATTTATTTATATATTTGAGAGAGAGCACGAGGGAGGTTGCAGAGGGAGAGGGAAAAGCAGGCTCTCCACTGAGCAGGGAGCCCAATTCGGGGCTCCATCCCAGGACCCCAGGATCATGACCTGAGCCAAAGGCAGATGCTTAACTAACTGAGCTACCCAGGTGCTCCTGTGGACATTTTTTTTTAAAGGCCTAGAAAATTAGGAAATTACTTGCAGGGCTGCTCTCACCATAGTGGTATTGGAAAAGGATGGTAATCCTTTGGAGGGCAGCTGGAATCATAGTGGTGTTAGAGGAGGACTAGAAAAGTAGCATGGGCTAATAAACTGAGGGTTGTGCAAAGACGTCCAGAGCACTGTGCCCCCTCCTCCACTCTATTTTCCATCCTTCTTGAAATGAGTGAGACCTACCAACAGGCCCCACAGCTTTTAGAAAGCATTAAAACATTCTAGCTGGCCAGTTCTGTTGTAATGGCAAATTTCGGACTACGGGCTCTGGAGCCCAACTGTCAAGGTTCAAAATCAGGTCCCGCTACTTGTGCTCAGTGATTGAGGCCAAATGATTTCACCCCTCACAGCCCTGGCCTCCTCTGCTCAAGCGGGGTCATGGGAACTACACAATGAGGTGGGAAGGGAGGGTTTAATGTGGTGCCCACCACGTAGATAAATCCCCTAAAGGAAGAGGTCACAGTAGAGCTGCCCTTCTCAGTCATCCTGCCGTCAAGTGAAGGCACCTTTGAACATTTTCGTGCAAATTAGAGGTAATATGGATGTAATTGCTGGTATCTAACAGGCGTAGCAGCCGTCACTGCTTTCATGATTGTTACCCGCTTCTGTCTCGTCCCTGGGGTTGTATGTATCAGTGAAACCCCACTAGACTACAGCTTCCTGAGGACCAGCCGGGGCCGCTTCGTGGCCGTTGCACAGGGTCCCACATTTAGAAGGGTCCACGCTTGGTTTAATGCTCTGCTACTGCTGTGTTAAAATTCTTCGTTTTTAAACCAGGAGCCCCACATTTTTATTTTGCACCATGCTCCGCAAATTATGTAGCTTGTTTTGAGGACACAGTTCTTTATACATCGTAGGCTTCCGTTAAGTGTCTATGAATTGAGCTGACATCGTCACCAATGAGTAACAACATGAATTCATGTATTTGAGGCCGGCTCTCAGCTCTTCCTGAGTTTAAGTCTCTCTGTGGACAGGCCTTTGGCCAATCGCAAGAGTCCCGATTACAATACTCATTTAAAGGAAATTCCGTAAATGCAGAGCTGGATGGAGTATTTGCAGGATCTACATTCATAACTTTAGGCAGGAAGATTCATTAAATGTTCGAAATTAATTTGCAGAGCAAGTAAAAATGTGGGGAAAAGGGTTAGTAAAATCACTTGAGAAAAGATGACTACCAATGTTTTTAATATTGGTGCAGTTAGCAACTGACTTTAAATACTTTCTTGATCAACATAAAAAGGCATTTCAAGGGACAGGAAGTAAATTATAATGCCATTAACCATTATAGAAGTACCTATTATAAGAGAAAATCCTTTCTAACTAAGTTTTACTGTTCTGGATCTAAGCTTATTCATAGAAATAAAGAATCAAATACTATATGTGATTTCATTTTGGAATAATAATAGGATTAAAATAGCTTTAAATTTTCCTTTGACTCACTAAGCTAGAAAGTCAAGGTGCTAAAAATATATACTTTTGCTTCAACATAGGCAGAAATGGAAAACTCTAGAAAAGGATTTTTTTTTTTTTTTTTTTTTTTTTTTTTTTTTTTTTTTGGCAAAGTGTAGCAGAGCAAAAGGACCTTTGGGGAAAAATCTGAACCAATTTCAATGCATAATTTGGCTATATATATAAACGTGTCTATATTTGTCATGTAGCTTTACTTGTCAAAAAATATCTTAAAACTTATACAGTCACTGAAAGTATCAATAACGTAAAATTTCACATCCCCCTTTTAGAACTATGGCCTTAACATTTTGTAGGGAAATAAAGCTTTGGTTAACCTTGGCTCTGGCAGACCTCATTAAAATAACAGCCTGTCAGTTTCAAGTTTAAAATAACAGGGTTGTCAGTTTTATATGCCGTGGAACAATCCACAATTTTATTTTCTGGGAAGCCTGTGAAAAGTGCCGGAAGGGGTGGAAAGATTGGACAATACTGCCATCTGGTGGCTACAGTGGAAGGCTGTCTCTAACCACCTGCAGGTGTGGGGGGACTTCGTTGAAGGAAAAGGGGGGATGATACTGGGCCGCCTTGAACTTCTTTTCTTTTCTTCAACTTTTTGACAGCCTGTTGTCTTTAAGATGCATGCACACGCCCGGAGCCAATATGCAATTTATAACTCAAAATTACAGCAAATCAATAAGATACTCTCTGGTCTTTGGTAACCTGTAATTTCTGCATATCAAAGGCTTGGTGCCATTAATTTTCAAGAGAATAAATCTTGTGAAAAGAAAGGGATATGGAAAAAAAACTTTAAGATTTTTTTATGGGTATCTTGGAAAGAGTTCTTCTGACCGTTCATATTTGAGCTTTATACTTTTCTGGATGATTGTTATACTTTAGTAAAAATAAACAAACACCAGCCAGAAAATCTCTGTCACATAGGCAAAATATTGGCAGATGTCACATGTTCCCATATATTTAAATGGAAACAATTCCAGGGATAGGCTGAATCTCAGCCAGACTTCAAACATAACCTAATTCCAATTCAGTTCTTTGCTGATGCGTTTTGGGCAATTGATTAAGGAGAGGCAGTGGACAGCAGGAGAATGGCATCAAAGAGAAGAGATACAAATGAGTTCTGCTGATTTGAAGGCAGCCTACCCAAAGAATTCCAAAGGACATGGAGAATGCTCTAATGTTAAGCTCATAGCCTGCCTTCAGCTCAGTCTAGCCGCTCTTACATCACTGGCCCCCACTCCAGATATGCTCAGGAGAATGACCTTACACCTGCCTTCTCAGTATGGTAGCCACCAGCCACATATGGCTAGTGAGCACTTGAGATGTGTTTCAGATAGAGCCAACATGTGCTGTAAGTATAAAAACCACACTAGATTTTGAGACCTGTGCCATCCAATATGGTGGCCGCTAGTCACATGTGGCTACTGAGCACTGCAGATATCTGTAGATTGAATTGAGATGTGCTGTAAGCGTACAAATCACACTGAATGTTGGAAGAGTAGTACCAAAAAAAGAATGTAAAATATCTCATTAAGACTTTTTCATATACATTATATGTTGAAATGATAATAGTTTGGATATACTGGGTTAAACTATTTCTATTGCATATGGCTGCTTGAGACTCTCGTTGCTTTCTGGCCCAGAAAGGCCATTCTGCCATTTCACAAGTTGTTCTTCTCCCACTAGAGCTAAAAAGGGTGATCTCTGACATCCTTGCTGCTTGTAGGAGACTAAGAGATTCTATTAAGGTTATGGGATGCTTAAGATATAAAGGTGAAAGTCAAGTACAATTATATCATGGAGTCTAATCATAAGAGGAGTAAATGGCACCCCTCATTGATGCTCCATGGGGTAAATTGGATCTTGAAGGTAACCAGATGGCTCCCAGGAAAAGGTAATTTACCTCACAGGGATAAGAACTTGATTTTCAAGAAAGAGTGCACGTTAGTCACCCTATGCCATCTGTCCCCATGGAGATCTTTCTATGCATTAAGAACTTCCAGCTCCAAGTGCCCTAGCAATATATTAACTTACTAAGCTTTACTAAATCTTTAAGAAGATAGTCAGGGAAGTGGTATTTTCTCCCTTTAGAAACCAATTTGTAGGGAAATTATATGACTTTGCCAAAGTTACAGTAAAAGCAAATATATCTCCATGTACTGGGCACTTATCTCCCCTACCGAAAAGGCTTCACATCTATGAGCTTTTGCCACTCAGAGTCCCTCTGCTAAAAAGAGCTCTTCCCAACTCTTCTACCTGCAAAATGCTATTCATCCCTTAGTCCCATTTCAACTGCCACCTCTTCCTTGAAGCTCCCCTTGATTCTACCATCTACTCAATAATAAGACACTGATTATCCTCTGCCCTACAAGCCATGAAAGTAGGAGAGATTTACTATGCTTATTTATATGTAAATCTCCTTCCCCTACTGGGTAGTAAGTTCCTTGAAGGCAGGACCATCTTGTATCTCTCACTGTGTGCCAGGTACATTGTGGGCACTTAACAGGTGTGTGTAGGGCGGGGTTGATAAAATAGGGTCATTTACAAGAGAGATGTCCCTCCCTATGGCAATAAGTTATTCTCTAAGTAAGAGCATCGAGAATTTAAATTTCACTTACAATTTATTTGACGTCTCAGAATTTAAATTTACGCTCTGCCTGTTCGACTTCGTTTATCTACCTACTCCTTCATTCATTTGCTCTCTGTTGTGTGCTACTATAAACCAGGCATTGTGCCAGATCGGACACTCATCTCCTAGCATGCGGTGAACACAAAGGACAGAGGCCCTGCCCCTAGGTCACCTGCAGTCTGGGCGAGAAGACCCATTACAAGGAACGGGGACATCTGTAGGACAGGAAAAACCAGAAGTATCTCTTGGAGCACACGCTGGGGAGTAATTGTGGATGTCAGAGGAGGAGTCCTAGAGGAGGGACATTGGAGTTGAGACTCACAGAAGGAATTATCCATTAAATCATGCTCTTCTCTTCCCAGTGTATAGACTCTATGTTTGAGGTAGAATTCATAGACATCCTTGGGTCCCGTGATCTACGTTCTTGGGTGCATTTATTAGTATCTCATTTTGCTGTTCTTCAAAATCCCTCATGCCGAAATCACTGGCAATTAAACTTGAACCAATTCCCAATTAGATTCATGAAGGTAAAGGCAGAACATTGTGTGATATCACTAATGTAGCACAGTGGGTGCAAAAATACCCTTTGTTCTATATCACATAGTACAAGTCTACATAGTTAAGTTATGAATCAGATCACACATACCCAAAAGGGATGTACGTGCTTTTGGTTGCCTATTCCATAAGACACTTAGGGCAACCCATCTCTACCCTAAATGGCTTTGGAATTTCGATACATCTGATTTCCACCCACCACTTTCTGAGTATTTTCTGTGCTGCATCTCTTACTTTCCCAATATGTGAATATCTTTGCAAGTACACTCACTGGTAGATGGAATAACATTTGCAGTACCTTCCTTAAGAAGGTCCTGCTCAGTTACAGTAATCTCAGAGCAAGCTTCTCAATGAGAAAGCTTCTCTTTCCCTGGTAAGTTCCAAATATCTACAGTGACTTCCGAGAAAGAGACCAAAATACACTCCTGTCTCTCACCTCTGGTGTGAAAGAGCACAGCCTCAAACATTTGGAATGAAATGATGAATTCTAAAATATTCAGGAATGCCTAAACTCAAAGTGTAATGCTTTGCTATATCTCCCCCACTGCCACCACTTTCTTTAAATTAGCAGACACACTTTTAATATCCTGGATTTCATTTTCTGAAGATGAGATTTCAATATTTTAAGAGTAACTTCAGGTGGTTATGTGCCTAGCAGAATCATTGCATTATGTCAATCACAGGTAGAATTAGAAGTTCTGTGTGGAGTATCGTCAAAGACCCTGTGAAGGGGTTGCATATTTGAAATAATAGTTGGCAAAGAATCGGAATTTTTTCACCAAGACTGGATGTTCACAACATCAAACTTTGTTCCACATTGGCAAAACTGGGCTACTAAATATATAAGCTTTGTCTGGCAGTTTTCTGAATTAGTGCTAATTTCCAGGTCAGTCCTGTACAAAGGGATCAATCCCAGGCCATTGCCATGATCGTATTGGCTACTTTAGGTAATTGAGGGAAAGTGGAGGAAATCTGTTCTTCAAATCACAAAGAACTTCCAAAAGTTTTCATTCCATAGTGATGGAATAGATAGTGGTGGGAACAGAGATCAGTAACTAAATAACCAAATGGCTTTCATGTGCCTTACATAACTGCTAGAAATACTGAATTCATTCTCTTCCTTTGAGAATGCATCTGAGATCTTCCTATCCTGCCGTGTAGAGACAACATATCTAATAACCTAAATTAGAATCAGCACTTGTCACAATGCGTGCTCTAGATCAGGGAAAGCTCCTTGGGGATGTCTGCACCCATGCCACCAAAACAATGCCTGAGAAATAACAGAGAGCAATGTTAACAACCAAGGAAGATAGAGCTGAGAGAGCAAAGACTGGATAGACCCAATGTCAGAAACAAAGCAAAAGGAGAATTTACCAGGTGATGGTCAGAGAAAAACAGAATCCACTCCCGGCAGCTGAAACTAGCTATAGATCACAAAGAAAAAACAAAGCAAGCAAAAAGGTTGGGGGCTCAGTGTCAGTGTCAATCACAGGAGGAAGAACAAGGATATGCTTTGTGGTCAAGCCTTGTCCATGAAGATCCCCAGAACTGCTCAAGAGGGAAGGTGACTTAGTTTAGGTCGGGCAGCAAATCTCAAGTCCTCTTTACAGTAGGTATTGATATCTGTCATTGGAAATGTTTAAATGGAGTCTAGGTGAGTACCTGTCAAGAATGCTCTAGAAGCTTTGAACAATGGGAGCTCTGTTGAGCCTCCAAATTTCATGGTTGAATGATAACATCACTCCTTGAAATTATTTATATTTTCACACTTGAGAAGTAAAGAGTGCCACAATTTAGGTACCCACTGTGCAAAATAATACTTTGATTTCATATGCATTTCTGCAGACCTAATGTCTCCCTGTCTTTTTCTTTTCGCTATTGAATCCAATGTTAGTTCGGTGTCAGACTGTGTCATCTCCAAGGTGTGTAGAATGCTTACTACCCTCACTTGCTTAAAATGTAGTACCACAGGGAATGAGGCACAATCAAAACATTAGGTATAAACATGAATATTTGAAAATCGATTGTTTTCTTAAAATGGGCTGCAAACATTTGACACGAGCAGCATAGGAAGGTATTTCTGGTTTTCCCATATTTATTCCACCGTGAGGACCAGTGTTTTGCCAGAAAAAGACCTCATCTGTCTTTTCAGGGTCATGCCCTTACTATAGCATCATCACGTGGTCAGGAAACTCCAAGCCTGAAGCCCGGCGGGATGACACAGACTCTGAATTTTTCATCCAACTCCTAATCCCCTGAGAAACTCAACAAAACTAAGCATTGTTTTTTTTTTGAACCTTCAAGGATTCTCTCACTTCCTGCTGATTTTTTCATCCTTCTTAGTTTTTCCTACAAAATATATGTGTGTTTGTCTCCTTGGGGAGGAATGTAGAAAGTACCACACCACAGGGAAACATACGTAATATTTTTTGAAAAATATGGTAATATTGTGAAATATTTTGAAAACCTTGGTAATACACTAGAACTTATCATTGGATTCCCTGAGAACATCTGAGAAAGCCCAGAATGTAAGGCTGGTTTTAGGTTGTGTAGTGACCCAGGCATTCAGCACAACACTCGGTGTGTCATGTGGCCAAAGTCCACTTCAGGTTCACTGACAGACTGTGTTCAACAAGACCCTATTGTCGTTCCCAGGACTCAGTTAATGGTTTCCTGGAAGGAAACATGTTGTGAGTGACTTCTCTGTGCATTCCAGGACCCGCCCAAACATTACACTATAGACAATCTGAGAGATGAAAAACAACCCCAAAGAGTTTCACAGACTCAAAAGAAATGCGAAGTTGAAGTTCTTGAGGATAGGGTGCTAAACACCACGTCAGCAGAAGGGACTTGAGTCCAGACGTGAGCATAAACCAAGCGGGTAGACTGGGCAAGTTTTGCATCTGCAGCTTCCTTGTTGAACTACCTAGCGTTAGTGACCCCGACGTCTTCAAGAGTATTAGGGGGATTGCGTTTACAGATATTGGGCCACATCAGAAGAGCTAGTATTCCCTCCGAGAGTTCAGAACTTTGAATACTCTACACCGTCCATACATGTTTTCAAGCGAGTAGGAGAAGTTGCGAACAGGCTCATTCACAGACCTCTGTTTGATCACTGAGGGAATATACATGACTTGAATTCTAATGTAGGCTCACATAGTGAAATGAATGTGTTGGTGCCGTGATAAAAGATCATGCTTCTCTAGAGTAAAGCTGGACAAGAAACTGGATTATTAAACTCTCGGGTTGCAAGAATAGTATTATCTATTGTGAATTTCCCTTAACTTGACCAAGTAAAGTGGCCTTGTCCATGAGGTAAAAGTGAGGCTGACTTTGTTTCTTTAAACAGATTGTTTTCCCAAGCCAACAAATGACCTTCAGCCTATAAAATATTCACATTGTTTTTCCCCCTCAATATGTATTATTTAGTCTATAGCCCTTTAAATATTAACCATCTTTTTTCTAAAGATATGGTATATATTATTTACATCCAGCTACATTATGTTTTCATACAGATGAAATAGGTACATTGGAATCCTTCTGAAATCATGAACAAATAGGGCATCTGGCCAGGTGCACACAACAGGTGCCCAGTGAAGTGAATTCTGGTGCGGGCATGATTGGCGGAGGACAGCAGGTGGCCTTCTCACAGTTCACGTCTCACACTTCACAGGGAAGATCCAGGAGAAATAGAAGGTCCAGTATAGATGGACTTTGGGCCTCGGGTAGGCAGATAGACAGCCATGGGCAAAATCTCCTGGAAGAGTTCAAATGTGCCCCATCAAAGGATCCACATAGGAGACAAATGTAATAATAGTTCAAAAACAACCCCAAATCAGTATTTCATAGGTCACTTTGCTTAGAAGACCAAAGGGAAGTTATTGGAAATGGTATGGCTTTATAAGGATTATAAAGACTGCTTAAGATGGGATTCATTCCATTTTTACTTAAATTCTCATGGTGTTTCCCCAAGCCAACATTGCTTTGAGATCTCCAAGGCTCTTCCATCATGCCTGTGTAAATTACACCTAGGATGACATTCGAGATGACAGGAGACTAGAATCCTAATTAGAGGATTGGAGTGGCCCTCTGAGATCTCACTGTCACTCGGGGGATAATCAGGTCAGGGGAAAGCACTTTTTTTGGAAGGCCTGCAGAATTTGTCTATGTCTTCCTTATTCTCCAAAGGGAAGTCCAAGAAGGCAGTAGCTTGCAGATAATCGATCATTTTTGAAATCTTACTTCCCTTAGCAGATAATCGGCAGTGCTCTTCATGTACTTATTCACTCAACAAATATTTCTTAAGTACCCAGGATGAGCACAACACTGTTTACCGAGGCTCTGCTGCGGAGCAGGTATTCCCTCTGAGTCAGGAAGGCACAGGGGCTCCTTAGCAAAAGGAGGAGCCGAAGACCAGAGCCGTGGCTAAAAGCAATGACTTCTGGATGGATAACCTCATCCCATTGTTGTGAGTGAAAACTTGGAAGACCATGATACATTTTTTGTTTTTAATCACTCTGGATAGAAATGACTAATTGTCCAGCTTCCTAATTGTCCCCATGGCAAGATTCAGTGGCCACAAAAGAGCAAATATCAGCAAAAATATCTTTGCTTGGGAAGGACTATGGTGTTTCCCAGAAATTTTCAGGCAAATTAATATCAGTGTTCCCAAAGCCCTGTGCTTAATCCCATTACATTTGCTCCATGTCTGTTTATCCCCTCCAACATAGCGATGCTAGGAACCCTTCAAGGGTAGTGAGTACGTACTGGCCATGTTTGTATCCCCAGAATGAAGCAAAAACCTGACTGAGAGAAGGCACATAAGACGTGTTTAATGAATGAATGCTAGCTACAAAAGCCTTTTTCTTATTTAACCAATGCAATGGAACTTTTTCTGAATTATAATACATTTTCCTATCTCATTAAATTGATTTCACTGAACGTTTTTGCTTGCTAAGTCATTGATTCAAAATATATTGGGTCAGTCCCTGTGCTCAGACTGGCAAGCGCCAAATTGTTTTGATCTCACCTCTCTATTGGGAAAAAGTCAGAGTCATAGACCTCAGTGTATTTATAACTATGCATAAATTATAAATGAGCACTACTGAACTAATATATTTTCTGTAACTTGTGAAAGCTATGCAGAAAGCAGAAACTTTTGAAGAAAGAGGTAAAACAAGGAATCTTTATTTGTTTTACTTTGTAATGTCGCAGATGTATTAAGAGTAAGCCTGCCATTTTATTGTTGTTCAATTGTGCTTGCACTGTTGAAATAAGAGAAATCCAAGTTACTTTGCAGAAGTCATTTTAAGCACTCGTCCATTTAATGAGTTAGTGAAAACTACATGATCTAATCCATAAGTGCATTTAACCAGGGCATGTGAACTGCGATAGTTTTTAGTACCCGAGGAACAACCTAATGGAAGAGAGAGGTACCACTAGAAGGGCTTTTCCACTCTGGAAAAGTCTTACAGGATAATTGAGAAATAGCCATCACCATATGGACTGATTAAGAGACATATAGATCTGTAGATTGATTAACTATTAGGACAGCTCAATTCCTCTTATATTTTTATATTTAAAAAGTGAAAATAGAAATTCTCATGTTTGCATCCTGAATCACACTGAATCATCTTGCACATACCAGGGATGGATACATTCGTCCACCACCAACCCAACAAACAAGCTCCAGAGACCATGTCCATCTTAAGCCTGCTGGCGAAGAGTAATTGATTCTGAAGCCTACGCTTGAATTTGAATCTCATGTCTACCATTTATTAGATGCGGGGCAAGTCTCTTCACCTCTCAAAGACCCCGTTTCCCATTGCAAAAGGCCATAATGATCATACATCAGGCACGGAGTTGAGGGCTGCGTGCGAGCGCCTCAGCCCAGTGCAAGCTCACGGTCAGCCCCCAACTGCTCTGCGTGGTCACCGGCCTGTGCTGAATTCAGCAAGCCTCTTAAACACCATGTGCCCCCAAAACAAGGTCTCATTTCTTTTCCCAGCTTTTCATTATTGTTAACTTTTCAATGGTTGGGAAAAAATAATAAAATGAACGTCTGTATGCCTCTCATGTAGGCTCAGTGATGATTGATTTTTTTGCTATTTTCAAGTAAGTAAACAACAAACTAACACTTTATTCCTAAATATCTCAACATCAATCTCTTAAAAGCAAAGATAGTCTCCTATATAAACACAATACCGTGATTACGCTTAAGAATATTATCGATAATTCAGCAGTATCATCTGTCCATTCTGTATTCAAAATTCTCCAATTATCTCAAAACTCTTTCTTATAACTGGGTCCTTACCTCTTCCAAAACCGGGATGCAGTAAAGGTCCACCCGTAGCATTAGGTTGTTACATTTTTAGTTTCTTTTCATCTAGGACAGCCTTCCTGCCTTTTTACCATTTTTACCTCTTTTGAAGAGTCGAGGCCAGTTGTCTCATATAATATCCCACACACTGAATGTGCCTGATCCTTCATTTATGGTGTTACTTAGTTTGGCCCCGTACCCCCAGTATTTCCTGTAAACCAGAACTTGGTAATTCAGGGTCTTGATGAAATTCAAGTTCGATATCTGGGATGAGATCATTTCTTAAATGAAACTGTCAGACACCCAGTACCAGATCATCCGTTCTGCTCCTTGATTTTGCTAATCTCTTTGCTTTTGCAGTCATTCCCCCTTGTCAGCTTCCTCCCTCTTTTGTCTGATTTTGTGATTCTGGAAGGGCGGGCATGAAAACGGTACCACTGTCTTCCTATAGTCAAGTACTCACGGACCTTCTGACAAGCCTTCAACAAAGAGTTGATGCTTTTACTGGAGCGAGGAGTTGAAATTGTCAGAAATCAGAATAAACCCCAGATAAGTTCTAGAAGAGGGCCATGTTTTCCCTGTGGCCCCCAACAGTGTGTATCCGGATCGGAGGCCTGTGACGTAACGGAAGTTAACTTCCAAAATCTCTCAATGGTGTAGATGCAAAACATCTAATACTCAAGGATTACTAGTATTACTAGTAGTACAACATTCTGAGCTTAACACCGGACGAATGGTAACTATAACTTGCAACTGTTTGAGAAAGAGAATTTTCCCTGGAATAGCTCCTGTGGGAAGCAGAAAGACATTGCTGCAAACTTCTTATTTGATCCCAGGCCTCTGTTCCCATCAGTCTGCGTGAGTAAGGAATTCGGATTCACTGTACTTCAGTGACACATTGTGACCACCAGTTCTTACTAGTGTAAAGCTTAGCTCCCTGCCGTGTGCACTTAAGTTTCCACGAAGGAAATTTTAAAAACAGCTCAGGTCTCCAGCTACCGCAAAGTGATCACACACGTTATTCAGAAATAAAAATAAGAGAAAATGAGAAAATACTTCTCAACGGCGGGCGGATTGACACCTTGCATGATACTGAAACACAAACCTGCAATCGAGTTGATGTTCTTTGGAATCAAAGGCGTTCGCCTCCCTGGTGGCTGATAGGGTCCCTTCTTTTCCGCTTGTCTGCATGGGCCCCCCTCTGCTGGAAGTGAATTGGCCCATGTTTCCCTGCAGAATGTTAAAATGGCCTTTGTACTTCTTGCTGCTCTTTTGCTGTGATGTCCTCCAACCGCACGGTGGAAACGCCTGGCTCCTGAAATGCCGGAGTGAACACGACCTGATTATACGATGTCCTGTGGTGACTCAGAGAGGACCCACACGCTCCTCACTTAGCCAGATACAACCCACCGCTCCTCCTGCCCCTTGGACATGAGTGCACGTGTGGGACCACACTTTTGTGTTAGCAAGATTGTCCGTGGCCTTGTAATAGATTGGGACAATAAATCTATTTTCCCAATCGACATGTATTGAGCCCCTACCACGTGCTAAGACGTGTGTGACCAACCCGTCCTCGTCTGCCGGGACTTCCGAGTATTAGTGCTGAAAATATGGCATGTCCTAGAACCCCCCAGGTCCCAGGCAAACTGGGGTGGTTGGTCACCCGGACATCTAAGCAGAGGCTGACAAGTTAGAACCCTGTCCCTGCATCAAGAAACACGTGCTCTTAGAATCAAAAAAGTAAGCCAATTACACAAACTCAGAATAATCAGTACTTAAAATCATGAACAGGGCACCGTGGACACAGACAGTTGAATCTAACTAACTGGTTAGCCAGAGAATGTCTTGAGTGTGATTTAAAGAATGAGCAGCATAACTTACAGAGTTAAGTTTTGCAAGCCTCAAAACAAAAAAAGTGGGATATCATGCCCTTTTATTCTATCTCTGGGTCTCAAAATCCATATATTTGGTTCAGATTCCTACAGTGTAAAGGTGGGATCTTAGCATTTAATAAGCAGAAAAGAGAATGGTCATTCCTGGTGTACTTTATGATGGGACAGAAAACACCTTCCAGTATTTCAGGACTGAAGCTAGTGAGTTTTCTGAATTAGTTTTGCATATGCAATCCCTGTTTCTTTTTCCAGAGTTTGAGAACCATGACAATGAGTAGCTTAGGGGTGGAAGCCCAGGTTGCAAAGGTGAGGGACACCAATGTGGCACCTTGCAGTGCAAATCGAGTGAGGGATTTTATTTTTGACATGTTTGATTTAAAAAAAAAAAATTCAAACGTACTGAAAAATTACATTTTTAAAAAATTGTATACTTCCACATAGATTCATTCACCATTAAAAAGTTGCCACATTTGCAGGGCACCTGGGTGGCTCAGTCAGTTGAGGGTCCATCTTTTGGTTTCAGCTCAGGTCGTAATCTCATGGGTCGTGGGATCCAGCCCCACATCAGGGTCGCACTCAGCGGGGAGTCGGCTTGCGATTCTCTCCCTCTGCCCTTCCCCCTTCTCGTGTGTGCGTTTGCCGCTCTCGCGCTCTCTCTCTCATAAATCTTTTTAAAAATTGTCACATTTTCTATCTTGCTCCCTCTATACATCTGTGATGATGATGATGATTCCTGAATCATTCTAGAGTAAGTTGTGGAAACCATAACTCTTTAACTCTAAATAGTCCAGCGTGTATGGAACATGACATTTTCCTCTGTGACCACAATATGAGTTCATATTCAGAAAATTCAACACCAGTACAATATTACGTAATATAGAGTCAATATTCAGATTTTGCCAACTATCTCCGTAATATCCTTTCTGGCAATTACTTTTCCAATCTAGTGCCCAATCTGGACTCATATGCTGCATTTGAATGTCAGGTGTCTTATTCTTCTTAATCTGGAAGAAGTAGTCAGCCTTCCCTTGTCTTTTATGACTGACATTTTTGAAGCATACAAGCCAATTGTCTCATAGACTGTCCATTAACTGGGACGTTGTGTTTATCTGATGTGTCCTCGTGATTGGATCTGGGTTATGAATTTTAGCTGCATAAGTGACGTGTCCTTCTTGTCACCGCACCTCTGGAGGCACCCCAAATCACCGTGTCCCACTATTTGATCACTCGGTTAAGGTGGGGGCCTGCCCAGTTTATGCACTCTAGAGTGACCAGTTTTCCTTTTGTAGTAATGAGGACTCTGTGGGGAATCCTTGGAGATCGTGCGAACATCCCGTGCCTCGTCAAACTTTCACCACTGCTTTTTGCAGTTGTACTAGTTTGTGGGGCTACTATAACGAAGTGCCACCAAGTGGGCGACTTACAACAGAGTCACTGTCTCACAGCTGGGAGGCTAGAAGTCTAAGATCAAGGTGTCAGCGGGGTGGGTTCCTTCTGGGATTGTGAGGGCGAATCTGGTCCATGCCTCTCCCCTAGCTTCTGGTGGATTGCTGGCAATCTCGGATGCTCCCCGGACTGTAGATGCAGCCCCCTGACCCATGCCTTCTTCTTCACGTGGTGTTCTCCCTGTGTCTATCTGTGTCTGTGCCTTAATGTCCCCTTTTTATAAGGACAAAGTCATATTGGAGTAGAGCCCACGCTAAGGACTCCATTTGAACCTGATCTTCTGCAACAACCCCATTTCCAAATAAAGTCGCGTTCACAGGTCCTGTGGTTAGGACTCCAACATCTTTGGGAGGGATGCAATTCAACCCACAAGAGCATCTACAGATAATACTTGCTGACATCAACTACTACTATGACGGTTTCAGAATGGTGATCTTTCTGCCATTCTTTCAACATTTATTAGTCGGCTTTGGGGGGTTGTGGTTTTTATAATTGATAAACAGAATGTGTACCCATCTATAGCTGCATAGAAATGGTCGCATGTCTTTCAAGCAAAATATATAAAGCAGGTAACAACATGCACACACCTCTGTGCCCAAAGTAGCAGAAAAGGACTGACTCTCGTTGCAAACCTCCTTACCCAGTCAGATTAGCTGGAAGGAGGCTTAGGATAGCCCATGGATCAAAGCCAGCATCAGTGGGGAACATCAGAGAGTGCAGGTCTCAAGCCATCTTACACACGTGTTTTGTGTAAGCTACTTCTTGGAACATCATTACTCATGGATTCTTTTCATGCTCTAAAACAAACGTAACATCACACTATTTGAGGATATGTACCGGGTTCTCAAATTCAGGATTCTGGCCATCTTTAGCCTTTTATGGATGAGCAGACATTTCTCAGTACTGAAGCCTCTCATTGTCATCAGAATCACAGAGAAGCAAGGGGCAAAGACTGTGTAAATCTGGAACTGCTGGGAAACATGATTGGGACAGAGATTCCATATTCCTTTGTATTTACTCTTAAGCCTGACAAAGGATCTTTGGAATTGTCTTCTAAAACTGTATACTGCATCCACAGTAAACACAGAATACTTGATTTCCAAAGGCTTCGATCTCGAATACGTAATGCCATTGAGTCTCAGTGGTCGTTCCTCCACGGTGCCGTGTGAGTACGCTAGAGCTGCTGTGTCAGCATGCCACACGCAGAGCAGCTTCGAGAACGGAAATGCAGGGGCGCCTGGGTAGCTCAGCTGTCAAGCATCTGCCATCGGCTGAAGGCATGATCCCAGAGTTCTGGGATCGAGCCCCACTTCAGGCTCCCTGCTCCACTGGGAGCCTGCTTCTTCCTCTCCCACTCCCCCTGCTTGTGTTCTTTCTCTTGCTGGCTTTTTCTCTCTCTGTCAAATAAATAAATAAAATCTTTAAAAAAAAAAAAAAAGAACAGAAATTTATTGTCTCATGGCTCTGGAGGCTGGAAGTCCAAAACCAAGATGTCAGCAGGATTGGTTTTGTTCTGAGGCTGTGAGGGAAGAATCCTTTCTAGGTCTCTCTCCTTGGCTTGCAGATAGATGTCTTCTTCCTACCCCTCTCCACATTGTCTTACCTTTATGCATACGTCTGTGTCCCAAGTTTCCCTTTGGACTAGGGCCACTCTAATAATCTCATTTTAACTTTTCTTACCTCTGTTAAAAAAAAAATAAAAAATGCTATGTCTAAATAAAGTCACATTCTGAGGGACTGTTTGGACTTCAGCATATGAATGTGGGGAAACATAATGCAACCTACAGCAGATGCATTTCAACTATCCATAAATTCCCAATGTTCACATAGGGAATAGAATAGGAAATCAGAGTTGTGACTCCACGAACCTAGATGTTAATTATGGAACCAAAATTGTACTGAATCCCTGTCTCTACTCTTTCTGTGGGTGAAAAGTCAGTGCTGAGCCTGAAAACACCAAAGATGGGGTTACTAAGCTTTTCCCCACTATCCATCCATGGGGCTGTGGATTTTACACTTAACCTGTATTTGGAATGACTTTTCTGTTCCTGCTGTAGAGATTTTTAAGTGGGTTTGGGTTGCTATTCACCATCCAAGTGTGTGCTGTATAGACCTGTCCATGGGTTAAGAGCAGAGGTTACCAGTGGTCGAATTAGTGACAATATTTATTTCTTACAGAAACAAATAGACCATTGGGGAAAACATTTTATCTCTCAGTGCATTGTTTTTGTGCGTTTATCTGACATCCAAGCAAATGAATTCTAAAGAATATATTTAGGGAAACCTGCAATAGGAAATACCTATTTCTCCCAGCCAGAGAGGGGCCCGAAGCCAGTTGAGATGCTTCGTAAGTTTTTAATTCAAAGCATGGGAGGACTGAAAAGATGGAAAACAAAAGCCAATTACCTGCAAACTCTCTGCCAGAGCTAGAGGAAGATTGAGGGAGGAGGTAGGGAGGCTTGCCTGGGCAATAAATCCTGCAGCATGGTGTCTCTCTCTTAAAACTGATAGAGTTTGTGCTCGCCCTATCACAGATTCTCTAACCTTCACCTGTGTCATGTCCTTGTGCAGAAATGGGCAACAGCTGGGGAGACTATTCACTCTCTTTCCTTGCTTTCTTGGTCAGGTCACAGACATAAAAGAGAAACTGAAGCTCTCTAAAAAGGTCTGGTCGGCGTTGCCCTACACCATCTGCAAGGATGAGAGCATGACAGCAGGTGCGTCCAACGAAGAGGAGTGCTGGAATGGGCACAGCAAAGCCAGGTGAGGGGGACTCGCCGTTCTTCTGGTTGGGGCATTGAGCAGCCAGCCCTGGAAGGCTCTGCTGGCACAACTCTAAGGGCCTGTTTATGCAAAAAGCAATGGAGGGTGGAGGGACACGTCGTCACTTAGCGACAGCTGTTCAGAGTGACAGATTTGATGGGCACCTGGGAACACTTACTCTCAAGGTGCCATTAAGCGTGGAATCCTCGTTCTGAATGCCTTGCCTCTGGATGAGGACGGAGGAACAGTGACAGATGTCAGGTTACGGATATCCTGAGATCACAAAGCGCCTTTTATGTTCACTTAATGACTTGAAGACCGCAGAGCTATTTTTATCCATAGCGAAATGTGCAGGGCTCACTGTTCTTTCCATCACAAGTTAAACAGGAAGTGAAAGTTCAACTGTAATATTTTTCACCCTTGAAGAAAAACAGTTTTTGATGGGCTCATTGGAAGGGTAAGGGAAAAAGAAAATGACCAAGGGACAACCGGGAAAGTGTTCTCATAGGTTCCCTGCCTTGGAAAGTCCGCCTGGGATCTCGGGATGAGAGATGGCTCTGTTTTCAGCCTGCTGCTCTGTTGCCCGGTGCTGCTGCCACTTGATATGGAATTTCTGAATTTCTTAATTCAGCCCAGAAATGGGGTTGGCCTGAGTTTTCCTAGGGTGGAGGAGTTGGACAGGAGAACTGGCTGGGAGCTGGCGAGCAGGGCAGGACACCAGGAGAGGAGGCTGCCCAAACGCGCCTCGGCGGGGTGCAGGTGGGCAGAGCAGCTGGTAAATTGGATTCAAGGAATCTTTGGGGATTGACCAGCAGGTGGAGAAGTTAAGGGGCAGGGGGGCCTGTTCTGGGCCTTAGTGGGCGTTTTTAAGCAGATGAAGCAGCTGTGATCAAAAGGAAACAGGAAGATCCATGGATATTATGTTCAGAAGAACTGCAGAAGTAAGTAGGGGCGCAAGTGAGGTGCTCATTAGGTGTTATTTCTCACACTGCTGAGTTGAATTTTTTAGCATCTACTGGTAATGATATTATTAGCCGCACTGGGGAGAGCTTAGCAAGGCAAAAACAAGCCAGCTATAGAAAGAGCTGTCATCATTTCAAGTCGCTCAGGAATATCAATGTCCAAATCTTAGATCATGAGAGTAGACAGATATTTGTCATATCAACAACATGCCCCTCAAAAGTGCCTCGTCATTTATCAGGGTCCGGCCTTGTAGGAAGGAGACCTTTGGCCAGCAAATTCAGCTGTGGAAATTTAACAGCTTCTAATGTGTCTTTTCCTAATGATTGTACAGAAAGACACCGTAAAGGATGACCAGATGGCCTAATGAATAAAGTGGTTGATTTTCTGAGCTGCTCTGTTACCCATCTGTGTTTACCTTTCAGCCTTGTCTGAAATGAAGGCTGTGTTTTGAACTGCATTCCCATGGTTACACAGGTTGCTGGCTATTAGTGCATACACGAAAGGAAAGATAAGGAAATGTTGCAGGTGGGGATGGGGGAGGGGACTGCATACACTCCATCAAGAAAAAGAATGGGAAGTTGGCAACCATTTAAGTTAGAGCTAGGGGAGACTGGGTTTAGCTGAATTCCTCATTGTGCCGATCAGGAACCCAGGCAGGTAAACGATTAGTCTAAGTTTGCCCAACTAGCAAGGGTAAAAGCTGGAAATCTCCCAAATCCTAGTCTAGTATTCTTTTCACGTCAATATCCTCCTGCCTCTAAAACAAATGGCTGCTAAATATTTTCCTCCCCAGGTTAGGAGAACAAATGAAGCAGATCCTTAGCTCTATAAAAGATTTAGTGGATCTGCATTCATTCATTCAGTCCCTCCATCCATCAGCGATGTTATTAAGCACTCCCTCTGCCCAGGCACTCTGCAAGGCCCCATGATTTAAGTACTCCATGATAGCAGTGATGTGTGTCAACCAATGAACAGCACAGTGGCCGGAGAGGGGACTTCAAGAGCCATATTGCTGCACTGTAGGCTTGGGAAAGGACCACCGAGGTGGAGAACCATCCGTATCAGTACGTAGGGACCCAAATTTGATTGTTATCCTAGGTCAATGGGAACCCATTAGGGAAATTAATGCAGGTGAGTACAATTATCAAATTTAATGCAATAAAATCATTTGCAAGCATATTCCAGAATCTAATCCGGTATACTATTATTTTTAAAAATGAGGCTGTCAAATATTTACGACTCAAATTATAGTCCCATTGAAAAATTAAAATTTCATAGTTTCTTTTAGTTCCTTTTTTGAAATTCTTCCACTGCCATGAAATCTTAATAACTTTATATTTAATAGCATAGTAAGTAGATAACCAGTAAAGACTTGTTGAATTAAATTTAACTGAAGCTTTCCTCTCATTCTCACCCAAATATTAATTGATCTAGGAACACATGAGAGAACTTTTTTCAATTCCACTGAACTATTTTGTAGGTTGAAAAATCCACTTGTAATGCAGGTAATAACCTATTTTTCCCTATGTGTGAAGTATGGATTTTCAGATTATAGGCCTTCTTAAAAGTTTGGGATGCTAGAAAGAAAGAAAGAAAGAAAGAAAGAAAGAAAGAAAGAAAGAAAGAAAGAAAGAAAGAAAGAAAGAAAGAGAAGGAAGGAAGGAAGGAAGGAAGGAAGGAAGGAAGGAAGGAAGGAAGGAAGGAAGGAAGGAAGGAAAGATTATTCTTATCAAAGAACAAGAACCTTGATTTAAAAAAAAAATCCTATCAACAAGTGTTAATGGATTGTGTAACAGAGCTGCCTATTAGCACTGGTAGAGCTTGTCATGGTCTGGAGTTCCTAACTCAAGCCTGCTTGACAAGGCCCCCGACCGCCCAGACATTTCTTCCTCCCTTTATGTTTTATCCATCTGACTCCTGCAACCACATTCTTCCAGGCACACCCACTCCCATTGCCCTCTCCTCCCACCTAAGTGTTTGGTCTGGCTTGTCTTCCAGCACCCATATGTCTCCCTGCTGGTTTCTGAACGCTACCCCACAGCTCCTTACCATACTCCCTGGATTCAGGAGCATACCTGTTTCACAGGACCCCTACCAGGGCTATGTCCGTTTCTTCCAGTGTATCGTGTTTTCCCGAAGAGCCGTGACTAAATGAATGGCACCCGTTGGCACTGAGGATGACTGTAAACAGAAAGAGCAGGACACACGTAGAGGTGGCTGCTGTGGCGGCTGCTGGGTGAATCTGCTGGGTGGAGAGGGTCAAGGGTCTGGGAACAGGGGCTCCTCTAGAATAAAGACCCGCCCTCGACTTCCTGCTCCCACCGTCAGCCACGGCGGGCAGACCTCACTCGGCTTCAGGAGCTACGTGGGTCTGGAAACAGGGGGGAGGTGGAAGGAAGAGACTGTGCCCTTCGAGGGGGGGATATTGCGGGTATGCCGACGACCTGTCAGCATCCAAGTCTAGATTCCGTCAGAAAGACTGGTTGTCAGGAGACGCTCTTCCCTGCTTCCCTTTCCCTTGCCAGGCTACTGGGACAATTTAAAGACCAATGCAATCGCGTCTATCAAAATAGGTTGTAAAGTCTAAAACAGTGCAAATGTTAACGTGCAGGCTACAGTCTTGAGGAGCTTCTGGAAAGTGCAGATTCAGGCTCAGTAAGTCTGGGGCTGGACCTGAGACTCTGCATTTCTAACAAGCTTCCAGAACATGCAGTTGTTGCGGATTCCGGGACCACACCTGGAGCAGGGAGGCTCTAAGACCGAGTTGCCAAATGCAGCACATAACCCCAGACACCCAGTGGAACACACTTATACTTAAAAAAAGGATTCATGGCTTCTCTGAAATTCGGATTAACTGCCAATCCTGTCCTTTGATCTGGCAGCCCTACTTTAGGCTCCTATTAACACATAAGATACTCCCTTTTTCAGTTCACGCACACACCTCGGGGAGCACGTTATGATTTGTGGTTTTTCCCTTGGCCTCCACACATACCCTGATGCTTCCTTTCATGGGGCTTTCCTTAGATTAATAACAACAGCGACTGGGCTGAGGAGGTCACGAGGTGAAGGTGTAATGTCAGCCACTGAAGATAAGGGGAGCAAGGCCGGGTTGAAGCCATCTCCACAACGAATTTCTTAGGCTTTGCACGTGCATCAAGAGGGAATTTTAAGTTGGAAACTCTGCACAGCCTTTACAATGCAGGGTATTGTCCACACAAACCTGTGGTCTCAGATGAGATGCCCGGTGGGCTAAGGATGGGTACTTTGATTCCCTGGCCGGTGCCTGACTTAGTTAATGCCTTGGTTCGTGCTGTAATAACAAACACAGCGGAGTCTGGATGGCTTAAGCAGAAACTGATTCCTCATAGTCTGGAGGCTCTGAGTCCAAGGTCAGGGTGCCAGCAGGTTGGGTTGCAATGAGAGCCCTTTTCCTGTTTTGTGGACAGCTCTGTCTCTCTCTCTCTCTCTCTCTCTCTCTGCCACGTGAGGACAGAGAGAGAAAGCAAGTTCTGGTCTCTTCTTCTTCTGAGGGCACTAATCTCATCGTGGGGCGGGGTGCTTTACCTTCACCCTCGCCTACAACTAATCAGCTCCCAAAGGCCCCACCTCCTAATGCCATCGCATGGGGAGTTAGGGCTTCAAGATACAGATCGGCGGCGGGGGCATAAATTCTGTCTACAGCAGTTAGACAGAATCACATCCTCCGCTATCAGAACAGCTAATAAGGAAGTTGCCTCAGAATTCTTAGCCGTGTCTGCCCCTCAAGAAAAGCAGCCTAGGCTGCATCCTCAGGACCGGCAGGAAAGTAAGTTTGCAAGTGTAACTTGTTGCATGTCTCACTGACGTAAGCCAATTCTTAGAAATGAAAGAAGACACAGCGGCACTGACTCAACTCAGACAAGTAGGAATCGAAAGGAAGCTAATAAGTAAGGGGAGGAAATCGATAATAATCTAGAAGGCCAAAGAGGGGAGAAAATGAAAGCAGCATGGTGTGGGTTACAACTCTAGGGCTCCTAACGCTCCCAGGGTGAACACAGAGAACCTGGAAGGACATGTGCGACCATCTGTCAGCCCAAGAAGGGCACTGTGCACAGGCGGGGTGGCCAGGAGGAGCTGTGGGTGAGGATCTGGAGAAGAATGACAAGGTGCAGGCAGGAAAGCACGGGCTCCGAAGGAGAGACAACTTGTATATGGTTAGCAGATGCAGGTGAGAGCTTGGTGAGTCGGCAGCCACAGAAAAAATAGCACCGTCATGCTGTTCCTATAGGCTCTTCTCTTTGGGCTCCTATAGAGACAGATTCTGGCTTTTTGAGGCTGTAACTATGTCAAATTACATCAGCTGTATCTTCCTTAAGGATTGTTTTCTCTTCCTGGGGATTCTTTGTCTAAGGCCACAGGAGGTAAAGAGGAAAGATTAGCCCAGGAGATGAGGGGACAGACAGTGAAAGTGCCCTGTGAGGGGCCACTCTCAACAGCACGTGGATTTCATGACAGGACACCTGTGGTTGCAGATTTGTGAGGGTTTCTTCAGTGATTTACAGATCCCTCCCCCTCCCCATAAAACTGGCAAGCAACTTCCCCTGTCCACTCCTCCGTCAGCCAGGGTCTAGCCCTCACCGTGTCCTTTCTTCAAAATGCCTTCTGGGAGGAGGCCAACAAGACGCTGGCTGAGGACGAGGATTAATTGGATCGGTTGGAAGCAGAGCATTTGCAGGGAGCCTCTGCTGGTTTTCAAGGCACCTGAACCTCACAGAAATAACTGTGTCCCCAAGGAAATCTTTCCTCAGGCCAGGAGGTAAATACAGTAAACTGTCAGAAATAGGAAAAGTAGAAAAATCTAGAAAGCAGATCAGTCCCTCTCACCAACCACCGAGTGGATTGACTAAGCAAAGAAATAAGCAAGTCATGACTGGGTACATTTGAGCAGATGGAAGAGGGTTGAAATGATGCATGGTGATGAGAAATCTGTCAAAGACAGTGACTTGGAGGATCTGGCAGGACAATATTGTTTTAGTCTGATTGCAGAATATGTCCCAAAGCACTCGAGCTGCAGTTTAAAGAACTGTAAAGTATCCGATGTATGCCCAGCCAGGCAGCCGCGTTCGGGAAGGTGGGAAATCCGTCTGGGAAGGAACTGGAAGCTGTCAAACCCAGCATCCTTGAGCACATCCTCCCATTCTGTGCACACGTAGGAGGGAAGACCCCTTGAAGGCTGACCGTCCTGCGGGAGACGGATACTGCACGCGCTCCCACGAGTGGGGAAAATGCAGCTACAAATAGGAGGAAAGAAGCACGGTGCTGTCAGCAATTCAGCAGCCCTGGGAACTGGCTCACAGGTCTTTTGTCCTGTCCACGCCTCCAGTTTGCTGCCTCCAGTTCTATGAAGAAAGGATGGATAAGGGGGATCCTGCCAAGGAGCAAAGAGGCGAAGTCAAAGAATTTAGCTTCTGCTCAGTGCTGCATCCAATGGACTGTGTGTCCTCCAGGGGTCCCCAAACCATTTCATGCCACGCACTCTCCAGCTGGAGGAAAGCCACAACAAATCATTCCGAAAGGGAGTCCAGGCTTTATAAGTCCAAATTCTGCTGCCGTCTGCCCCTCCTAAGAAACAAGTTTGACATCTAAGGAGCCATATTAACAATTTTATTTTCATAAGAACGCCTTAGAATTGCATAGTGTGTTAGATCTTTCAAGCATTTTTATATACCTTACCTCAATATGGCAGCTTATGAAACAAGGTAAGGATTATTCACGTAAATATGCAGATATACATAATCATATAAAGTAGCTAAGTGGCTTACCCCTGATCACCCTGCTAGGTCTCAGAGAATCTCAGGTGTCCTGGGTCAGTCTCTCACCTTTGACCATATTACGGGTCACATCCCATTGAAGTACCTAATGTCATGGGTAACCAGGTTAGCAGTCTTCAAGAATGTAAAAACCCGCTTAAATCATAAAGTCACAGTATGCTTTGAGTAATTCTACTTTCTGGTCCAAAAAAAAAAAAATGGAAAGGGAAAAAATAACCTATAGAACTATAGAAAAAAATGGAAAGGGAAAAAATAACCTATAGAACTGTAGAAAAAAAATGGAAAGGGAACAAATAACCTATAGAACTATAGAAAAATAACCTATAAGAACTTTAGAAAAGTTACACTTAAAACTGAGTTTTTTTTAAATTGTGGTAAAATATACGAAACGTCAAATGTAACATTATTACCACCTTTACATGTACAGCTCAGTGGCCAGTAGGTACAGTGGCCTTATTGTTCACCGTCACCACCATCCATCCACAGGACTTCTTCGTCTTCCTAAACTGAACTCTGAATCTGCTAAGGACTCGTTCCCCACACCCTGCTCTCCCCAGCTCCCAGCAACCACCGTTCTCTTTCCCGTCTCTATGAGTTTGATTCCTCTAGTTACCTCATGTAAGTGAAATTGCACAGTATTTGTGTATTTGTGTGTGGATGATTTCACTTAGCCTGTCTTTAAGGTTCATGCGTGTGGTAGCACGTGTAGAATGTTCTTCCTTTTAAAGGCTGGATGGGTTGTCGGTGCATACCGCACTGAGTACCCCGTGCATTCAGCAACAGACACGTGGGTCGCATCCCCCTGTGGCTATTCTAAGTAATGCTGCTATGAACCAGAAGCGTAAATACCTGTTCCAGTACTTGCTTCCCATTCTTTTGGATTGAAAATTCCAGAAGCAGAATTGCTAGATCATACGGTTAAGTCTAACGTTAATTTTTTGAAGAACCGCCATGCTGTTTTCCACAACGCTGCCCCCTTTTACATTCCCTATAGCGAGCACGAGAGTTCCAATTTCTCCGTGTTCCCAAGCCTGTTGATGGTGGTAGCACGTTCGGCTAGGGATGCCTGCCGTGCCGGCCTGATCACACATCACTCATAGCAAGCTCCCGAGACGTTTCCCCAACCAGGGCCCCTACTTATGGCTGGGTTGGCTCTTGTGGTTTTGTTATGATCACAGGATGTACTTCAGCAAGAAACCATCAGGGAACTTTGAGGAACAAGATTTATTACTCAGGGGACCTAGAGAGCACATAGCATGCTCAGTGACCACATAGCAAGGTCAGGGGTCTTAGAGACAACCTGGGACTTTGCCTTTATTTGGGTCGAGTGAGGGGTTCCTGAAATTTCTCAGGTTCACTGCCAATTGGCTGATTTCCTAATATAAAACCAAAGAGGAGGAATTAGGTCATGGGAAAGGAGACGTGGGGCACGCAAGCAGTCAGTTCTCTAGGTTTTCCAGACCTTTCTGAAAGGGGAATCTTCCTGGGTGGGAGCAGCCCAGTTTCTTCTCGGGTTGTTCTGCGAGTGGCCATGTCAGGTAGCCGTGGATGCGTTTGCTCAAGATGCTGTCTTTGAAATGGATGTCTGAGCAAACAAAAGTTTAATGCCGGGCACTTACACTCCACTCTACGTCCCTACCAACACTTGTTATTTTATTTTGCTTTGTTTTCAAATTTAGCCACTCTCACAGGGGTGAAGTTTAAAACTTCGATGTTAAGAAAGCCTCTGAAAGAAGCGATGGGTACCACAGGCTCACAGTCCCTTATTTGGGATCCTTGGGACCATCCGTGTGTCAGATTTCAGACTCCTTTTGGATCTGTAGAAAGTCATCGAACTGAAGAAAGTCATCCGGGGCTGATCCTATGCGATATGTAGTAATACTCCCAGTGGGTGGGGCCCGAGGCTGTAACTCACGATCAACCGCATTCGATTTCTGCAGCAAGATGTATTACTGTTCCCGCTGAGTGGGATAAATGAGAACTCTGATTAGCCTCCTTTCAGATCAAATCAGGTTTTGTTAATAAGGGGAGTACAGGAAAGAAAAAAAAAAAACTTTGGACATTTTTTAAATTTTGGAACTGCAGATAAGAAACTTGGGACCTGTATTACTAATATACTACTTAGATGAGGAAAACTCTCAAACCCACTGGAAGGAATGAGTATGCAGCTTAGAGTTAGAAATTGCTGGAGAGACATGTATTGAATGCCGCTTGTTTGTGGCAACAAGCAGGACTGCATCTGCTTTTGCATTCTCTGCTCAGTGTGCCTTGAGGCAGGAGCATCTGTCACCTTAAAACAAACCCAAGCCAGCACCTGGGGATCCCATGTCTCCCCATTCCTGCCCTGGCTTCTACTTGGACTCCTGCCAACCCCACTGGGCACCACCAGGCTAACCTTCCTTACGGGTGTCTCACTTCTCAGACTTTTACTGGCTTTCAAATCCCATTAGATCGTGAGAGCTGTGTGTCCCTTTCCCCCACTGTGCAGCTCCTTCTGTCAGAAAACCACCGGCATTAATGAGGTGATAAGAAATACCGAATACAGATAGGTCAACATGTCTGTCCCCCCGGCAAGCACATTCATCTAGCACCTGAAAGGAGCGATTTTGAGTGGTGGCAATGATGGGCAGTATGGCTGGCCAGAGGGAACCTTCTGTGGTGTCAGGTGATGGAGGGCGACAGAGGGTGTCAACGCTGCCAGGGAGAGTCCCAGCACAGAGCCTGCAGCCACTCACAAGGTTGAACATGTAAGTCCCACCCCCTCCAATTCCTACAGGACTTTTCCACCCCGATCAGCTGTAACGTGTGGATGTAATCAAGGGTGTCTACATCCACAGTATGAAATTAGATGTTGTCGTAGTCCACTCCAGCTGCTCTAACAAAATGCCGCATCTGGGTAGCTTCAAAACAACAGAAATTGATCGCCCACACTTCTGGAGGCTGGAAGTCAAGATCACCCAGCAGGCCAGCCTGGTCCGGTGACAGCCCTCTTCTGGGTTGCAGATTTTTCAGTTTTTCATTGTATCCTCGCATAGTGCAAGGGCTAAGCTAACTCTCTGGGGCCTCTTTTACGAGCTCTGCCCTCATGACCTGATCCCTTCCCAGAGACCTTGCCTCCTACAACCATGACCTTGGGCATCAGGTTTTCAACATGTAAACTTGAGAGGAACACAAACATTCAGCCCCTAACAGATGTGAAGAAAAGTAATTCTGCAAAACTACTGAAGGTCTAGTTCTTATACGTGGTCCTGCAGAATAGAAGGTAAGCAGAATGGGCGAGCTATGCCTGCTTGTTCCTGGATGGCCCCCACCTGCCACGCTGAGCGTGAAGCATTGACGAACCATGACACCCTGTTCAACCTTCCAATTTGTCCTCATTTCTGGTTCTCCCTGCCTCCGGATGAATGTGCATCCAGCCTGGGAAGCTGGCTTATCTGTACTAAGATCCCGCTTCCTTTTGGTGTCTCCCCAAACTGTAATGGTGCAGGTATAGAATGCTGTCATGCCGAGAAGCTGCTGCAGAATCTAGTAAAGAATAGTATGGGCTCAAAGAGGCATCCATTTCTTCAGGACACGAGCATGATACAAAAAGACCAAACCTGAGTCCCGGGCTTGTGTAGACCCCTCAAGTTGCGCTCTGCATATCCACAGATTTGGCCTCGGGGTGTATTTCTAGAGGGACGAAATGGCCATTTTCTTTTTCAACTGTGCTCGTGGTTTCAGTTTCCATGTTGTCTCTCAAGTTACCCTTTGAATACACCGAAAGGAGGAAAGGATCTTGAGGACACGGGTGCATTGTTCCTTGTTTTTACTGCAAGCGGCCGAGCGTGGGTAGACGCAGTTAAGGCTGGGTTGATTTGGCAGTCTCTTAGTGTTCCTGGATGCTCAGACTCCCAGGGGTAGCACTCCCGTGCAAGCTGTCGCAGCCGGCTTCTGATAAATGAGCCTCGGCTAGCCGTGCAGTGCGCACAGCATCGGAAAGAAACAAAGCCCGCCTCCGAGCCGGCTCAGGTACAGCTGCAGGAATCACTGTCCAAGATGGCGAGGGGCCACACCGGAATGGCGGCCCCTTTCGGCCACTCTCAACTCCTGTGTCCGCAGAGGCTAGCCTGCACTTGCTACTGTTGGTGCCGGTGAGCTCCAGTAATTCAGCAGAGCTCATGGAGCCCAGCACGTGTAACTGATGTCAACAAGAGTCCACCCAATGTCATATTTTAGAAGTCAAGCCCGGAAGCAAACAAGAACGTATTAGTATATCAGCCATATTGAAAGACAGCATGGAAGTTATGCTTTGCTACAACCCTGAAGAGATAGGGTTCCGTGACTTTTAAAAATTCCAATTAGGACATTTTTTTAGGGTGGCAAATACTGTGAAGCTTTATGGAAAAGAATTTGCCATGCGCTCACATGTGTGTTTTATGTTTCATTATGTGGTGAATGTTGTGAAGTTAATTTTGTTCAAGATATAGTAGAAGACATGGAGCTCATTCAGAGGACCTCTGATTTAAAATGGATAAACCAATTCATACGCCAATACGTCATGCATAAGATTTCAATAACTGAAAAATGGCTTAAATATAAAAATCCCTCTGTGTGTTTCCATTTCTTCTTTTGGAGGCTGATGGATAGACAGCCTTTGGTTTCTGCAACTTGGAAAATGACCTGCAGGAAGGGAAAAAATTGTAAGCATAAGTATATTGTACAAGGATATGTAAATAGGAAAAACAAACTAGAGGAATGGAAGTTTTCTCGGCTTGCAAGCCATGATAGTAGAAGCAGTAGAAAAATGACGATACAGCCATTAGGCAGGGCTGCCCCCAGTCCACTGGGTCCCTGTCCTGGATGTCCTGATTCCCCTTGAGGTCCACTCCTCATCCCTCCACCTGGGTCTGTGCCCTGAACGAGGATCTCTACAAACTGCTTCACCTGGGTCCCCTTGCCCACTGGCCTCCAGTTGGCTTCCGCTGATAGGAGACAGCACGTGGAGGTCAGAAAGATGGACTAGAGAGGTCAGGGTATCATTCCCTCGGCCCCCTGCCTGACGGGCCTTGGTTTGACAGTTGCTGTGTCATTTGCTTTCTGTCCGCGACTTCAGTTCTTGTGCATACTGGTGACCGTTCCTTCCCCTCCAACCCTCCGGCTATTGCCAATCTTGTGGTTCTTTGCCGCCCAGTGCTGGTCTCCCTGTTCACACCTTCATAAGTTGTCTCTCCTCCAAACTCTCTTTATTACCTCTTTGAGAGTGCCATCTGTTTCTTACCAGGACACAGACAAATATAGCACCTTTGTAAGAATTAGAAAAAGGCACCCAGGTGGGTACATGTGGGTTCGTTATACGGTTGTCTCTGCTTTGGTATGCATTGAATTTTTCAAAAAGAAAACAATTCCCAAAAAGAAAAAAAAAATGTGTCCCTTCAGTGAATGGTGCCCTGCAGGTGTATCGTTTGTGAGCACAGAATTCAGGCTGGATTTCAGCCCAATTCCCTCCCTCAGCGGGTGATTTTGTGCAGTGCACAAAATGCCCAGATGAACATGGCAGTTCTCCAAAAGGATGGGTAGATCCCTAAAAGCTGGAAAATATCTTAAAGAGAAAACAAAGATTGACCTGGGTCTTTAAGGATATTTGGGACTTAAACTGAAAAGTGCACTGCAGGCAAAGAAAGCCTGTGGGCCAGGTGAGTATAAGACGTATACAGGCTGTAGATTCTGTAAGGCAAGGAGGGACCCTTGAACGGATCGTTGCAGCGTAAGAAAATAGAGACAGGATGGAAATGGGCTTTGACTGCAGAGCTATAAAATGTGAATTATTGTTTGTGATCAACCAGGCAGTACGGTGCACCGTATGGACACATGGACTCTGAAACTAGACCCACTGGGCTTAGATCGTTGTTTTGCCATCCATGAACTCCGTGACTTCGCACAGCTTCTCATCCTCACTCAGCCTCACTTTTCTCTTTTGCAAAATGGAGATAAAATAGCACGTACCTCTTAGATATGCTAGGGGGCTGAATTTTAAAATACACGTGAAGTGCTTAGCAGAGTGCCTGACAGTAAGTACTCAGTAGACATCAACTACTATCACCAAAAGGTTTTCAACGGAAGAGTAATATGATGAAAGCCATCGCTCGTGAAGATTGGTCAGTCGTGTGTGCAGGATGGACGGGAAAGGAAGAGGCAGGCAGGGAAGTCAGGTTGAGGCTGTTGTACCATCTGCACTCCGGGAGAGCCACAGGAAGTGAGATAGAAGCAGCAGGTGCGGGGAGCTCTGGGAGAAGAAGAGGAGGATTGTACATGGGCGGGTCGTGAGCATGAGGAGTCCGAGAGGGCTCCAGGCACTTTTCCGAGGTCTGTAGTCACCACTGGGATAGACGCACATAGGCAGCTTGCGCAGTTGACTTCGAAGGACCGACAGTTTTAAAATTTAAGTACAAGTTAAAGGAACAGGAATTTAAATTTGCCAGTAAAAGGATTAAAGAACCATTAGATTCTACTCTTCTGTTTTGCCCATTATCGAGTATGAGATCCAAGATGCTGTTACAAAACAAAAACCCTCATGGACACCCCAAACGTTCCAGTGCTCACTGGTCACACCTCGAATTGCCAAAGGTGGTTTTTTATATCCAGGAGTTTCTTCTGATCAAAGTCTGAGGTAAGAGAGAGCATCCTCGTACAAGAGAATTCTCTAAGAGCATATGTACAACCGCCCATGTACAACCCTCCTCTTCTTCTCCCAGAGCTCCGTGCACCTGCTGTAATTTACAAGTACAGTTCTCAGCAAAATTAACCAGAGAGTGGAGGAAGCCAGCAGGCCCTTGGCTTTAGTATCTACCATTTGGGATACAGGAGGAAAGTAGTTAATTTTAAGAAACAATTTCTGTTAAGTCCCCAGTTGAACATTCATTCGTAGGCAAGCCTCCCTACAATTTCAGTACCATTTTAAGAACCACCCTGAAACCATTTTTTAGCCATAGCTCCCTCTGAGTAAAGTTATTCCTTGTTTTCACTTTTTGGTCTTTCTTCACAGGAATCGAGCTCAGTTGTTGCAGATGTCCTGGCCCCCTGTCCGAGACCGCACAGCACAGCACAGGCTGGTACGGAAACCCCTCCCGCCTCACGCTAATCTGTTCTCTCCCTGTCGGCCTCACAGATACTTGCCGGAGATCATGAATGATGGGCTGACCAACCAGATCAATAACCCTGAGGTCGACGTGGACATCACACGGCCGGACACTTTCATCAGGCAGCAGATCATGGCTCTCCGTGTGATGACCAACAAACTAAAGAACGCGTACAACGGCAATGACGTCAACTTCCAGGACACGAGTAAGGAAGTCTTTACCGGTACCAGTAACCTCCACAGTGAGAAATGGGTTGTAGATTATACCCCACTCTTTCTTCAAGAGCCATGGGTACCTGTAATCTTGTGCCCCGCTTGCCCAGTCTGCAGAGCTGTTTACAGTCCTTTGGACCTGAAGCTCTGTTCCACAAAGATTAGGATTCTACTAAAATGATAACTGGTCTTAAGGAATAGTTTCGCTGGATTACCTTCAGCTTTACCCAAGCTAACTTTGAGTCTCATCTGCCAGGTGATCCGGTCATGATCAAGCAACACAGTAGTGTTTTCATCTTCTCCTTCCCCCATTATCATTTACATCTCTGCCCCGAACTCTTGTCCCCTCCCCCAACCACCAAAAAAAAAATATTCTGAAGCTTCCTCAGACAAGGCATTACTGGAATCCCTGTTTTATCACTTATTGACTGGGGTCTTAAGCAAATTATTTCTTGAGTCTCAGATTTCTCTTCTACAGAATGGGGAGCATTCGAGCCTGTGAGGTTGGGTGTTTGGGAAGCTCATTTGTAGCCGTCTGTGAAGGAGCTCATATCTCATGTGCCCTGGATTCAACTGCGTTAGCTTTCCCTCCATCCAGCCCCTCGCGTGCATGAGCCATGGACATTCATCTCTGACATATTGACAGAAATAATGAAATGCTCGTGCAATAGGACCCATGACTGGTTTATTAGCCATCCCCAAATATCAGAAGTGATTGGAAAGACTATGAAGTGAGCGTTAACTGAAATTTGGGGTTTGTGTAAGTAATTTTAAGATGCGTAACTATAAAAATTTGGGGGGCTTTGTTGTATTGCTTTGGGGTTTTTTTCAAAGATATGTATCCTTACATAGAGTTCTTGGGAAAGGATTTCTTGAACATAAGCTGTGCAGTCAGCAGCGATTCTGTAATTTGGTCACTGAAGCAAAAGATGATGCTTGTGTGCTTGAATTAATGAGCTAGAAAGAAGTGAGTTACAGATGGAAGACATTAAGTCATCCAAGTCTTAGCCATCATCCTACTGAGTTGTCCCCTGCAGAAAATTTTCAGTGCTTTATTCCATTTTAAACAAATCAAAAATTAATTTTCTAAATGCAGGACAATTGCCAACCCAGTAGACTTTATTGCTGTAACATTTCTGCGAGTCCTCCTACTGTTTCTCCTCCTCTTCATTAAACCACTTCTTCCCTCTTCAGAAGAGACCCTTCCACGGGGTGTTCGCCTTTGCTACTTCACCTCTGCTCACTCCTTAGCTTCGCGCCTCTGAATGCATCATCGTCGTCTCTACTCATGAAATGCTTTATTCTCTGGAGAATGACTATAGGAATAAATAATTCAAGATAATGTAAGAATTAGTTGAGGTTGGCCTTGTTTCTCTCTCTTCTCTGACCTAAAGAGGTTCTATACATGTCAGTCTGCAAAGCTTAGGGAATGTCTTTGAGAAGAGATCGTGCTCCACTTCCCCTCACAAGAAAATAAAAATTAATAACAGTTAAGAGCATCATTAGCTCTAACCCAAGCCCCATATTTGGTCCTCTATTTTAGGATAGTGTCTGTCATATAAACCATGATATGGTTTTACATCTTACAATCATCATCACCCTTCCTGCTTTTGACATTTTAAAAAAATCACCCCTTAAACTCCTGCATTTCTGACTCCTTTTCTGAAAGAGATGGGGCCATTATTTTTCTCAGCTGGAATCTCCTGTCATTATTTGCTTACCACAGTTTTAATATTCTAAATCACTTTAATAATATCTTTGTAAAGGTTATATTACTTCTTGTTCATAATACCAGTGTTAAGAACAATTCCCTTAGCAGTTCTGGTATCTCTGAATTTAATTAATGGGCATTTTCCCCCTTGTAAAGGCCACTAAAGATAAATCCGAGAAAATGTTAAGAACTTGGCATAGTGTAGTCAAGTGATCTTACCTGATATTTAGATGTCCCATTTAAAAAAAAAAAAAAAAAGAATTGTGCTGCGTTGTGCCTTGCTTGTTCAAGGGGACAGAAGAAGAGACCCCGCATTACTTTGGCTGCACCAAGATGGCGCTGGTATGCCAGGGGCAGCTCAGCAAGAGCATCCTTGTTTCAGGCCAACGGGGAGGAATTTAGGTCTGTTGAGTGAATCCTTGAGCAAGTGGGAGAAATAGTAAATGTCATTACCACGTTTACAGTTCCCTCAGTCCTCCCAGGCACATTATTGCACTTACACCCCCTAACGATCCTGTGAAACAGATAGGAATATTCTCATTTTTACAGCTGAGGAAGCAGAGCCACAGTGAGGCTAACTGGCTTGCCCTCATTCACTTAAAGAAAAAATGGCAGGTTAAGATCTAGGTCCACTTAACTGTAGGAACCATGTGGTTTTCTTCCTGTCAGGCATCATGGCAAGCTCTGGGCTTGGTGCCCTCACACCTTTCACCAGGGCGGCTTCACACATACTCTACTCTGCATGTAAGTGCTATTGTCTGGATCTGTGGAGACAAGGAAACAGACAGAAGTTAAGGAAACTTCCCAAGGCACATTTAATTATTGAGCAAGTAATTTTTGTGCACCTGCTACATGCCAGGGACCGTCGTTAAAGGCGATGGATGGCATGCAGAAGTGAACGGTATATATCCCTCAAAGCCTCTCCCCTCCACAAGTGCACATTCTCACAGGGGGCACAAGAGAACAAGAAGTTAATACCACAATTGCAAATGGTGATAAGTACTTTCACACCACTAGAAATTGATGGAGACCGAACGGGGACCAGGTCTGAGACACAGGGTTTGTGAAACAGGAAGGAGCCAAGCGGTAAGAAGTGGGAGTAGAGCAGGCCCAGAAGGCATGGCGGGCAAGTGGGAAGACGCCATGCTAACAGGACATACGAGGTGGGCACCTGGGCGTTGCTTTCAAGCAGGGAATGGCAAACCTCTTCTGTCAAGAGCCAGATATTGAATATGTTCAGCGTTGAGGGCCATACCTGAGTGCAGAATGAGACATTGCAGAAAGAGGGGGGTGGTGTGTTCCAGTATAACCTCGTCCCTGGTCGCTGAGGCTTAGATTTCGCACACACCCTACTCATACGTCACAAACTACTCTTCTTCGTTTGATTTTTTTCAAACGCTTGAAAATATAAAAACCATTCTTGGGTTATGGTCCAGACCCATACAAACTGCTGGCCATAGTCACCTACCCCAGGGTCAGAGGGACACGTTGGCTGAGACGGAGCTCATCCTCACTGTTTGAGGAGAACAAAGGTGGAATCAAGTAGCCAAAAGTCGTAATAATATGTGCCTTTCACAACTACGTGCTGTTCTTCCTCACGTTGCTTACTTAGCCGTGTTCGTTTACTTTAAACATCATTTCAAAATCCTTTACCAAAGCATGATATCTGCTGAGAACAATGGCCCCAAGGTACAGAAAGATCAAGGGACAGAACTTCTCAAAGCAATTTGAACAGTAGCCAGAATAAGAAATACCTCTCGAATGCCAAGACGGTAGGTATGTCCCCTCATCGGGTCTAGGATTCATAGGTTTCTTCAGTTGGGTAACCAGATGTCAGTTAACACTGCTTCTCAGACATCTATTTTGGTCGGGTCTGCCCGCCCATCGCAAACCTGCCCGCTGAAAACAAACCCGCTGGGGTAGGGGTGGGGAGGATGTCCCCTTCCACCCCAGACCCAAATCTGGTGGGTGCCCCCACTCCTTCCCAGTCCTGGTCTAACTTTCTTTTTCAATCTGCCCACACCAGGCGATGAATCCAGCGGCTCGGGGAGCGGCAGTGGGTGCATGGATGACGTGTGCCCCACGGAGTTTGAGTTTGTCACCACAGAGGCCCCCGCGGTGGACCCCGACCGGAGAGAGGTGGACTCTTCGGCAGCCCAGCTCGGCCACTCCCTGCTCTCAGGATCTCTGGTCTGCATCGTCCTGGCACTGCAGAGACTGTGCAGATAATCCTGGGTTTTTGGTCAGATGAAACTGCATTTTAGCTATCTGAATGGCCAACTCACTTCTTTTCTTACACTCTTGGACAATGGACCATGCCACAAAAACTTAACCGTTTTCTATGAGAAGAGACAGTACTGCACTCTGCCTCCCTTTCCGTTTGCCCAAAGAGTACTGGGTGCCAGACTGGACTGCTTCCTCTTTCCTTCAGCTCTCTGTGGGGACCTTGTTTATTCTAGAGAATTCTTACTCAAGTCTTTCGTACCAGGAGATTTTCTTACCTTCATTTGCTTTTATGCTGCAGAAGTAAAGGAATCTCACGTTGTGAGTTTTTTTTTTTTTTCTGCTTAAAAAAAAAAAAAAGGCAGGAAGGAAATAATTTTCCTTGTAAAATCAGGCCAAACCCCAAGACAACTGCATTTTCAACAAAGGAGCCAATAGGAGAGAAAAATAAAAGAGCTTTAACACTGTAAGTTCAGCATTGCCAGCCAACTCCCAGTGTAAGCTTTTCTGTGGTAAATCAGGTTTGCAAAATGCTTTGGGGGCAGAGAGTTTGAGATTTTTTTTAATGTGGTGAAAATACAGTGTTGTCTTGGAGGTATCGTCTTATGCTCTCTCCACACAATACCAAACTGATTTGGGGATGCTGATACTAAATTTAGAATTCCATTGTTAACACGAGAGTAGAATCGCCACAACCCAGCACCTCTCTCTCACCTTGCCCAATTCCAATTTCAACGATGGCACCATTTTCCTTAATTCTCTGTCCCCTGTATCCAATTGGCACAGATTTTTCTCGTCATCTCCAGTGGCTAGCGGATGCTCCCGTCAATTCATCCTCCTTAAGGGTCTGAATTGAAAATAACCTTCAATGATACAGTGGCTTTGCTTTAGCCACAGGTTGGACATTCATTCGACGTTTCTGCCCCCGTGCTCATTACCGTCCCAAAATAAGAGTTCTTTTAATGAACTTACAAGCAATTAGATCCATAAGTGAGTTTTCATGTTTAACGGTTTGCTTTGTGTCAATTGGTTTCTGCATCACAAGGGCATTCTCTTACAAAATAACTCACAACAAAAACCGTCAAGACAAAAAATATATATATATATAGTATTGACATGGAGATTTCTTTCACTTTTTTAGTCTTAGTAGGATCATCTATTTTTATATCTCTATATATATAAATCACAGATTTTAACTTCTTAATTCCAAGCTCAGGGTTGACACACCTTTGTAACGAAAATGTTTTGTCAACCACCTCTTCTTGTTTTGTACTGCTCAGAGAAGGGATTCCTCAACGACCTGTGAGCACCAAGAATCAAGAAAGAGAACTTTTTACGTATCTAACTGTCTGTTTCTTAAAAGTTTGCCAGGGCACACCCTTTTTTTGCATGAGCGTGCTTTGTCCTGGGTGCTCCAGACGGTACCGGGCTCGTGGGGGGAGCCATGGGTGTGCAGGACTGTCCTGGTGATGGAAACATATAGAATGTGGTATACACGCAAAACCCTTGCTTCTACGTACACCTTCAGCCTAGGATTCCCCTTGGCACTTGGACATAGGACCTAACTCAAGAGGCCCCTTTAGAGCCACAAGCCTAACTGACCCTGCAAGTATACCAAAGCCAGGCCCTCTGCTCCCCATGGTAGAGAGAAGCAGAATAAACCAAACTGGGGCTGTGTTCATACAGTTGGCTCTCCATGTGTTTCTTGGTTTTTATGATGATCTGGGGTTGGGAAAAGTAATGTTTCAAGACACCGTCGTATGCCAGTCACATTTTATTTAACCCATTGGCAGAAATGGCATGTAAATGGTATTTTTCGATCTTCGCTCTCATCAAAATTATAATTAGTTATTGATTTAGTCGTCACGTTTAAGTAGAACACATGCGGCACAATAGTATTCAGTATATTTGAGCACTTTTGCAAAACTGCAAAGTATTTAGAAGCATCTATTGCTATTTTATGCCTAAGGAAATATAAAAAGTAGGATTCTGAGAGACTTTGTGGCATCTTTTCATTTAAATCTTTATTAATTAACACCTAATCTAATTCAGCATTGCATACTTCCAGAAAACCATCCATTTCACTGCCAAACTTCGGCTTCCTGTCACCAATTACACACAAAACATCTCTATGAGTCATTTACATTGCCCATTCCGTTGTATGTTCAGAAATCAGTATTGTTTTTCTCCAATAATTACGGTGCAATGCAAATTAAATCAACCTTGATTTTCCAGAATAGTTGAGTAATAACTTGTTTTTATGGCTTTAAACTCCAAGTCTTTCCTTGTTTTCAATATTTCTGCATTGTCTTCTGTGAAATAGATCAGAATGCCTTGTTTCCTCTGTGCTTTCAACCCCAAAAGGCTTTGTGCATGTGTATGAATACACATTGTATTAATGAATGTGAACCCATGCTCCGTACACACTAAACACACAGATAATAGATAAACGCCTGCTTCATTCGTTTCAACACCTTCATGATCGGTATTACTCCTCTTGGTGAGCTACAGTGATCCATACGAGCTGGGCAGAGAGCTGAAATGACTGTGTTAATGATGCCACAACATTCGTCCCCTGCATAGATGTGGTCCGAATATTATTCAAATTGCACTGCCTAGTTTTTATCATCATCTGACTGTGTTGTATGATTTTCAGACCAATGTAACATGAGACTTGTTTTCTGCCCTAAGGGAATTAGTTTAATCTAGTTCTTCCATTTCAGTAAGAATTTCAGCATTCCTCCTCTCTCCTGCCCCCCCCCCCCGCCACATTAATTTGTCTCGTCTCAACCTAGCAATTGGGGATGAAACGATACTCCGTTATATCTCCCTATCTGCCCTCGTTTGCTTTGACTTCCCCTAAATTCTCTAATCACATCACAACCTCTGTTAGGAGTAGGGAGGAATGGGCTCACTGAAATCAGACACTAGAAATTGTTGGGTGACGCTCATGACCGCAAACACTTAGCTTTATTGAAGTGCCTCTCTTTACCTGTTCTTTAGTTATAATATGTATTTTTCTAACAGAAATACACGTCTGTAACTGGTGTATATTATACTTTGTATATGTTATAACAAAAGTATAAACCGAGGCTAAAGTCTTTAGCAGAGAAGAATGAATTGCAAATTCATGAATTAGAGCTCTGCTTACGGTTCTGTACTGAAGGGTAACCATGACAGCCTTCTGTCACCTTAACGAAGATCATGTGAGTACTTTGATGACCGCCGTCATAGAACAACGTTAGCACTAGCGATCGGACTGCCTTACGGTGATTTACCCAGAGAAGTAACTGGTATTACCCACTTTCATTGTAAGGGATAGGAAATACTACTTTGTCTACACTGAAGAACACTAGTAAGTAGTAATTATGAAAGTAACATTCTATAAATCAAACACATTGAAAATACTATTGGACACAGAACCCTGATATTTAATGTATATTCCCTGCTGCAGACGTTAGCCTACTTTAATGCTTTAGCCATTACATACATGTTTTGGCTACACACTGAACACCAACTAAAGTCCCCAAGGAGGAATAGACTTAGCAAATTCCTGAGTTGTGATTCTTTTATTGCTTCTCTTTGCAAGGCTAATTATCAGGTGGTTTGATTAAAGGTGGACATGTTAGCAAATGTAAGTTTTGACTTATCCAAAACTTGCAGAACTACAAGCTCCTTCTTATTTACTCCCAGTCACTAATAGACCTGACTTTTAACTTAAAAGAGGGTGTGTGGGGGGGAGCGAGGGGAGCAGTTTAGCTTTGCCAAGAGAAGAGTAAAGGAGACCATAACTTATACATTTGCAACATGTTTCTCCTTGGTGGAGACATTAGCCAGTGTTTAGTTTCAGGCCAAGTTATACAAATAGAGTATTGATTTGTATGCATTCTAGAGCCTTGCTGCATCATGGTTTGCTAAGGCGGGAGACTCAGCCTAGCCTGGGGCTATTTGAACCTCATTCAAAGTTGAGTAGTTACTGGAATCGTCGACGTTGCCTTGTAAGGAGGTACTTCCATGAGAAGACATCTGAAGAGGGATAACGGTGAGGTCTCTGTGTGCATATGCATAATATATATGCAGGACAAATGTGTGCACCAATCAAACCTAAAGTTTTATGTGACTGTCAAATGAATATTACTTGGGTTAAGATTTTTCATTTCTGATTTGGATAGAAAATTGCTATTAATCTTGTATTAAAATAGTTTTTAAAAATCTACCAGTGCCCTTTCTGCATTTTCTTAATTATTGTCATAGTGTACATTTCAGAGTTTTTGAATTTCTCTGTGTTGGAGACCTTTTTTAGAAACTGCAATATTAAAAGAAAGAAAAAGAACCATAGATTAAATCAGCACCGCTCACCTAAATATCCTTGGCTTTTGAAATCCGGAACTTTTAGAACTTTGGAACATTTAAGAGCTTTCCAAATGTGTCTGGAAGATACTCTCTCTCTCTCTCCTTTTGTGTTGGTTTCTTCTCTAAGATAAAATTCAGTGGCTTGAGAACTGATGTCAATACTTTAGCACTGAGGTGAGAAAAATAAGATAATATGTGAAAAGACTAACCATTTCCAAATCCAGCAAATTGCATTGATTTTTCTATTTCTGAAAGTTTCCATGCCATCAGGAATGCTGAATATTGTATGACATGCGGAAGATTCATTTAACAGATATTTATTAAACTCCTACTCTGTGCTAAACCGGCTCGAGGTGCTGATCACTGGTCATCAAAACCACCAGCTGGAAATTATTCATTCTTTACCACAATTGACCATGATTACTACAAATACATCACTTATTTCAAGAATGCTCTTTTAAATAAAGGAAACCATATAAATAAAGTTATCAAGACTACAATGTTTAACCATAAGCAATATTTTAATTTACTTCACATTATTACTATTTTGGTTTCAAATGAGAAAAGTGATTTCTACAAAAGAATTAAGAAACTTCAGGATAATTCCATATATAAAACCAGAATATAACAAATTTTATTTGGAATTCAACTGAACCCAATTTCATGGAAAGAAGAAAACACCGAAATGGTCTTGGGGGACAAAAATAAATAAAACCACCACAGAGACTTTTATCAGGTAACAACAATATTTATTTTAATTTGCTCTTTGGAGAAATGGACCGAGGTATAGTCAAAATACACTTGCAAATATGAAAGATGGCATTAATTTCTAAAATACCAACTTGTAAAGTAGTGACAATTAGACATGGATTATTGTTTCCGGCTCAAGAGCTAGAAAGATGCACCCACAGGTTTGTCTATTCAAACAGACCCTCACAATTCATGTAGTGTGGATGCATTTGCATTCCAGAGACATATTTATTTGTTATGTAAACACGTGGCCAAACATATTTTGTTGGCTCATAGATGGGGCACACAGCGAAGCCAGGAGGAATTAGATGCCTGCCTTCATAGCTTGCTTAAGGAGTTCATTCTCTTGCATACCTTGAAACATAAAGTAGAGCAAGAAAACGGAAATTTTACCCTGTGAGTGCTCATGTTCGGAGAGAAGCAGAAAGACAAACAAACTGATTCAAGGCAAGTGTTAGAATATTTACCTTACAAAGCCATCAGCTCTTCAATGGGGAAGAGCGTCTGTGGATTTTAAAAATAAAGGGAAAATTTGACTTAGGCAATCATGGTCATCCATTCTTTCAAAAGATGCGTAATGAGCAATAGTTCTGGGTGCTGGACCCAGGCACCAAGATTTCTGCTCTCAGACAACTTACATCCTAGTAGGGCAAAGACAGACAACACACAAGTAAATAATACACAAGATGACATCAGAAGGAGAGGTGCCATGAAAGAACTAACACAGAAAATGGGATAGTGAGGCGGGGGGAGACTCTCTCCAGGGGAGGCTCCCTAGGTGATACTCGAGCTGCGATCTCGTGACAGGAGGGAGACAGCCGTGTGCAGACCTGGGTACAGAGAGCTCCAGGCAGAGAGCAAGCAAATACAAAGATCTCTGTCCAGGAATGGTCTTTGGGTACTCCTAAGTGGTGGGGACTAGTAAGTGAGCTGTCAGGTGGTGGGAGATGGGCGAAGAGCTAAATGGCACCCATATTAAGCTGAATGGCCAAGGTCATGGTCCTTTACCACCCAGTAAAGCCAGAGCCCTAAAAGGATCCATCCCTACAGCAGCAGCCCTGCCGGTCGCCCTTAGGAGTATTTTAAGGCACGTTTTAGCAGGGAACTAGGCTAAGGTCTTTATGTACTTGATCTTTATAGGATTTCTATGATGTAGGAATAATAACGCCCATTTTATACTGAATAAAATGAATCACAGGGAGCTTTATTAACTTGCCTAGTCACCTAGGTGAGGCCAAAGGAACCGAGATCTGTAATAACTAGGCAGAAAGTGGCAATATGTAAGGATAATTTGGGTGTTTTATTGTAAGTACAAGAAAGTTAGGGGCACCTGGGTGACTCAGTTGTTAAGCATCTGCCTTCGGCTCGGGGCCTGATCCCAGGGTCTTGGGATCGAGCCCCACATCGGGCTCCCTGCTCCCCTGGGAGCCTGCTTCTTCCTCTCCCCCTCCCCCTGCTTGTGTTCCCTCTCTCACTGGCTGTCTCTCTCTGTCAAATAAATAAATAAAATCTTTAAAAAAAAAAAAGAAAGAAAGAAAAAAAAAAAAATTATCCAAGGGTGTTCTGAGACTTGGCAACAAGTGTGGAAACGGGAATCCATAGATGTTTACTTGCACAGAGGATATATACTAAATTTTATTCTGAGATGACGTGCCATTTGGTTGCATTCCGGTTTTTCTTTTTTTTTTTTTTTTCCCAAAATTAAAATCCAAAGTAAATAAACTACTGATTCCGGGGTCTTGCAGAGTTTTGAACTTAAGGCCGGTATGAACCAAAGTCTGCTGCCTAGGGAGGAGCATGCGCATCGGATCCGCTTTCCCTTTGTTTACCCGTTCGGCTTACACACCGTATTCACAGATGACAGATCATCTTCATCCGATTCTCAGGGATTCCTCCCGTACGCTAGCCTTGTCTATCACTTATTTACCCATTCAGGTGGTCAAGTGGACCCTAAACATAAAACGACCCAACAAGTAGTCAATTCAAACTGCTTTGTGGACTAAACGGACTGTACAGGCTTGTGAAGTCTATGACATTGAAGATCCAGCCAAACCAAGGACTGGTGATGGTTTTCGCAGTGAAGACCAAAGCGCAGGGCACCCTTGTGCCTTTCTTCCTCATGGAGTTGACACCCCTTTTATTGTTGGATCCCACCTCACACCACTGCCCTCCTTGCCCGAGAGAACTGGGATTATCGATGACAGATTTTTATCCCTCTTAAAAAAGGTACTCTTTAGACATCTCCTAAAGCTAGGTGAATGTCAAATCAGAGAAAAGTTTGTCTACAAAACTCTGTTTCTCTTTCGAGATATAAAATGCTTTATTCTTACAGAAAGCATTTCACCCCAAAGGGAGCTTTAAAGTCATTTTCGTCCATAATCTTTTCCACACCTCCATGAAGGAGGCAGGAATTACTACCCTTATTTTACAGATCGGAGAAGCTACCACGGTCTTCTCTGTATGTCTACTCTCTCCCTCTTTTCTTTTGCTTTGTCCCACACTGAGTCCACCCAAATCTTAAAGGATCTGATGTAAATCATTTGGGCTTTTATTAACCTCTTGCTAATTTGCAGAACCAGCCAGTAGCTAGCCACAGGAACCCACGTCTGGTAGAATCATACCCTAACAGTCTTCCAGTTCATCTCCGGTCTTGAGTCACATACTGTGAATTAGCAGACTGAGTTCCTGCACGTGAAAAATTAGATGTCCCCAAATTATATTAAGCCAAAGAAGTGTCACTGGAACGGCTTTGTTAAGAGCTTGTTAGTGCCATAGTACTGATGCTACTGGTTTTTATTTGAACCATTTCTTGTGAATGAGCTTGTTAAGGTGACTTTTCTATGCCAAAGATAAACCCAGGTTCTATGTCTTTGTTTGTTTTTGAGCTTCGGGGTCTCTTTTTTCTTTTTTAATGTAAAAGAGAAAATCTTATATTTGAGAATTATGTCCATAGACAGCATGAGCCATGAGAACTGTGTAAGCAAAACGATTTCTCTAGGAAAGAAATAAAAAAGACTTCCGTTACATCCAAAATATTTCTTCCTTTGAAGCAATCCTATGATCGTTCCCCTCCTCGTACCTCGCGAGCAAGGAGGGTGATGTAGCTTGCATGGAGGAGGTAAAATGGAGAAAGAGAACGGAATAGAAATCCAGTGCCATTTGAAACACATGATGCTTCTTACATTTATCTGACCATCCCTGAGCCTTCACTGTGAGGGTCCTTAAAAAGAAATTCCAGAGAAAGGCCAACAAGCTATGAAAAGGTGTTCAACATCACTAATCAACAGGGAAATGAAAAATCAAAACCACAATGAACTATCACCTCACACCCAGCAGGATGACCGCTATCCAAAAAGAAAGGAAGAAGAAAGAAAGAGAAAGAAAGAAAGAAAGAAAGAAAGAAAGAAAGAAAGAAAGAAAGAAAGAAAGAAGAAAGAGAAAGAAGAAAGAAAGAAAGAAAGAAAGAAAGAAAGAAAGAAGAAAGAAAGAAAGAAAGAAAGAAAGAAAGAAAGAAAGAAAGAGAAAAAAAACGGACAATAACAACATTGGTGAGGATGCAGGGAAGCTGGAACCCTTGTGCACTGTTGGTGGGAATGGAAAATGGTACAGCTACCATGCGAAACGTTATGGAAGAAGGATGTGTTTTTTCCCTTAAAAAAACTAAACATAGAATTATCATATGACTCAGCAATACCAACCAGAATTGAGAACAGGATCTTGAAGAAATTCGTTGCAGCAATATTCACAACAGCCAAGAGGTAGATGCAACCTAAGTGTCCATCAATGGATGAATGAATAATTTTAACAATATGGTACATACGTACAGCAGAATCCTGGTCAGCCTTAAAAAAGAAGGAGAAACTGAATGGGAAGAAATCAGAGAGGGACACAAACCATGAGAGACTCTTGACTCTGAGAAACAAACTGAGGGTTTCGGAAGCGGAGGTGGGTGGGAGTTGGGGTAAGCAGGTGATGGGCATTAAGGAGGGCACGTGGTGTGATGAGCACTGGGTGTCATATGCAACTGATGAATCACTGAACACTACATCTGAAACTAATGATGTACTATACGTTGGCTAACTGAATTTAAATTTAAAAAAAAAAAAGAAAGAAAAAGAAGGAAATCCTGTCATACGCTACAACACAGATAACTTGAGGATATTATGCTAAGTGAAATGGGCCAGTCACAAAAAGATGAATACTGCACGATTCTACTTTTCTGCGGCATCTAACTCTGTCAGGCTCTTAGGAACAGGAAATGGAATGCTGGTTGCCAGAGGCTGGGGGAAGGGCAAAGGAGAGTTGTTGTTCAATGAATACAGAGTTTGAATTTTGTGATAAGGAAGGTTCTAAAGGTCTGTTGCACAACAATGTACATCGAGTTAATGCTACTGTACTGTACCCTTAAAATTATTAAGATGGCAAGCTTTATGCTGTGTTTTTTACCATAATAAAGATAAATAAGTAAATAAATCAGAATACATGGGCCCTGTGCCCAAGAAGTCCAGGGTCTAGTATAAGGGTGGGAATACCAAACAAACTCATAATGGCTGACTGTACAATCACTATGATGAGTGTGGGGATAAAGGCTTCCACTAAGCACCGCGGGAGTGAAGAAATAGGCAAAGGAATGCTGTGGAAAGAGAACTGGTTAGCAAAAGATAAAAGAAATGAAAAAAAAAAAGAAATCACAGAGGAACTATGGTACGTTGAATGAATAAATACTCTTCTCCCCTCACAAGGCAGAAATAAGAAGTCTGTTTGTCCCAAATCGTCTGAGATAGTCCAGTTATATCTGTTGTCTCAATATGACAATTAACAGTACCTCTTTCACCCTCCAGAGTGTTCCTGGTTTGAATGATAAATTATATGGCCATCCCATGTATGAATATGGCTATCCAAAGATCAATTTACACATAAACACATATGACACCTTATAATTTTTCAAAAGATCCACGCAGCCAAAGAAGTACTGGGCAATGTTATGCACAACTAAACTTCTGACGTAAATCCACCCTGCCTACCTGCACTGAAAAACATCTGGAATCAGAATCAAAAATCCAAAGACGACTCTGACATCGTCAAGGACGCTGTATAATCCCAACTCACAAACGTCCAGCTCTAAACACTAGCCAGCTTTCCTCTCAAAATGGACCATACTTGGAACGTGATCCCAGGTGACTCCTCTTGCTTTCAGCAATTTCACTGGATATGTCAAGTGGGGCTGCCCCAGAAGTTGTACTTTGGTTCCAATAGTTGCTGCTAGAAATCTATGATTTGAGGCATGTTTTCTTCATTTGCTGATCTTAGCAGCCCCATAACAACTACAACCACTTTCTTTTGTGTTTTGAGTCACACGCACAATCAATGTCTTGACCGCTGTTGCTGACTTGGCCATCTAGATCAGCTTTCTCAACCCTTCTCTTGCCCTATCATGCAGGTCACGTGATGTTCACATGGAGTGGTGCCGATAATTTCCTATGTGTTACATGCAGCCCCATCCTTTCTCTGCCACTGAAATGAGCACACGAGAGTGCAAGACATCTTAGAGCTACCGAGGAGTTCATTCCAACTTACAGTCATTCATCGGTTTTACTCATTCAGTTCTTATTTCTAACAAACTACTTGCAATACTTTCCAATCGATTCCTACTTTGGATTTATAAAACCATGCACTGTTCCACTGAACGTCTGGGAGGCCATGTTCCAGAGAGAAAACAGTGTGATACAAAAAAGTGCCACCTGCTGATACCCAACATATAAAAAGATACCTCTTGGATTGAAGGCAGTGGCAGAAAGGAACTTACTCTTTGATTAAGTCACTCAGCCCTTCAAAGGGTACCTCAAGCGCCATTTTTGCAGAAGCACTTATTCTTAAAGATATTCTTTAAAGAACGATTGGGCATAAATGTGTAGATTTGCACTGTCTACAAAACAGAGATGAAAGTTTCCATTAGAATTGAAAACATTATACAAGAAAAAAAAAATACCATACGAGACTTGCAAAATCTAGCAGCCATCTAAATTGAGTTCATATATTTATACTACGATATATGTATGGGAAGACATATAATCAATCGATCAAGACATATTCCCCCTCCTCTAGGAGAAAATAATAGCACGTACTAAAAAATAGTAACAAGACCAACACCAATAATAACAATGCCTAGGAATTGTTCTAAGCCTTTCCCATATATTAAGTCATTTTATTCTACAAATAAAATATTCTTTAAAAAAGTAGATACTATTATTGTCCTAATGAAGACAGATGAGGAAACCAAGGCACAGGTTACCTAAATGACTCCCCAAAGTCCCATGTAGCTAGAAATTAGAAGATACTTAAAAAAATACTGAAATCTGGGGCGCCTGGGTGGCACAGCGGTTGAGCGTCTGCCTTCGGCTCAGGGCGTGATCCCGGCATTATGGGATCGAGCCCCACATCAGGCTCCTCCGCTGGGAGCCTGCTTCTTCCTCTCCCACTCCCCCTGCTTGTGTTCCCTCTCTCGCTGGCTGTCTCTATCTCTGTCGAATAAATAAATAAAATCTTTAAAAAAAAATACTGAAATCATTACTGACAACTGCCAAGATATGGAATTGTCCACCAACAGATGAATGGATAAAGGAGGCGTGGCGTATATTTACACAACGGACTATCATTCAGCTGTGAGAAAAGAAGAAATCCTATGATTTGTGATCGTGTGGATGGACCTTGAGGGCATTAGGCTAAGTGAAGTAAGTTAGAGAAAGACAGATACGGTACGAGATCACCCATGTGGAATCTAAAAACGTTGAACTGAAAGAAACAGAGTAGAATGGTGGTTACCAGGGGCTGGGGCAAATGGGAAGACGCTGGTCAAAGATCTAAGATAATCCGGTTATAAGATAAATAAATTCTGGGGATCTAATGTAGTTAATACTGTATCATATATGTGAAAGTGCTAAGAGAGTAGAGTTTAAATGTTGTCACCTCCGACGGAATGTGGTAAGGTGAAGGTGTAGGCTAATGCTGTATAAAATGGTCACCATTTTGCAATATATCATTGTATCAAGTCAACGTGATGTACATCTTAGACTCAGGCAATGTTACATGTCAATTATATCTCAATAACAGAAAAAAAGGAAAAAGAAAAAGACTGAAATCACCAGAGCCAGAAACGGTGTGGTTCCTTGATGAGGGACACAGCTCTGAATGGATAGAGTCTGTGCAGGAACAGAAAGGAAGGAGGGAGGCTACCTTCTGGAAATAATGATCTGGTGGGGGCTCCATTGCAGGCAAAGTATGTGAAAAATCGTCAACGATCATCTCATTTCCATATATGCTTTCACTCTGCCAAGATTTTAAAAATTGTGTTTCCTGCACATACCCTGGGGTCTGGGGAAAACGCGTACATAGCTCTGGGAGGATATACTTAAAGCTATATGTACGGCATATAAATATATACAGGTTAGAATAATTGATCATATGGAGATCTGGGTTTTCTTTCCCAATTCCCTATACTCCATAGAAACAAACAAGGCAAAATATTGACTTGCAAAGTTCTCATTCAATCTTAAAGTCTGGGTGACATCAAGATAAACCATAGTGGCTTTGCACTATTCATGAGATCATCTAACCTCTTGACTGAATTACAGCTTTATAATCCTACCCCTTCTGTTTATTACCCTATGTACAGCACTCCATTATCTAGAGTGCTGTCAGAAAAAAAACCTTCCCAGCTGCCGAATTACCCTAATCACAATTCTTTTCTTACCTTGCTCTAGAGCTCTGGGCTGTGGGGTAGGGGAAAGAGCAGGAGGTGGGGGAAAGGAGAGATCTGATGTTTCAGTGACAACTAGAAGAAGGTGCTTGACATTTCTTCCCTGCTCTTAGCATGACGGCCGTTCACTCTCCACTCCGCCCAAGCCTGTATTAACCCAGTGTGGAATATGGCAATTTCCTAAGCCACGGTCATTAAAGTAAATACCATTTCTCCCCATAAGGCTCCCTTTAGCTGCTGTGTTCCTTGTGCTTGTTTCGCTCATGCTATTTCATGCCAGATATTTCAGAGACAAGGCTCAAGTGCAAACGGCCAAGGAACTAGACTGTGAAATGCGGTGTTCCCATCCATCAGGGGAAGGAGCACGCTGCGGGGATGTTGTGTTTTGTATTTGTTTTACATTCATTATGTGTTTCTTGCTGAGCCTGCCTTTCCCACAAATATTGACGACTGAGCTAATGACTCTCTATTAACACCAGCTCATGTTGGTGATCATGCATCTTCAGGAAGCACTTAATAAACACTATTAAAAGATTTTGCTTTACGGTGATGGCAACCCTGCCAGATGTGCTATTGCGTTGTTAGACAAAGGCAGTCTTGAAAAGGTTTCAAGGTAACGTTTAAAAAGTAATCTTTTATTAGGCCGCCTAGCAAGATGCCCCAAAAGCACTGCAAACACGTAAGAGGTTTGAGTTCCGATAAAGAATGTGTTACCAGATGGCAACAGTAATTACCCCGTCCCCAAACTCAAATTGTATTTACCCTGCCTTTTGCCTACAAAGTTGCCAATGCTATATCCGGCTTTCCCACTGGAGCACACCATGTCATATTTCCTGCTGGCACATATATTAATGAGTGGGTGTTTTTATTAACAGTGTAAGACAAGAATATTTCAATCTTGTTGTTACACCTGCTGCCTGATATAGATCATAAAGGACAAGGATAAAATTTAATTTGCAATAACTCTTTGGAGCCACAGTAATGCTTGCCCAGGAGTTCCTTGTCAGAGCGTCTTGGCTTTTCATTAAGTACTCAGCCACTAAATTCTTTTCAACTCCGGCAGAAGCAGCCAGGGAACACTTTGGGAGCTCTATAAAAGGCATTCTCCTAATCTTCAAACCATTGGAAAGACTCTTTAGCATCTGTTAAAATATTTTTCCCTTCTAATCTGCCTGAAACTAATAGGGAGAAAATTCTGAGATGTTTCTTAATTGAGCAATAAGAAATGGAGGAGGGTGGTCTGGGCTGAGTTAATCACAGTTGTAAAGCATGAAAAAAGGGAAAGAGTTAAGTACCCCGAAATCCTTGGGCCTCTCATTTCCCTCTGAATGTGCCTTATTGCTGTTATTAGGAAGTGTTTTTGTATTTCAGGATAGGAGGATCCAAATGCGGAAAAGCTCAAGTGCAAGGGAGGGTCAGGGCAGTAAGTGAGAAAAAAACAGCAAAATCTTCCGCTGTGGCCTGGGGGGAGGGGGAGGAGGAGAAGGGGCAGGGCGCAAGGGGGTGCTTCTCTCTGCTTTTAGCCGCCTGGCTTGTGGGAGTGGCCTCAGAACGGCCTCCTCACGCAAGAAGGAGATACAATTGTGAGAACTGCAGATGTCAGGCGGCAGGGGAGGGGCCGGCTTCACAACCGAGCGCGAGCCGCTTCGCCCCTGCGAATTCCTCGCGTGGTCCGGGGCAGTGCTCGTCCCGAGGCCGTGCTCACCAGCACACGGCGGCTGTCGGAGACAGCCTGAGAGCCGAAATCTCCCTCCCCCAAGCCAGTGTGCGCACTGCTCTTTCAAACCACCGAAAAGGTGAGCACCTGAATCCGTAAACCTCCCTCTTGGTCCCTAGGATTCAGAATCCCTGCGAAGTCCGTACCCACAAATCCAGAGCTTACCGGAGGAGCCGGGCAACTCAAACCTGCTTTCTCTCCAGGCCGCTAAACCAGGAGGCCTCCTGGGTGTTCAACGCCGAGACCAAACCTAGGAGCTAACTCTGGAACAGTCTTTCTCATTGTTGCATGCACCTCGCCCCTCTGTGATAAATCTATCCGTGCCTAGTTAGACCTAATCTTACAGAGGGGCTTGGCAGCAGTCGCGAGGACGGCAAGGATGACACCCTTCATCTGCTCTGCTCTGCTGTGAACTTCGGCCTCACGAGAACTGGATGGAATGGGGGCGCCACGCCGCCCTCGCACTGCGTGCTGTGTATCTTTTCGCTTTCTTTGGCATTTTTTTCCGTGAAGACAGCAAAATCTGTCAGCTTGGAATCCTATATTAAATACTAGAATTAAGTACATAACTGGTGTTTTTGCCCTTTCTCTTCCGCACAATTGACCCTCGCTATTTGCCGATTGCATTATTTGCAAATTTGCCTACTTGCTAAAATTTACTGTAATCCCCGAATTCGCACGGAAGTGCTTCCACGGTTGTTTACGGACGTGTGTATGCACAAAGCAGTGAAAACACTGAGTAGCGGACACTCGTGTCCCAGGTGAGGCCAGACAAGGCCACACTCGGCTTTTTCATGTCAGCTCTCCTACTAAAAATAAGTGTCCTTTTCACAGTCTATTTGGTGCCGTGTTTTCACATTTGTGTGCTCTTTGTTGGTGATTTTGCTGTTTAAATGGCTCCGCTGCATGGTGCTGAAGTGCTATGTGGCGTTCCTACACTCCAGAAATCTTTGATGTGTCTAATAGAGAAAATACGTGTGTTAGGTAAGCGTCATTCAGGCATGTGTAGTGTTCTGGACTGTGAGTTCAATGTTAATGAATCAACAATTTATACTGAATAAGATGTCTCGACACAGAAACACACATAAAACAAAACTGCATATTGATCGGTTGATGAAAATGTTGTGGCCAGGGGCTTGTAGAGATCGAACCTTGTAGTCTCCCAGAGGTGATAATTCAGTTTTCGCTAATTCAGGGTTTGCTGCAACTTTGTAGAACATAACTTACCGTGAATTACAAGAATCAACTGTGTCATCAAAATCACTTACTACAGCTCAGGACCAGATGGCCTCCCTGGTGGATTTAATTAAACATTTAAAGAAAAATTTGGGGCGCCTGGGTGGCACAGCGGTTAAAGCGTCTGCCTTCGGCTCAGGGCGTGATCCTGGAGTTCCGGGATCGAGCCCCACATCAGGCTCCTCTGCTATGAGCCTGCTTCTTCCTCTCCCACTCCCCCTGCTTGTGTTCCCTCTCTCACTGGCTGTCTCTATCTCTGTCAAATAAATAAATAAAATCTTTAAAAAATAAAAAAAAAAAATAAAAAAATAAAGAAAAATTAATACCAATCCTTCTCAAACTCTTCCAAAATATCGAAGAGGAAGGAACACTCCCAAACTCATTTTATGAGTATCATCCCGATACCAAAACCAGAAAAACACACTACTAGAAAGGAAAACTATAGGCCGAGATCCCTAATGAATACAGATGCAAAAATTCTCAACCAAATACTAGCACACCAAACTCAGCAGCACGTTAAAAGGATCATTCACCACGATCAAATGAAATCTATCCCTGCAAGGATGGTTCAACATATGCAAATCAACCAGTGTGATACATTAATAGACTGAAAGAAAGGAATCATAGGCCATCTCAAAAGATGCAAAAAAAAAAAAAAAAAGCATTTGACAAAATCCAAGCATCCATTCATCCATTCATGATAAAAACTCTTCACAAAATAGGCATAAAAGGAACACATCTCAATATCTCATAATAACAGTAACAATAATAACAATTAATAATAATGGTGGGGAGCCCACAGCTAACATCGTTCTCAATGGTTAAAGGATGAAAGATTTTCCTCTAAGGCCGGGAGCAAGACAAGGGTGCCCACTCTCACCACTCCTCTTCAACTTAGTACTAGAAGTGTTAGCTAGAGCAATCAGGTAAGAAAAAGAAATAAATGTATCAGAATTGGAAAGGAAGAAGTAAAACTGTCTCTATTTGCAGGCAACATGATTTTACTTATAGAAACTTCTAATGACTCACCAAAAAACTGTTAGATCTAATCAATGGATTCAATAAAGTTGCAAGATACAAGATTAACATAAAAAAAATTGGTAGCATCTGTATACATTAACAATGAAATTTTTGAGAAAGAAATCAATCCCCTTTACAATGGTATCAAAACCAATAACAGGAATAAATTTAACTAAGGAGGTAAAAGATCTATACACTGAAAACTACAAGACATTGATGAAAAAAAATCAAAGAAAACAAAATAAATGGAAAGGTATCCCATGTTCATGAACTGGAAGAATTGATATTATTAAAATGTCAATACCACTGAAAGCCATCTATAAATTCAATGCAATCCCTATCAAGATTCCAATGGCATTTTTTACAAAAGTAGAAAAGCACTCCTAAAATTTATATAGAATTTTAAAAAGCCCCAAGTTGCCAAAGAAATCCTGAAAAAGAAGAACAAAGCAGGAGGCATCATACTTCCTGATTTCAAGCTTTTCTATAAAGCTATAGTCATCAAAATAGTATATCACTGGCATAAAAACAGGCAAATAGATCAATGGAACAGAACTAAGAGCCCAGAAATAAATTCAAGTATATGCAGTCAACTACTATTTTTAAAGGGAGCCAAGGATAGTCAATGAAGAAAAGAAAGTCTCTTCTTTAATAAATAATGGTGGGATAATTGGATATTAACATGTAAAAGAACGAAACTGGGCCCATATCTTGCACCACTCACAAAAATTAACTCAAAATGGATTAAAGACTTAATGTTAAACATGAAACCATGAAACTCCTGGTAGAGAATGAGAAAAAAACTCCTTGACATGGGTCTTGGCAATGATTTTTTTGGATATGAGACCTAAAACCCAAGTGACAAAATAAAAACTAAACAAGTGAGACTGTATTAAACTAAAAAGCTTCTGCACAGCAAAAGAAACCATCGACACAGTAAAAAGACAACCTAACCTTAGAGAATGGGAAAAAATACTTGCAAACCATGTATCTGATAAGGGATTAATATCCAAAACATATAAAGAACTCATACAACTCAATAGCAAACCCCCCCACACACACCCCCAAAGAACAACTCAATTTAAAAATGGCAAAAGACCTGTTTCTCCAAAGAAGATCTACGAAAAGCCAATAGGTACTTGAAAAGCTGCAAAAAATCACTGTCATTAGGGAAATGTAAATTAAAAGCACAATGAGACATTTCCTACCTGCCAGAATGACTATCATCAAAAAGACAAAAGATAATAGATGCCTGTGTGGATGTGGAGAGAGGGGAGTCCTTGTGCACTGCAGGGTGATTATAAATTGGTGCGGCCACTATGAAAAACAGTATGAAGCAGCCTCAAAAAAATGAAAAATAAAGCTATCATATAATCCAGCCATCCCACTTCTGCGAATGTATCCAAAGACAACAGACACACGAACTCAAAGAAGTATCTGCACCCACATGGTCTTAGCAGCATTATTTGTAATAGCCAAGACTTGGAAACAACGTAAGTGTCCTTTGGTGGATAAATGCATAAAGAAGTTGTGGTATAGCTGTAGCAGAAGATATCCTTCAGCCATAAAGCAAAACAAGGAAATCCTACCGTTTGCAACAACATGGATGGATCTCAACCGCGTGACGCTAAGTGAAATACATCAGACGGAGAAAGACAAATACTGTATGATCTCACTTATATGTGGAATCTAAAACACCAAAACAAAACCAAACTCATAGAAACAGAGCTCAGGCTTGTGGTTAGCAGAGATGGAGGGTGGGAGGGAGAAGTGGAGAAAAGTGGTCAAAAGGTCGAAACTTCCCGTCCTAAGTGAGTACTAGGGTAGAATGTAGGCTTGCCTCTAGCTAACACGGCTGCATGGTACAGAGCAGACTTGTGAAGAGAGGAAATCCTAAGCGTTCTCAGCCCAAGGAGAGAAAACTGTTTCCTTTCTTTTTTTCTTTTGATTGCATCCACGTGACAAGATGGCAGTCGGCTGTGCCTGTTATGGTTGTCACTTCACCATACGTGTAAATCAAACCAAAAAAAGAATTGCTTACTTGGCACTTTCCCCTCTCAGCAGGCTCTAACCAACGCTGGTAACACCGCAGTGGTTCTGAGGACAAGTCACATCCATTTTAGAGAAGGGGTAGTCTTCTAGCCTCCTCTCTGAGAGGAGATTACATAGATTTTTAAAAAGTCTTTTGATCCGGCCCACAGCTGGACCTCTCTAGGGCAACTTCCCCTCCACAACGTGTGGCATTCTGATGGCAGTACCTGAGACCACTCGAGTGCAGAGAGGCCCTGCCTAGAGCTTTTGACAAGCTTTGGCTGGACCCACAGCCCTGAAGGCTGAGAAAATCAATACCTTGGCTTGCCTCTGACTCTGCTCTTAAGGCATACAAGAGACAGAAGTGAGCCATCATACGGAATATTCGAACGTATTCTTCTAGGGTCTTGCTGGCCTACAGACTCCATGGATGCCCTGCGTGTCTTTGAAGAATACAGGGAATCTGTCTCCGACCTCAGCCAGCATCCCCAGCGGGCAGAGCTGCAGAACACACCAGATCCACCACACGGAGAACACATGGGATGCCTTGTGCACAAAATAAAAAAGTACAGTTCTGGGTGCTAAAACAGAAACCGTTTTCCTTTCTTCTGCGATCTCTCTCCCAACGTGTCATGGTGGGTTTTTTTAATTTGCTCTTGAACGCTGTTCTAAGTGTTTAAGGAATTAAAATATAGCATGAGTTTTATTGGTCGTCATTATACTGTACGTTGACAGTTTGAAATGAGAATGTAAGTGCGTGCGGAAACCATTAAAGTTGCACCATCTGTAGCTCTTAGCTGGTGCGAGTGTATTCTGCTCTCACCAGCACAGTGGAAACGCTGCGCCAAACTAACTCAACTGTTTCCATTTCACTTCTTTTTTTTTTTTTTAAGATTTTATTTATTTATTTGACAGAGAGACAGAGCGCGCACAAGCAGGGGGAGGGGCAGAGAGGAGAAGCAGGCTCCCCGCAGAGCAGACAGCCCCACGTAGGACTCCATCCCAGGACCCTGGGATCATGACCTGAGCCAAAGGCAGACGCTTAACTGACTGAGCCCCCCAGGCGCCCCTTCATTTCACTTCTTGATACTCACACCCCCTATCAACACCCTGTACCTTCAGCTTACTGGCAAGTCAGGCAGGCAGGAGGAAAAGGAGCTATGGGTGGCTCTGCTTTTCCCTTTCCTTCCAAGTCCTGCTGTGAGGGTGAGTGCTTGCCGAAGAGAGAAGTAACACAGGGAAGAAATGCTGTGATGAGGTTCACTGGCCATTCGTGTTACTTAGAACCCCATCACCCCCTTTCTGCACTCCGAGCGAGTTCTCATTCAAATGAAACTGTGGCCCTTGGGGTCAGCGATGCTCCACTCACCAGTCCCAGGTGTACCTTGTGTCTTGCTGGACTCCCTCACACCCGCTGGGGGCACCGGAAGTTTGTGCTCGTGGGGCACCCCCAAGGCTATCTGAGAAAGCAGGGACAAGGCACAGCAGACACACATAGCATGCCTCTCTTCTCCTCTGCGTGCGTGCTGCGCTGTCCCATCAGACTTTACGTACAAAGCTCAAGTTCAAAGGTAAAATTATTAGGAATTTCAAGATCATGACAACAGAGCATTAAAGTGAGCACGGGGCCCTTTGGAGCACAGGACATACAGGTTACACACCCACGACGCTGACCCGGGCACCCAGCCTGGGCTGGGCCATACACCTGGAGCCACATGTGGCTTCTAGAGTTATGGATGCAAAACATTTACTACCCAGACAAGGAAGTCTTGAAAATAAGGACCCATTTCCTGGAGAATAATGAACCCTTGAAATAGTGAATGTGGTCAGTCAGCCTGGGTGGGTGAGGGAAAGGGACAGATTTTGTGGGTCTCCTGAGTCATTTAAGGTTTTGACTTGCAGTGAGATGGGTGTGATTGGAAGATTTCGAATGCGGTTTGCTGCTGTGATGGACAGTATAGGAAAAGACTGGAGGGGGACGAGGGAGATATTCATTCTAGAACAGCATCAGACACACACCTCTTTGTCAAAAAAATAAATGCTTAGCACTTAAATGTTGTCAAATCTATCGATCTTTTATAATTTTCTAAATTAATGCAAAGCCTTAAAAATACTTTCTAAATTTGGTGTGGTAACTAGAAATGTCCTTTCCTACATTACATTCTAAAGATAATTAACTTACATTTTCTTCTATCACTCTCACAATCTCATTTCTTAAATTTGAATTTTCATCTATCTACAATCTATTTTGGTGAAAGGAGTAAAATTAGGGAGCAGCTTTATAATTTTCCAAATGACTAGTCATTCATGCAAGCTCCGTTTATTATATAACCCAACTTTCTCCTACTGAAAATCTAGTGAGATTTAGTTCTTATTCTGACATACATATGAGCTATGGATAAAAAACCCCATTCCTTATGCCCACTTTGACATGACATCTATACCCCCAAAGAGAGGCATCTATGTACCATACAAGGTAGTTAATTAAGATCACTACCTAAATTACCTGCCAACTCAGTAACTAACAGTTTTTTCTCTTACTTTTCATGCCAACAATCACTTCCTGTGATTAAAAAATTAGGAGAAAGAAACAGGGAAAGACAGAAACAGAAAGAGTCACAAAATTTCCTCCAGTCTACGTGGGAATAGACTTGAATGTTTACTATCACTCTGCCTCTGCTGCACCAGATGAGAAAGCAAACAAGAAGTTAGGTACAAGGAAAACCTTTTTCTCTCCCTCCATCTTCCTGTGAAATATTTCCATTTTAATTGAAAATGGGAAATGGGAAAAATTATGTAAAGAACTCACCAGGAAAGAAAGCCTATTGTAGCAGTCGTCAAAGAAATTTTGTTAAAAAGTCAATAACCAGCACTTACAGAGTAGGGGTGGCTGTGACAATCCTGGGAGAGTCGGGACTGGACATTTGGGTTGAGTTATGTAACCAGATAGTCCACTAGCGGTTCAATCTGTCTTCTTGTGTTTGGTTGATTTCATGTTCTCTGCTTCAAAGAAAGGGATGCCTGAATGTCACCCGGGCAACCTAGGGAAGGTGAGTCACTGAATGTGGGCTCTACGGCAGTGGGTTTGGGGCCGCATGAAAGCCTCCAAGTTCATCTTCTTTTGAAAATAAGAGCAATTGGTGCCATTGTCGCAGGAAAGAAATGTGATCAGACACCTGGAGCTCTAAGATATGTAAAGGAAAAGCTGCCAGGTCCCGCGGGGAAACGCACTCTTTCCTCCGCAGGGAAGGGACAGTTAGTTCAAAAACAAGACTGGTCTGATGTCCAGCTCCACGTTCCTGGGGCAGCTGGTGTCCGAGGAGAGGTGTGCATGTGTCACTGAAGGAGTTGCACCCATCTGCAGCTCTGGCAAAGGAAAAGGGACAGCGCCCGTCAAAGGACAGCAGCAGACAAGGGTGCACAGATCCTTTCAGTAAAGACGGGGCCAGGATGTGGTCAAAGGATAGGAGCTCCCAGTTATAAGGTAAATAAGCGGCGGGGTGTAACATACACCATGATCGCTGTAGGTAACACTGCCCTGTGATATATTTCAAAGTTGCTAAGAGAGCAAATCCTGAAAATTCTCCTTATAAGGAAAAAAACATTTTTTTTCTTTTTTTAGTTATCTATATGAGAAGATGGATCTTAAGAAAACTTATAATCATTTCATATAATATGTGTAAGCCTAGTTATTGCTCTGTACACCTTAAACTTATATGGTGCTGTAGGCCAATAATATCTCAATAAACTGGAAGGGGGAAAAAAGACCCTGAAAAAAAAGGGGAAAAAAATGTCAAGTAGTTGCAACAGAAACTGTCCAGCCGACAATGCCTAAAATAACCATCTGGCTCTTGACAAAAAGTTTGAGGACCCCTTCGTCAAAACAACAAATATAGTTTTATTACCACAAAATTGAACAATATGTGTAAAACTATGGTTTTTATATAACTGAGAGTAAACAAAATATTAAAGACAACTAAATTCAATTATGATTTCAAATGATTGGTCTTGTGTTGTGGCCAGCAAGATTTGGATAAGTAATAAGATAAAGATATAATAAATTTATAAATTTATTTCAGAAATTTTCCATTGGTATGTTCCACAAAATTAAGTTTTCTCTTAATTTTAGTAAATTCAATGTCTTATCATCTAGTTTTCACAAAATTTATGTTTTGTGGATAGTAAAGATTGGAGGATTAAAAATACAATATAACTGTACTTAAAGTATTTGATATTTTCATAAATTTTCATGAAACTGCAAAGTAAACATAAATTTTAAATTATTTTTCATATTTTGCTCTAAAAACTTTTTGTTCTACTGAATGTCCAACCCCATGTTCCTGAGGTTCAAATGTACTGGATTCAGAATGTACTAGATTTTTAAAAATAAATTATTAATTTCAGGGGCACCTGGGTAGCGCAGTCATTAAGCGTCTGCCTTCGGCTCAGGGCGTGATCCCGGCGTTCTGGGATCGAGCCCCACATCAGGCTTCTCCACTAGGAGCCTGCTTCTTCCTCTCCCACTCCCCCTGCTTGGGTTCCCTCTCTCGCTGGCTGGCTGTCTCTGTCAAATAAATAAATAAAATCTTTAAAAAAAAATAAAATAAATTATTAATTTCAAATTTAAGTCAAAGCTATATAAAAATCAAATTTGTATTTTCTTTTAAAAATTTGATAAAACCTTTAAAAAATATTTTTATAACATTAAAAAGAAAAAAAAGTGGACCAAGGTGATTGGCTGAACTGTTTACAACCAATTTCATTAGAAACAATAGGAAGAATAATGAACAAATTGCCAGTGCTTTTTTTCCTCAGGGATGAAGTCAAACTGAAAACTACCTAAACGCTGTTAGTTTTGAGCATTTCAGGAAGGGGAGAACCCCGAGATGGAAATCCTGAATTTCTTAGTAGTGGCTCATATATCATATAACTGGAAAAAAAAGAAAGACGATCCTTTTGGACCTCAAGGCTGCAACTTCAGTCATGCCTACTACTTTTGGAAACAGGCTTTTTAATAAGGTTAGGAATATAATTGCTATCTGTTCATTGAATTGGTAACAGTGATGAGTGATAAAAGAGCCACATTATATTTGCTTTGTTTCTTTAAGTTGTGTTCAGTAAGTATATCATTTGGAGACAGGGGGATGAAGTTCGTTTTACTTAGATTTAACAGTTTAAGTACATAGACATTACTTTGATATGCTTAATAGCTTAATGAAACAGAATTGTCCAGGGTTAGGATTGCAGATTAAATTTAGCCTTGGCCAGGGGCACCCGGGTGGCTTAGTCCGTGAAGCAGCAGAGTCTTGATTTCTGCTCAGGTCATGCTCTCTGGGGGTTGTGAGATCGAGCACGGTATTGGGCCCCATGCTCAGCAGGGAGTCTGCTTGAGATTCTCTCTCTCCCTCTCCCTCTGCCCCTACCTCCTTGCGCTCTCTCTCTCAACTAAATAAATAAATCTTTATAAATAAATAGCTAGTTAGCTAGCTAGCCTTGGCCAAATACTGTTTACCTGACAGCAGCAAATCTAGTTCTAATGATGGTAAATATCCAAAGACGTTGAAGTTGAAAGCCCAGCAGCAAAGATATATTCCCAAGGAGTGAAACGATATTCTCAACATTTTAAGTACACCTCACCAGTTCCACATAATGTCTGATGACGTATCTTGAGGATTTTTGTTATTCTTTCTAGTCTTTTCTTTTGCAACTAAACCCACAGTTAACCAGCTTACATCCTGCTGGGGTTAAATCTATCCCCACTTGATTTCCATCTTTGTATCACATTTGTGAAACTTATCACTAGTGTTATTTTCTTTTTGTTTGTTTTCCACTCACTTTTCTAAAATGTTAAGGAGTAAACACGCAATTAAATATTCAAATAAGTATGCAAATAGCGCAGAGGGAAAAACCTAACAGCTCTGTGGGAACTGAGCAGGCGCCTGGCAGGGGGCCTCCCCCGTGTGGTGTAGCGCACAATTTCCGTTTGGTTCGACGATCCGTGGGAATCCCATGTGCAATCTGTAAGGCGGTCTAAGGGTATCAGTGCGTGATTTGGGCAACAGTATGTCTATAGCAGTCAAATATGCGAAAGACAACAGACAAAATATGGAAAGACCAAAAATGACCTCTGGATGTTTGAAATGATACATTGAAACTTTCAAAGATCCAGGCGAGAGCCAAGTAGGAGGGGCATGTGGCCCAGCAGGGGGCGTCTCTTCATTTCTCCCGCCTGGTCTGTAAGCCTGTAAAGGGCTCACGCTCCAGACGGAGAGAGGTGGAGAGTGAGTCAACCCTTTCCCTCCCGACCGTTCGGTCCCCCTCTGTTTCTCTCCCAACTCAAGGCTAGACCAAAGGAGCAAACTCAGGAGAGGGCAGGGTCTGAGGATCGCAGGTGTATCTGCGGTGACTCCAACCAGAGCCTGCCCATGAAGTTCATGTCTTAGAAAGAACAGGGCACTGGGAACATTTGCTCTGGCTTCCGAGGGGGAAAAAAAAATGAAATTGGTAATGAAGCAGAAGCACCCTGTCAATTGCTTAAAGTTCATTCACATTTAACATTTCACACCCCATTTACATTCCTGTTCTCTCTCCACCAAGTGAAAAAGGCAGTGGTGCCCTCTGGGGCTTAGCAGGACGGTTGGCCTCCTTGAAGTGCCTCTCTCTCTCTGCCACTCTCTGCCTTCCGCTTTTCCCTGACTCAGTGGTGAGAGGTCTTCATGCCAATTGAAACCATCTGTGGCTCAGTGACACTCCCCCCCAACGGAGCGCCAGGAAATCACACAGTCCCTAACGGCGGCGTGAAAGAGCCACGATCGTCCAGCAGAGCCCAGCTCGGTTTTGCAGCTAACCTCGCAGACCCCGCAGAGCCTGCTTTCGCGTTTCGGAGCTGTGATCGCCTGGCTTGATCAGTGAGGTTTCACCTGCCGCACTGGCGTCACACACCGCGCCTTCCAAACAGACCTGACGAGTGACTTCGACATTTACTGAGCGACTTCTCTGTTCCAGGCTGTTATAGGCTGAATCGTGCCCCGGCTCCCATTTATACATGGAAATCTCCACCCGCAGTCCCTCGGAATAGAACCATATGTAGAGATAGGGCGTTTAAAGGGGATGAAGTTACAATGAGGCAATGAGGGGGCCCTGATCCAATCTGACTGGTGTCCTTCAAAGAAGAGGAAATGTGGACACACACAAAGGGAGACACCAGGGGTGCGTGTGCGTGGAGGAGAGACCGCGTGCAGAGGCTGCTGGAGGGTGCTTGTCTTCAAGCCAAGGAGAGAGTCGTTGGACGAAACCGACTCTGGCGCCTGGATCTTGTATTTCCAGCCTCCAGAACCAGGAGAAGATACATCCCTGGTGTTTAGACCCCCCAGCGCAACACAGGCACAGGGTTCTGAAGAGCTTACACAAGTGAGCTCAGTTCATCCCTCCAACGACCTGCGTGTGTACGGAGAGGGAGGTGCGTTCTTAATATCCTTTTGCACACAAGGAAACGAAAGCCCAGAACAGCTAAAAATTAAAAGTTGAAAATAAAGATTAGGTGGCAAATAAGGGATTGAGCTGGGATTTTAATGCCTCTCCTCTGCGTCCAAAGGCTACAAACTGAATGACCCAGTGTACCGTAGGACCCTTTACCTTCAGGGGAACCTTCCTTATACATCAATGTCTTTCTTGCAATCTTTAAGGAACAAAGAAAATGTTTTTTACCCAATAAAGGCATAGATTATGGTGTCTGAAAATAAAGAAGCCAGCTCTTCTGCTTTTTCACTTTATTTTTAAAGTCCCTGAAGATGGGGACCTGGGTGGCTCAGTCAGTTATGCATCTAACTCTTGGTTTCAGCTCAGGTCGTGATCTCTTGGTTGTGAATCAAGCCCCACATTGGGCTCTGCATCCAGTGCAGAGTCTGCTTCAGATTCTCTCTCCCTCTCCCTCCCACTGTCTCTCAAATAAATACATAAATAAAATCTTTTTAAAAATTCCCTGAAGGTGAGTTTATCGTCATATTGTAGAAGAAACCACAGCTCAAACTGGCCTAAATTAAAAAAAAGAGAGAGAGAGAGATGCCCCTCACCTTCGAACTTTCCCTCAAGGAGATAAAATGGCTGCTGTGATTCCAGGCTTCATGTCTTCACACCATAACACTCTGGGGTAAGACCTTATCTTTGGGTTTTACTTCCCAGAAACCTCAGCAAACCTTCCTTTCCGATGTTAAGGCTTTCGGTTTTACATTCGAGGCTGAAACACTGTAGCCAGGGGCATGGAATAGAGTAATTGATTGAAGACCATATGGTTTCCACCCAAAACACAGAACTGAGGGTCTCAGAATGGAGATGGGAGAGACTTCTGAATACCTTGTTAAATAAAGGTTTCCAGGGGCTGGGGGGAGGGGAGAATGAGGAATTATTGTTTAACGGACACAGAGTTTCTGTTTGGGATCACCACAAAGCTCGGGAAATCGATGGTGGTGACAGTGTATGACATTGCGAATGTACTTAGTGGGGCTGAACTGTACACTTAAAAATGGTTAAAATGGCACACTGTATGTTATCTATATTTTGCCACAAAAAAATTAATTTAAAAAATAAAGTTAAAAACTTTCTGAACCCATTTTACTTGCAGGCCAGCTGAAGTCAGTTGGTATTTCAATCCCAGAGTACCCCTCTGCCATTGAAAATAGCCCTTGGGAACCCTCCCTACCCACTAAACCAGGCCAGGCCAACGGGCATGAAAAGAAACCTGCCAAATGTCAACACAGAGAATTATGCTCAGATTGTATTGATCTCTGGCCTGTGACAGGGCGCGGGAAATACCGTGCTATTCACAGGAGCAGACAACCCTTATCTTAGACTGCCAGATATTTCACACGGGGAGATAATTAAGGTCAAGTCTCTTACTGGTGGTTTGAATGGGAAAAGAGTGGGCTTTTTAACAAATATTTTCTAGTGGCATTTTTTAGTGTAGAGAGGAAGGGAACAAGCTTCAGCGGGGCAAGTGACAGCTATCAATAGAAAAGGATCTGCAGCATCTGTTTTGTCCTGTGTCTATGTATAGGGAGCTACATACGCAGAAGTCTCAGTCAAACGTTCCAGACAGCAGAGTTCTCGCCTTCTGACAGTTACAACAAAGGTGAGCAGATTGCTCTGTGATAAAAGCCATGCCGTTGCATCCTGTCTCCAGCAAGTGGAAAACCAGGTCCCAGGCAGCCCTCTAGCTGCAAGGTGAGTTCACAGTCATCTGATGTTCAAAAACAATGAATCTCCATCCATGACACCCTGTGTCAATTTCAGAATGATTTTATCGCGCCTGCTCTTGCACCGCTAAGCTGGAAAATGTGGACTGTGACATAGTGAAGCAGAAAAGGAACAAATTTGCATGTTACTAGGCTGGAAGAGCCCTTTGATTGTTGGAGACACCCGATGATGCTGTCAAGCGGCGGCAGACAGGGCACCCAGGAAGCCCCGATCTCCACTCCCAGAGGCTGACAGCAAACGATTTAGAGTCGGCATGAGATCAAAGAGTTGGGTCTATCTCAAGTAAAAGTGTTAAAAACACAAAGAAGCCACCATCTTGATAAGAGGACAGGGAGAGGAGAGAAATGCACAGAGAGAAAGAAAACGACCTTGAGTCTATATAATATGTTACAAGCCTCGGAATTGTAACATGCCTGAAATGAAAAGAAAATGTGCAGCTCAGATGAGAGTTGCAGAGCTGAAAAGGTTGGAAGTTGTATGCTTGTCACAATGGAAGAAGAAATGGGAACAACAGAGTTCCACAGGATTATGACTGAGATTACATGTCTTTTTTCAAGATCACTTGTTTGCATAAGTAGGTCTGTAACTTCAAGCTCCAACACGTATGCGTTTTAGCTGAGTGTGCCTCCTTGGTGTCAAACGCAAGACTTTTGAAATACAAATATTCTTTTAAGAAGAAAAGAACCGCTCCCTGGCAACAGTCAAGTCAAAGCTTGCTATTTAAAGAAGCAAATAAAAATATTGGAAATGAGATTTTCAGTAGAAACATTAATAATAAATTTGCTGCTTTGGGAATTGGCTTTTCAGCCAAGTGCGCCATGTAATAACGTATTCATCAGTGGGGAATATATTAATGATTCCCCTTAAGAGAAGGCTTCATCTTTCGGCAGTATTCTAAGTGTTTCAAATCTGATTCCCCAGTTTTTTGTTTTTTAGGGTTTTTTTTTTTTTGCCTTTTTCCTACTTTCCATAAAAACAGCTACCGTCACCATGTCTGGGATGCCCATTGAAGAGAACCACCAAAGAAGGAGAACAACAGCTGGGAAATTCTGAACCTCCGTTTTTCTCATGTAAACACAATGTCTCAGAATAGGCAGAACAAAACAAAACAAAACAAAAGGGATGGGAGGTGCCTGAGTGGCTCAGTCAGTTAAGCGTCAGACTCTTGGTTTCAGCTCAGGTCATGATCTCAGGGCCAGGACATGGAGCCCCGCATCGGGCTCCTTGCTGAGCGTGGAGCCTGCTTAAAATTCTCTCTCTCTCTCTCCCTCTCCTCTACCCTCCTTGCTCATTCTCTTTCTCTCTCAAAAAAAGAAAGGAAAAAAGAAAAAGAAAAGCCCTGTCCTGTGTTTCTCCCTTTAATCTTCTCCTGGGTACACATACTAGAAGGGGAAACTTCATAAAAACTAGATAAACAGCATGCTTTCTTTACTATTTGAGTCCCTTTTTCAATCACCTAATATCAGGTAAGCCAGTGTGGGCACCCAAAACAATAGTTGCTTTTGGTAACATCCTGCCAATAGTCTGGTCTTGAAAAGTGAATTTTACACAGTGAAGGACATTTCCTGACACTGCTCACACCCTCAGCTAAACTCGGACACTTAGATCTGGTTTCCATTCACAGATCCAGTATTTTTTCAGAAAACTTCTAAAAACTTTCTCAAAATTTGCCAGCTTCTCAGTAAAAGTTTTTAATTGAAAAAGAAATTTCCCCAACCTCTGGCTATGGTATGAATCACATTAATAATACTGGATGATAAATTATCCCCTGTGTATATCTGACAAGCATAAAAGAGTTTTGCCCAGTGGCTAAAATGTTCCCCCAAATTTTTATGGTTTGCTGTTGAGCATTCAACATTTCAAAATTTACTAAAAGGGAAATTCTAAGAGGCTTAATTATGACTGCCTTGCCTGCACAGGAAATCATTTCCTTCTAAATATTGTGCTTTGTCTGTTCTGATTTCTGAATTCACGGCAAAACTTTCCTCATTTGTTGTTTGTTTATTTGTTTCCGAATTACCCACGGTAGAAGAAAACAGCTAACTTTAGCCCGTGGTGCAATTTTCTATTACAACACTAGAGGGCAGGTTTTGCTTTATTGTAAGTCTAATTCCACACTGCTGTTCATCAGGATGGTCCTTGTGCTAATTACAAATTCAGAAACGCTTAATAACATACAAAGTGAATGAGTCATCAGAGTGTGTGCTCTGGCAGTGAAATCTCTACTATTTTAATGAAGGACAAGCTTAAGCCTTTCTATGAGGCGTTATTTACGACACAGAGCACAATTACACTTGGGAGACACGGGGATAATTTTAGCAAAGAATGGCTTGAAGAAAAAGGGACCAAATTCAGTCATATTACATCCATGAAGTCTGACTCGAGTCAATGGGGCAAATAACACAAGTGGGTTAAGGGTTTTTGCCAAAGAGACAGAGTGTTGATGAGAATGTATAAAGCATACCTGCTTTGAATAGGAACCTTGAGTTTTGTTCTATTTTCTTTTAGAAAACTTCAGCTTATCTTACCGCTCACAATTTTCTTGCATGTTGTTTTCAAGATTTCATTAAACTACCTGCCAAAGCGTAATTACATTCACAGGGGTTATTTCCAGCTTGAATTACCCTTGTAGCTAAAACCAAAGTATCATGTCATTGGTGGACAGTTTCTGAAGAAACTCTTGGGTCCTTCTGCCTAAGAAAGGCACTGGTTTGCCTGCCTTCATAACTAACTCCTTCCACAGAAACAAGGCTTTCAAGACATCAGATAGGGGAGGACCCTAAAATGATATCATGAGGTCTTCACTTTCTACCCTAGTCCCTACAAATGGTAGAATTAAGGCCTACCGATGGTGGGAAGAAGAAAATAGCTGGAAGTGGTCCCTTGCATTAGGTTGCACGGGACAAATGTCCACATAGCATATGGACAGCTCAGAACCTGAAAGAGAGGTTGTTACTAATTTCATGGCAGGGATTGGAGACCCCACTATCTTATGTTTTACCCAGCACATGTTAAAACAGATGCCAGAGGCCCTGAATGAAAAGTTCTACTTTGAGATCAGTTCATTCCTTAAAGAATATTTATGAAGGGGCGCCTGGGTGGCACAGCGGTTAAGCGTCTGCCTTCGGCTCAGGGTGTGATCCCGACGTTACGGGATCGAGCCCCACATCAGGCTCTTCCGCTATGAGCCTGCTTCTTCCTCTCCCACTCCCCCTGCTTGTGTTCCCTCTCTCGCTGGCTGTCTCTATCTCTGTCGAATAAATAAAATCTTTAAAAAAAAAAGAATATTTATGAAGTCCTCAGGATGAGCAAGGTTCTATAGAGATAGGAAGAGTTCAACCTTGGGTTTTGCCATTGCATCGAGGAGGGTGATTCTCTCCCCACTGCTCTTTTACGTCCCTGTATCGCTTAGCCACCAACATTTTCTGGGTACCTGAAGTGCTTTGATATAATGGCACTGCAGCTATACAGAGAGGTGTCCAATCGGACCTCTAGAAGCTTCAATTCTTAATATGGAAGCGAACTCCTCATCACCATTACTTCATGGACTCTAACTTCTTTCTTCTGTGGTCTCAACAAAATGATTGAACTGGAAGGCTTCCCAGGACGATCAGCAAGTTAGCTGCTGCGGGACCTTGCCTCCCTGGTCAGTGACTTGAAGATCAGCCTTTAAACTATAGGGACATCAGAAGTAACTTATCACCTGGGAAGGGGCCGATGTCCTGTTTTTCTGCCTGTATAATTGAGAGCCAGGAAGTAGCAATTGCTAAGAAACTCAAAAGGAAGTAGAAACATCAGTTTATCCAAGAACTTATTTTCAAAAATGAAGTTGTAATTATGTATTTTATATATATCTATATCTATATAGATACAGGTATTCCAATATATGCATACTGAGTGCCAAAAAGATGGGAACTGATGTCCACAAATTAAAAAACAATGGCCTCCAACAGATGAACAATAATCTGCAAAACATTTATTTTTATTTTTCTCTTTAATAAATTTTTTATTTCTTGTTAACATGAGATTAAAATGATTCATTAGGATTATTATAATTAACCATGTTAAATCCTAAGCAAGACACAAATTAATATCCAAGAATTTTAGAATTAGAAGAGAATTTCATTCCCAAAGGAAATAGGCTATTAGATTGCATTCACCTCTGAATGTTAGCTTTAGAACAGCATTTCTTTTGAAGCAGTAATTCATATACCCACAGTTTTTCTAATTCTGAGGCAATAAGCATATAAAGCGATCTATTCATTTTCTTCAGGGTGGAAGTTTTCCCCCTACCGTTGGGAAATATAACCCTACAACACTTTGTGGTATTTTCTGAGTTTATTTGCCTAAGATTCAGTGTAAGTAAATACTAACTTGTTCATTCTAACAGGTTTGTTCTATCTTTAAATTTCTTAACAGGCATTCATCACTAACTGACTGTAACGTCAGGAAATGTGAGAAAATTTTATTCCTCTTCTATGCACTACAACATTAGGGAATCATTTCTCTTAGGAAGATGTTATAAAACATTATATTTATAAGAAGTTGCATCTGCTATAGATAAAAGTAGCGAAGTATAAATGATTACCCTCTATTTCTACCTCAGATGGATCTTGCTTTAAATAAATCGTGTGGGAATACGATGAATGCAAATGCTGAGGTACCAGAGGCAAGAGAGGCGGCTATTTGCTTTATGGAAATATTCATCTAGTTCATCTATAAAAAGTCAATCTCCCTGCTACTTTTATTTTTATTTTATTTTTTTAAGATTTATTTTATTTATTTGAGAGAGAGACAGAACAAGAGAGAGCATGAGTGGAGGGGCAGAGGGAGAGGGGAAGTCTCAAGCAGACTCCCAGCGGAGTGTGGAGCCAGACTCAGGTCTCTATCTCACGACCCCACGATCATGACCTGAGCCGAAACCAGGAGTCAGGCACTCAACTGACTGAGCCACTCAGGCGCCCCGCCCCTCCCCTGCTCCTTTTAACATGTACTTAATTTCAACGTAACTTTTCAGAAACACACTTACCATGCACAATTATATCCTCATTTCAATATTTCTCTTTTGGGTTAAAAACAGGATGTAAAACTGTGTTCCCCAACAACCCTGAGTTTGGACCATAAACCTTCCAGAGTGGAGTATGTTTGTGAAACTTTGCCAAATTTTCCATAGATACTGTTAAAGGCAAGAATTAAGATCTACATGTGGTGGGGGCTAAAGAGCCCCGAACAGGGCTTCAGCCCACGAAAGCCTCTGGGCTCTTGGTTCTCATCTGCTGAGCCCACTCTCAGATATGCCTGTAGCTTTATCAGGTTTGTTCAGACTCAAATTCAGTTCCGATGGGGCTTTGTCCATTTCTCTGGCTTTCACAGTCTTATTTTGGGGGGATAACACTGTGTGCTGATGAATCTCGCCCCCTCTCGCCCCCTGGCCCCTATGTAGAAGGCAGCTAGCTCCAGGGTCCTCTTCCCACCCATCCTCCACACACAACCATTCCAGTAGAGGGCAGCTGAAATGAGTTGACAGGCTGCCTTCTAGACCTTTGGCCTCACCCCTGAAGCACAGGTACCAGATATTAACAGATGAAATTTACCTTGAAATCTCAGTAATCATAAACTTCTCAGAAGTAGGGATCACTTTAGTAAATAAAGAGGGCTTCATTCTTATCTCTCATGATATGATTACTTAGTGGAACATAACCATTTAATTCTGAAATGTTATATTTTGTATGGATGGTTTGCTTTTAAATGATAAGACTTAATTGATTACCATTCATAAGTAACTGTCAGCACAGTGAGGCATTAGTAAAATCGGAAGTCAACTCTTAAAAATGAACCAACTGTATTATACGTGAATAATTTTTGATCTGAGGCTGCCTGGTGAAGAAATTGGTTCAGGATCAGCCAAATAAGACCCTCAGAGCAATGGAACTCTACTCAAATTGTCAGGATTCTAGCCTCACAGCCTTTTCCAGCCAGCCTTTCCTGGAAGAAGTGGTTCTATACGTGTTAGGAGACTTAAAACAGTGTATTAATTAACTAGAAAGCTCTATAATTTAATCTCTTGTCTATTTTTCACTATAGAATCAATGTTTATCCAGTTAGAGAGTCTCACGATATGTCTCCTATTAAGAGCTACAGATTTTGATAAATTCTAGAAAGTCTAATTTACAGAAAAGAACCAAACTGGTCATTCATTCCTTCATTTGTTCTCCATCCTATTTGGAAAATAAGGCCTATTTTCATCTTCAAGGCCGTTTTAAAGGCTGGAGAAGAAAAGACACAGAAAGGAGAAAATTAAGCTGCAGAGAGATGATCGGGAAGGCACCTAAAAGCATAGATGTTCATCGCTAACCTCACTGCGACCCAGGATGCACCTGCCACCACCACCACCACCACCACCACCCTCCGCTACCCCATTAAAATGAAGACACTTGGGCTAAGAAAATTGAACCATCTTGCTCAGGTCTCAAAGTACAGTGACCTGCAAATGAAAATGAATCCGCTCTATCAGTTGTGTGCGTGCGCGCACGTGCGCGTGTCTTCTCAGAACACGAGGAGGCTTAGTCATCATGGGGAATTATTACCAGATACCACAGATTGTCAGCTCTATCTTTGTTTGATGGTAGAGACAGCCTCAAAGATTCCAGTTTGTGTTTGTTAAACAACGAGTAGACCAGAGACGACAGCTGAGCATCTTCTGTATTGGGGTGATCGCCGCAACACGAGGGACTGCGTCCGACGTCTTCAGCTGAAGGAAGAACACTGAGTAATAGTTTGTTCGTAGGCAGGGTCAGAACTACGACTTGGGTGGGCCTCTCTAGGGGAAGGCGTAAGCTCTCTAGGGGAAAGCGTGAGCTCTCTAGGCTTCCTCTGTGTACATCTTATTGCTTAAATGTGTCTCCATCAGCGGTGTGTAGCCTTTCCGGAGTCTTCTGTACTGAAGGAAAAACAGCACCACGAACACACCAACCAAAGCCACCAGCATTCCCATGACCACCAAGAGCGTTGTGCTCCAACCTGGAGTTTCTTCAGCTGGAATTAAAGCAGAAGAGAAGGGGCTACGATTGGGATTTTCACCAGCTGAATACTCTTAGAGAAGAAAAGAATGAACCAATTTGCTTTTCACATGCATTTTTGTTGATAAAGCCAAACTATACCGGCTAGGATAAAATTTATCTTCTTCCCCACCAACAATTTGTCATATCCACAATTGTTTTTCTTGAGGAAATGGCATTCCATTATTTAAATACAGCTAATTGCTTGTTTTCGATTTCTTACAATAAATACTTACACAGAATAAACCCTCCAAGGAAGTATATAACTACTTTTGTGAGTTAGAAACTCATTTGTTAAAGTGTTTGCTAAAGTTGTATCTGGGGAACTGGAAATATGCAACCCTCAGGTGGAGAAATTCCGCTATTGTCTCTACCTTTTTATAGGGTGATAAATGTATAAGATCAGATTGGCTATTATAACAGGAGACATTCAATAGCAGGAGAGGATGAAGTTTGTACCCATTTAAAGAGTTGTGAATAAAATCTGAATCTTGCACCTGATAAATACAATACTCGACTCAAATATACTTTATAAGCACTCGCCACAAAATTAATGGATTTCATCTTAATATGCTTATGCCTATTTGTCGTGTCTTCAAAAACTGTCTTATCCTTGGCCAGCTATTCTTTTTTTTATTATTATTGGTTTTAAAGATTTTATTTAAGAGAGAGAGAGAGCACACGAGCAGAGGCAGGGGGAAGGGGAAGGAGAGGGAGAAGCAGGCTCCACGCTAAGCAGGGAGCCCAATGTGAGGTTCGATCCCAGGACCCTGGGATCAAGACCTGAGCTGAAGACAGACACTTAAGCAACTGAGCCACCCAGGCATCCCTAGGCCAGCTAACTATACTTAAATCCAGTTTCTCCAACCTGGGTTCTTCGTCTACACCCTGCACTTACCTAAATGTAAAATCCTCCTTCTAGTGTTTTCCTCCATTCCACAGAGGGCCCCTGCTCACCCTGCAGGGATTCCTCCAAGATGATTGTACTTTTTCTCCTCCTGCTACAATCCAACATCTGTTGCCAGAACCATCTTCTTAAAACACAGATGTTTATTCTGACATTTCTTTGTTCAGGAACCAAAAATGATTGTTCTTTTAATTGTGGTAAGATACACATGACGTATATTTAACCATCGTAATCATTTTTAAGTGCTCAGGTCTGTGGCATTAATGCACTCACACTGTTATGCAACCATCACCACTATCTACCCACCAGACATTTTTCATCTTACAAAACTGAAATAATATCTTCTCGGGGCCCCAGCCCTCCAGCCTCTGCAACCCCCATTCTACTTCCTGTCTCTATAAATTTGACTACTCTAGAGACCTCATAGAAGTGGAATCAGAAAGTTTTTGTTGTTTTGTGACTGGCTTTTTTCATTTTGCATAATATCTTCAAGACTCATGCATGTCATAGCATATGACAGGGTTTCCTCCCTTTTTAAGGCTGCGTAATATTCCGTTGTGTGCATACCCCAGACTTTATCCATTCAGCCACTAATGAACGTTGAGTTCTTTCTTTTGTCTATTATGAATAATGCTGCTCTGAACAGAGGTTTACAAATAATCTATTTGGGTACTTGCTTTCAGTTCTTTGCTGGATCGTATGGTAATCTGATGTTTAATTTTTTGAGGAGCTGCCATATTGTTTTCCACAGAGGCTACGTACCACTCTGCATTCCCACCAGCAGTGCACGAGGCCTCCAATTACCCCACTGCCTCATTGGCACTCATTACCTACTGCTTTGTCAGTAATAACCATCCTAATGGGTGGAAAGCAGTATCTCATTGTGGTTTCTGCCTCGCTTTTAAGGCCCTCTGTAATCAGGCTCTTCTCACAGATCCGGACTTAATTCAGGTAATCTTCTTCCCAAACCTTCTTCTCCAGCCAGGCTTCTTCACGCAGTCCTCTATACAGACTACGCCTTTCACAGCTGTTTCCTGCCCTTCTTCAATCTAAAATGCTCCCTTCTTTCCACCTCCCTACAGAAGATCCACCATCTCTTTAAATCTGACTCAAGACCCTTCCCCATCAAGAAGCCTGTCCCAAATGCTCCACTCCCTTCTCCAACCTTCAGCTATAGTTATGTCTCCCCAGACAGGATTGTAAATTTCTTTGTCAGACCCAGAAGTGAAACGTGAATTTGTGTCTCCGAATGAGTTCACACATTCTGGGCATAGACTCTCGGTCTATACCTGTTAATTGGCTGATGTCGGAGGAATGGAAGTAGGGGCAAACGCACACCCCAAAGTTTGTGATTGTTACTATGTTCAATTCCAGAGAAAAGAGAGTGAAGTTTTAAAAAGATATCTCAGTTGTCCAGAGAAAGGAAACTTCAAATCAGTAAGGAAAACAAGCAAAGTTGCAGGACTAGAAGGAAAAGCAAGAGACAGATTCCAGGAAAAGCAAAAGACTCTGAAGTCAGAGAGAGAGAGAGAGAGAGAGAGAGAGAGAGATGTGAGCTCACAAGTCATTATGATTATACATAGGCAGAGATTTAGGGAAGATGGAATAGACGCAAATGGGGAAAACTCACCAGCATATGGGCTGTGTGTTTTGGGGTTCTGGACAAAATAAGATACTTTTTATTGTTTTGTCTTTTCTGCCTCAACGTGTCCTAAGATTGTTTAAATGGCCCATGGAGCTATATTGGGGCCTGGGCAAATAGAAAAATATGTGCCTGTATATATACTTACCAATATCCTCCTATATTTTCAACCAAGTGGAAAAAGCTAATAAAAAATCTACAGTGTAAAAACATGATTTAAAGAACTTGAATTAAGAACACATAAATGTGCAGCCCCATGTAGCCCAATCTGTTGGCAGACCAACGTCAACCTCATAAACCCACAGGAGCAGGGCTGGTACGGGCTAACAAACAATAACAACAGCCTGTCTTTATTTAAAATTTTGATGGTGTAATCATCTTTTAGTATTAATTTTGATTTTTAAAAAATATTATATTACGTTATTATTTATCTCAATTACTGAATTTTTTGGTCTCCCCTTGAACTCTGTGCTCAGGGCAAGTGCTGCATTTGCTTCGCCCTAAGCCTAGCCCCTCCTTCAAGTAGTGATTCTCCAAGTCCTGATGATGCCCCTCCACATGTGGCTAGTGCGTTTCGATTTTATTGGCTAGACATTTCAAACCATAGCCAGTTTTTTATTAATTCAGATTATTTATTTATTATATATGTATTATAAGCTATTATTTATTAATTCAGTCATCAAACCAGTCCCTTTTCTGATGTTTAATTGGTAGTTTAAAGGCTCATTTTGCTAAATATATATATTCTAGAAAATTGCTAATAAAATTAACTAGACCTGCGTACTTGAATTTAAGGTCTTGGTTTGCATTTTTGAAAAGAAAGAAAGGTCCTTCAGAAGATGAATGAATTATCCCCTTCGAGGTTGTATTTGTTACCTGGCAGATCGATGGCATAGCGGTAGCCAAGTTGGTCTGCAGTTAAAAAGAATTCCTCATTCGTCACCGGAGGGAAGAAAGGAACCATGTTATACATCCGATTGTGACCGATGGGCGCTAGCTCCTGAGGCCAGGCATCTGCAGAAGGATGGGATCTTTTCATCCACTCATCAAAAATGGCGTCGGTAAAGGAATGAAGCACCTGCGAGACAATTGAACGTGGCATTTGATATTGATCTGCGCGACCCAATCAGGCCAATCTGATTGGAGCTTTCTCCAAAGTGGAATGGGGTTCTTCTGGACATGAGGAACTTCTCGACATCCAACCGTATCTTAGTGACATACCCACTGACATTTTTAGTTACATTTTCAAGGCTGCACAGCATCTCTCCAAACAGGATCATCAACCCCTTTGTCAAGTGAACAAATAAGAGTTCGTTTGCAGATTTAACACTGGTTTGGGAACATCGGATGCCTTGGATAAGTGTGTGTTAATTATTAAGTTGGGGTGAAAGACAAGTATGATAACATATATATCTTTGGTTCTGTTTTGAACAGAAGAGATAGAAGAGGCTGTGTTTAACAGTATTGAAACACAATGGATAGGGAAGGAGGGAGGGAAGGAAGGAAGGAAGGAAGGAAGGAAGGAAGGAAGGAAGGAAGGGGATGAGAGATGGAGGAAGGAAGGGAAGGAGGAAGGAAATCTCCAAAATGGGTTTTCAAATTTTTCTCAGCAGGATGGCTCTTCTATGTACTCACTTTGAAACACCCTCATTTGAATTTTCAGTGCTATGCCAGCAAAAGAAAGTCTAAAAAACGTTATGACGTACATAATGTTCATTTTTATTTTCTCAAGGAAGCTATTAAAGTCCTTCTCAAATACAGCAATTATTACATGTTTTAAAATATTAACAGCAAGATTTCCACATTCATAGCCCCAATTTTGCAACACAACATAAATGTGAGAGTTCAGCCCAACTTTTATGCTGGGTTCCTCTTTTATTCCTAGACTATAAGTTCAAGGACCTAGGGACCCTGTGCCCTTCTCCTCCCCTGGGTCCCAAGTGCTGTCATCCCAGAGCCTGTCACATGGCGGTAGGGGGGTACTTATTCCAATAAATGCTTATCAAATGAATTTATTCACCTGATCACCACTATTCCTTGTTCTCCAATTAGAGCAGTGGCCAAATTATACTATAACTTGTTACTTATTTATCTATTTTCCTTAACAACACCCCTAACTCCTAAAGCTCAGAGATCGGGTCTATTCACCTTTGAAACATCAGCTTAGCATGCAACCTGGACAGAGTCGATGTTTAGTAAGGATTTGTTGCCTGAAGACAGTGCCATGCAAAATAGTTTTGACTCTTGTACAATTCAACTAAAGAGGCCCCTGCTGCTCTTTCCTCAGCTTGCAATCCTGTTTCTTCTGTTTTCTGGCATCAGTCTATCAAGGACCAGTGCAATGGTCCCCGCCCTGAAGCATTTTCCCTGATTGCTCTCAGCCCGAATTCAGAGCTCTTCGTACTTCTCAAACCCTGTAAGAGCATTGCTCTTCTGGCTTATGTAGCTGCTGTTTACTCATGTCTTCCCTGCGGTTCCCTGCAGTGAGTTGCCCCAATCAGGCAACAGCAACTTTCTACCTCTGCTGTCTCACATGGCTACACATAGGATAGTTAAAAGAATCAAGTGATTTACTCAGGGGATTTTTTCCCGAATGGATTTTTACAGTTCATGGCAGACACAATCATCCTAAAAACAAAAACATCAAATTTAAGACCTGGACTTTTGCAGAGATAAAATATTTTTTTTCTTAATTCTAAAACCTTAGCTTTGAGTAACAAAATTGAAGTTCCAAAGAAGGAAAGGCATAACATTTACTGCATAAGCAACAACTTTGGAAGACACGTGATAATGTAAGTCATCAATGTTTCCTACAAGGAGAGCTTAGGAAAAATCATCAGCCCTGAAAAAAAAGAGCTGAGTGTTAGTTGTTGGTGTAGGTCGCTGAGATGGTACGTCATGTCCTGAATCCTGGGGACTCCAGGTAAGTTTAGAAGGTTCCCAGACAGAGAAGTTGTGCTTCATCTTCCAGCCGTAGCCTGGGGAGCCTGCCAGTTTCTAATAGAAATTTTGCCACAAGCATGGAGCCCAAGCAACAGAGGCTGACGCCTAAGCATGGCATGCAGTATTGCTTACCAAATATCCACTCTCCTCTTCTTCCTCTGTAACTTCCTTTGTATTTTGAGTGTATTTGAGTATCAAACTATCCCTGAGATTGAATTAGGAGTCACTGGCTGGGATTTCTAAGGACGCTCTTTAAAGGTGGTGGTCTCAGCTTAAAGTGGCCCTTTATCCCTTTCCATTTATCCTTGCTGTTTCCTGGAACATGGATGTGATGGCTGGAGTGGCGGCAGCCATCTTAATTGCCAATTAACAAAATTAGGAAAGGAAGCAACTCACCAAGGGTGGGAGAGAAAAACACAGAAGGGTCTGTGATGACTCCAGAGATACTGTACCAGCCCTGGACTGCCTGCCACTGGGGATCTTTTACATTAAGAGAAAAATAAACCTCTTTTGTGTTTGAGCTTCTATAACCGGTTTTCTGTTCTAAGCAGCTGAACCAAATCCTAAGTGATACACAGAAGAAGTATCTAGGTGTGCACCAGAGTGTATTTTCCAAAGAAGGTCACACAGTATCTCCTGAGCTTTTAGATACTGTGTGAATTCAAGTCAGAGATCAAATTGTGATTAGAAAAAAAGACAAGGGACTCTCAGGACGCAGAAAGATCCAGGTTCAGTGCTGCAAGAGGCAAATAACTTTTGGAAAACACCAGAATTCACCCAGTGCAAAGTGTGAATAATTAAGGAGGGGACAAGACTCTGCAGCAATTCAGAATTTGGAGAGATAAAAGAACAGGGCAAAATAACAAGGAGAGATTACAGGTCTCAGAGAAGCTGTAAAACATTATACAATAAATGCTCTAGTAGGAACTCTATACAGAGCAGCCAATTTACAGAGTGTAGTAAAAGAGGCTAGGGTGTGCCAAGAAGATGCAAAGAATGCCGTAAACAAACGCTGCAGGCAATAACGTCTCCACAGCCATAACGAGGAGCGGTGCGACCTGTAGCATAGGTATTTTTGTTGGAGTTGTGCGCATTGTTCCCAAACAAGGTACCTCGGATCGCCCTTGAGAAACTAATAGTATCTCTGTTTGACGTGAGTCAGAAATGAGCTCATTTAATGTCTCTGTGAAGGCTAAAGGTATTTGGAGGGTACGAAATACAAGCAAAAATAAAGTAACAGTACACTGTGGTGGCCTTATGTCTGCTATAGAGATACTTCGTTATAGCTGGGTATTAAAAATTGAGTGCTTCAGAAATGAGGTTACAAATTTTGGTTCACAAACCCATTCCATTTTGCTCCAATAATGTAAGGATAGGTACAGGAAGAAAAAACGTCACCTTGGAGGCAGTATTGAAGAAAATGTGATTCCATGGGCTTTCAAGGTAAAATTTTTTCAGTGCAACCCTTGCAGAAAAAAGCAGTTCATCAATGGCTATTGTGCTTGCAGGCATAAAGAAACTTGAATAAAATACAGGAAGTGTGCATATGTTTTTCAGGATCGGTGGAAGATAAAGTTACTATCAAACTTAACCTTAACTTAGATACCTGCACAATCGGATTCCTGTCATAACGATGGCAGGCTCCAGTCCATCACCAAAGACCAGCACACCGTGCTTTTCACCACCTGAGTCCACGTGTTCCTATCCAGAAGACATCATTCATGGTCAGAGTGAATCTTACTGTGATAATGTTCTGCTCCTTTGAGAGCTCATATATGCTCACTCGGAAATCACACAACAGACACCCCCAGTTTCATATGGGAGGTTCCATTTAAAACTTGAGGTAGGGGCATCTAGGTGGCTCCGTTGGTTAAGCATCTGCCTTCAGCTCAGGTCATGATCCCAGGGTCCTGGGTTCGAGCCCTGAGATCGAGCCCCATGCTTCTCCCTCTACCCCTCCCCACCCCGCTCATGCTCTCTCTCTCTCTCTCAAATAAATAAAATCTTTAAAAAAAAAGATAAAGCACCCTTTCTACATATGTATAATAGCATTGTATACAAAATATACATAAGTATACATAAAACATATGCAATATACATGGTATGTAAGATATATTGGCATGTATATAAAAAATATCAATTATGTATGGTGGCAGATGGCAACTAGACTAATTGTGATGACTGTTTTTGTGATATATACTAATATTGAATCATTATGTTGTACACCTGAAACTAACTTAATTTTATATGTTGGTTATATCTCAATTTAATAAAGAAATATCAGTTGAGCCCTTGAGGAAGAAAGCTTATACTTTAAGGACTAAACATTGAACACATGAAACAGAGGGCTACAGAAGGTTCTGCTATTAGTATGACAGCTTTAAAAGAAGTTACCAGTTCAGCATATGTCATAAGCAGGTGGGGGAGAGAGAACCAGGGGGATGTCAGAAGAGATTCTAGATAAGAACTGAGATACTCCTAGGCCATTCATGCCTAAGGAATCACCAAAACTCTAGGAGAAAGGAACCCAAATCAGTGCTATAACCACTTTAGATTTGTATGTAAATGTGGTTTGCCATTACACTACTTAATTTCATCAATGACGAAGAGTACATAGCTCATCTCTTAGTATTGGTTTAGTTCTTCTCAATAGACCATGGGTTTATCCTTACGAAGTTTAGAGTTGAAAAGAACTTCTTCAGGTGCCATTTAGCACCTACAAAGTCAAAAAACCAAAATATCCCTTAGGCCAAGAGTGCAGAAATCCTGCCATCGTGGGACACTCCGCCCAAGCCGATGGCCAGCCACCATCTCCAATCCTTGAGCTCTTGTAAAACTCACCAAGGTGTCAGACTCCATAGGAATGAGTAACTTCATCTCAGTTGCTTAAAAGTACATACATCAAATAAATAAATGTAGCCTTATTCAACCTTCTGCAAGGCGATTTGGCTGTATCTACCAACATTTCAAATGCATTTATTTAATCTTTGACCTGGTAATTCTATTCTCTTGACTTCCTCTACATGACCATGCACGTAAGCATCGTTTGCCAAGCAAGAGATTAGAAACCACCTACATGCCATTGATAGAAAACTGGTTAAAAATTTCATGATAAAGCCACACTGTAGAATACTATACAGCCATGAAAAAGGGAATGGCTTTTATGAACCACTGTGGAATGATGTAGAAAAAGTAAAAAATACAAATAAAAATAATGAAATCACAGAAGTGTCTGTAGCATGCTGCCATTCAGATAACATATTTGCTCATATATTTATAAAACGAACCTGGAAGAATAGGGGAAAATGATAATAACTAGCTGGGAGATGGTAGTGATACAGAGACTTCATCTTATGTCTCTTATATTTGAACCCCTTATTGCATTATCTATTTTAAAATTTTGAAAACAACATATTTAGGAAACTATGTAACAACCTAAAGAGTCTGCATTCTAAGTGCAATTGTACAAACACAGACTATGAGAGGAAATAAGCAGAAAATTGAGACAGAATTACAGACAGTTAAAAATCTTTTTGCCAATATTTCTGTAACCTAAATCATTAAGAATTGTTAAACTATTAAAAAATTAGAAATTAACATGAAACAATGTTAATTTAAATACTCAAGGTATTAGCCTAATTATGCTTTTTCTCTTTTTTTTAAGATTCATTTATTTGGGGGTGGGGGGAAAGATTAGAGAGAGAGAGCAAATCTCTAGCAGATTCCCCGCTGAGCAAGGAGCCTGAGGCAGGTCTCGATCCCACAACCTGAGACTGTGACCTGAGCCAAAATCAAGAGTCGAATGCTTAACCAATTGATAGGCTTTTTCTTTTGTAAGAAAGATGAATAAAATGGATCCATTTTTAAGTGCTTCACTCTTGGGGAGAGAGAAGCAATGTCCTATATTCTTCTTTTTAAATTTTTTAACTAAACTCATACCAACCCACAAGTATTTTACACTTGTTATTATGACTTATTAATTTTACTAATTTTATTACAGCCTAGAACAGTAGAGTCAGAAGGGGATTAACTTCATGTAGTCCATTAGATTCTTGTTTTTAGAAACTCATTTTCTCTTTTCTTGCTTTTTTTCCCTAAATTAATGGAGCTATCTTACCCAACTGTTAGTCACTGTTAAGAAATATAAATGATGGGGGCGCCTGGGTGGCACAGCGGTTAAGCGGCTGCCTTCAGCTCGGGGCGTGATCCCAGTGTTCTGGGATCGAGCCCCACATCAGGCTCCTCCGCTATGAGCCTGCTTCTTCCTCTCCCACTCCCCCTGCTTGTGTTCCCTCTCTCGCTGGCTGTCTCTATCTCTGTCGGATAAATAAATAAAATCTTTAAAAAAAAAAAAAAGAAATACAAATGATGATGAGACTATGTGTACATTCTATTCATGTAGAATTTCAGTGTATAAGGTAACAGACACATGAGCTGTGCAGTGAGTGTTAGCCATGCAACCTATGAATGTCCCAGTCACTTAGGAATTGAGAGAATTAGAACTTGCCGAATGTACCTTTCTAAAAGGATAACATCCAAACACAGTCCATGAACAGTTGCTTTGAAATTGGGAAGAAAATATTCAGTCTCTAACATAGTTTCTTTACTGGCAGTTAATTCAACTGTTTAACTTTAGGGTCTATTGGTTTTTCCTTTTTTTCCCCCCTAGATTATACCAAAATTCAATACTGAAGACAGCACTACTCAGCATTTCCGTGACCTAATCGTATTTTCCACGATAAATGTGTGCATTTCCTTCAATTACCCTATGAATTATTAGAACTTCAGAGACTGGTGTTAGAGTTTTTCTTGTATTTTAACATTATACCTTTTACTCAGTATTGTGATCATACACAACTTTGTACCTCTCTTGCTTGAAGAGATTTCACGAAAATAATTTTAATAAATGTCGTAAGCAATATATTTGCATAAATTGCCTTGCTATCACTCTTTTAATTGAAATGCTTTAACCTGGATCTCAATATGTGCGAGAACTATTTAAGCCTGAATTGGCTTCAACATGAAACTCTGTAAATAGCCTAAAGTAATATGAGTTCTGGAACTAGTGCCAAAGCACTGCGTGCCTGCAAAAAAAAAAAAAAAAAAAAAAAAAAAGCCTGTGGCTTTTTGTCTATTTATATGCACATGATAACTTATACCAAAGAAGAATAAAATTTTAAATATTAAAGGTACTAAAAGTAATGAAGACAAGGATGATTACACATCTAGTATTTTGAACTACGTGTAAGTTCCAGAATTCCTCATCCATAGTCATGATGTGGGCTCTCCTAGAGCAGGAAGAGAAATCTGACTGATAGAGAAAAAATACTGCAGAGAAGCCACATTAATTCCTTAGAGCAGGAGTTGGCACGCTAAAGCCTGTGGGCCAAACAGAGCTCACCACCTGTTTTTTATCTTTTTTTTTCTCCCTCTCTCTCTTTTTTTAGAGAGACAGCATGAGAGAGCATGGGGATGGAGAGAATCCCAAGCGGGTGCCACCCTCAGCTCAGAGACCAATGCAGGGCTCAGTCTCATGACCCTGAGAGCGTGACCTGAGCCAAAATCAAGAGTCGGACACTTAACCAACTGAGCCACCGAGAGGCCCCTCACCACCTGTTTTTTTTTTTTTTTAAAGATTTTATTTATTTATTCGACAGCGATAGAGACAGCCAGAGAGAGAGGGAACACAGGCAGGGGGAGTGGGAGAGGAAGAAGCAGGCTCATAGCAGAGGAGCCTGATGTGGGGCTCGATCCCAGAACGCTGGGATCATGCCCTGAGCCGAAGGCAGACGTTTAACCGCTGTGCCACCCAGGTGCCCCCTGTGCCACCCAGGCACCCCTCACCACCTGTTTTTTAAATAAAGTTTTATTAAAATACCACACTCACTCATAGATGTATTGTCTATGGCTGCTCTCCCGCTACAGTGGCAGGGTTGAGTAGTTGCAACAGAGATCACTTGGCCTGTAAAGGGTAAAACACACGCTATCTGGCCACTCACAGAAAAGTGTTGCCAAGCCCTACCCACGGAATGGGCATCCTCCAAAGAAGGAGATAAGATGTAACAATCTTGAAACTTAGGATGTTGAAAAGCAAGTTACTAGCATCACCCTTATTTCCTTTAGCAGGAGAGAAAGGTTGTGTGGAGACGTATAATCCTTAATTTGCCAGAAGATTCTGCTGTTCTATTCATAATATTTTGGAGTACTGGATAAGGAGTACTGTGACATTTTTTCTCATGAATATGGACTGTGTGTATAAATTATATAGTTGAAAATGTATGTTTTGTAAAAACCGATTTAGAGAAATATAGTATAGATAAATAGATGTAAAGACATATAGCAGAGAAGGGAAACACAAAAACTGCTTGGCATAAGCTGATGGCTGAGACAACAGCCAGAAAAATGATGTGAAATACCAAGTTAGAAACAATGAATAAGGCAAGCATCCTACAGAAGAGCTAAGATGGCTGTGGAGAGCTTGCACGGAAGCCCCCACCTTGTTGGAGTTGGGATCAAGAGTCCACATTTCTGACAACTCCTTCACGTTTTGTTATACAAATATGAGGAAAGAAACGCTTTCTAGAAAAAAGGACTCGCTCATCAACTGCTCCATCTCTTGATTTCCCACAGCTCACCTCTGCCAGGCATTCATCCACCTGGGAATCCAGAGAGCTACCCAGACCTTCACACCACCAGGCAAGCTTAGAGCATCGTGAGCTCTACCTTTACCTCCCTCTTCATATCTCCTTTTTTTGTACCCTGAGTGGAGTAAAAATAATAAATCACCTTTGAAATACCTCAGTATGTCTTGTCAGTAAAATTGCCTTAGGGCCCAACTGTCTGCCATGGAGAACAAGATAAGAAACCTTAATTAAGGCTTGGAAATTCAAAGCCGACATATATTTCTCTAATTCTTTCCCAGCGACTACCATAAAACACGTTGTTGTCTTATGATAATTTTTGTATTGTCCTTGGCAGTTTCTAAAGCAGCTTCGTATTATTCTAGTCTATTAAGTGTTGCATTAATGAGCACACCACTCCCCTCCAGCACCAGATCAAGCCCTGTGACCTGCACTTTGCAGAGGGGGAAACAGAGGCTTCACACGGTTCAATGAGCCTCCCAAGACTGCACAATTCAGGACTAAATAAAAGAGTTATTTGACTTGTAATCCAGTGTTCTTTTGACTATGCCATGTGGCCTCCCAGAAGTCCAGAAAAACAAACTGCTCTAAACTGATGGTATGGACAGAATTACGGCCCCCTCAAATTCATGTGTTGAAACCCTAACCCCCAATATGACTGTATTCAGAGATGGGGCCTAAAACAGGTAATTAGGGTTAAATAAGTTCATATGTGTGGGGCCCTGAGATGATAGGACTAGTGCTCTTATAAGAAGAAACCCCAGGGGCGCCTGGGTGGCTCAGTCATTAAGTGTCTGCCTTCGGCTCAGGGCGTGATCCCAGGTCCGTGGGATCGAGCCCCGCATCGGGCTCCATGTTCCACTGGCAGCCTGCTTCTTCCTCTCCCACTCCCCCTGTTTGTGTTCCCTCTCTCACTGGCTGTCTCTCTCTCTCTCTCTCTCTCAAATAAATAAAATCTTTAAAAAAAAAAAAAAGAAGAAGAAGAAGAAGAAGAAACCCCAGAGAGCTCATTGCCTCTCTCTCCACTGGGTAAGAACCCACCACCAAGAAGGCCTGGTCTGTAAGCCAGGAAGAGAGCTTTCCCTAGGAACCACGTCACTCAAACCTTGATCTTGGACTTTCAGCCTCCAGCACTGTGAGATATAAATTTCTGTTGTTTAATAGTCTATTTTATTTTTGTTATGGCAACCTGAGCAGACTAAGATACACTACTAAAATTAACATTAAGGTGAGGAAAAATTCTGGGGGAAAAAACCCCATAAAGTGTTTGTTTGCTACAATACAATCTATCCTAGATAATAATTTAAATTCAAAATGCTGGCAAAATAAAAAACGACCAGTGGTGAAATTTCTTCTTTGAATTGCTCTGAAACCATCCATCCAAGACACACAACCCTGATGGCAGAGGGTTAAAATAGTGGGTAGCGAGTTAAGTATCTGTAAAGCTGAGACAGGGTAGGGGTTTAGCAGCTGGAATACAAATGTTTAAGAAGTCCAAAGGCTCTAAGCCAGCTCTGGTGAGCTGTACTTCAGGGGGAAAAATACAGCCCCAGACATCCTGGAGAGGACCTGGCACTATCAAGGAGGCCTTGGTGTTCTGCTGGGCATAAACAATCATGGAACATCAACATCAAACAAGGTCTCTCCGTGACCGCGATGGATCAGGACAAAAACGAGACAACTCCATGATTGTCTCTGAATGTAGACAAAACTTGAACCTTTTCCAAACCATACAATACCTAACATGAACATCAGCCCTTTCCCGGCTAATATAAGCGACTCCCACTTCTCCACCAATTACTAAGAATTATTGGGGGGTACTCATCATAGAATTGCCCCTGCTTCCTGACAGCATCCAATCCAGAGCAAAGCCCTGCCTCGTTAGCCCCTCCCCAAATCAGCTAGCACAAGCCCAAATCCTTCCATTCTTTTCTAGCACCTGAGCCACTAGACGGTTTCCCAGGGTGTCCCAACAACAAGGGATACACCATCCTTGGTCTTACGCGATCATGCAACCACGTGTTCGCCACCAGTGTTCCTTGCGGTCTTCCGCTGGAGGGCGCTGACCAAGGACCGCGGGGATAACATGGCCCCGACCTGCACCTTCCCTGTTTTGTTAGTCTCCAGAGAGCCCCCTTGGTGAGCAGATTTTAAAACTACTGTAGCTTGGGATTCTAACATTTCCAATCCCACTGTCGAGTTTCTTTCTGTTTTTCCTTTTGTTTTAAAGGGAGACAGAAATCAGGCTCAAACATAGCAAGGGAGTTAGTTCCTCACACTTAGAATTTTAAAGAACTGTAAGGTTCCTTCATAGTCAGCAACCGCTCTCTCTGTACTGGCTGTATTTCCTCTTAGAGATACGAAGCCAGTTAATAAATTAAGGGACATCAAATACGGTTTTTGTATTAATTGAAGGCATTTGTCATTTTTTTTCTGTCCAGCACTCCTTTCCCCATGCTCCATCCCTCTTCTGACTAACACAAACCTTCTTTCCTGCAGGAAGCTCCCTGTAGCAGTGTGTGCAGGGCTCACTCACATGCCGGGAAAACCAGGGTGAACACGTGAACTTACTCTGGCCATTCAGAATACCTCATTCCCCTTGCCACACTGATTGGTTCATGGAGGGCAGGTAATCCAGAGCTGGCCAATCCTGGGACTGTGCGCTACGGTGGTAACACGGCTGCTTCTGGTCCCTGCCCCACGTGCTAAGCTGGTAGCGTGTATATTTGTGGCTGCCAATGGCTAGCTCAGTTAGCACATGGAAAGAGATTGTTTATGAAGACAGAGACAGAGCTGATGTCATTTGAGACCCCAGATTCAACAATACCTGAAGCCAGCAGCACTCCTCAGTTTCCCAGTTATTTAAGTCAGTAAATTAGTTTTTATCCTAAATTAGAGTAGAATCTACTCATATGCAAACAAAAAAGAAATAACTGAATATACCTGCAAGTTTGCAAACTGACCCAAACCAATTTTTCTGTTCAGCACTACCAGGTTCTCTTACACATAGGCAGCCTCCTGCATTTGGGGGTGGGTGTTGGCCATAGTCCAACAAGTAAACTTGTTACTAGGTCATACTAACCATGAAAGCAAGTAAAGACCGGATTCTGGTACACCTCCATTGATTAGCGAGTAGACACAGAAGGAATGAAAGAACCGGTTCTTATACACCCAGGGAGGTCCACACTGTCTTCTGACAAGTGTGTTCGGTGGAAGATTCAGTCCAAAGTGGACACAGTGCTATTACGACAGCAGGAAGAGCTCATTTTTAGGCAGAACGCTTTGTGAATGAGGGAGCCAGGACCAAACATCAATAGAGTGGACTTCCTGTGTTGCCCCAAAGGTACCAGGTGGCTGGGCTTCCTGCGAGGGTCATGGTGGTTCCACCACTCTTGTTCAACCTCACTCATTTTATCATTGAAAAATTATTGTCATTATACTAATTTATTATATAAATTATGCTAAATCATGATATAATTTATAATATCACTATGCTAACTTAAGAATCCACCTCTAGACTATAAACTCCCGTGTGGTGTCATTCCAAAACTAAGCATTTCTAACGCATGGGTTTCTGAAAAGGGGACTTTTTAAATGCTGCCTGACCACCTGTAGGGCGTAGAATAAAATGAATTTAACATGTGAATACATCCCATTGTTCACAAAGAGAATAAAACACCAAACCTTAATCTTACTGAAAAGCAAATCAATCCAACATCTTACGTAGAAAATTTTTCATCTATTCTGAGCCTTTGAACGTACCACAAAAATAGGATCATTGGCAGCAGAATGTGGCAAAGCGCTGGTCCCGTTCAAGAAGGAATGAACCAAGTTATGGAGGCTCATCACTTGAGAGTCCAGGATGCCGTTTGCTTTATCAAAGCCTTCCAGGGCATTCCTGAGAGAAAATCAGCATGTCAGCGACAACAGTTACAACTGATAAAGGTCTCTTTTTATTGTTTCTAGCCTAAATATCAGTCTTCTGACTTGCGATGGGGTAGGGACATGGGAAGCTCTGTCATAGCTAATTAAATTAGTCCCAACAGGAGCGCCTGGGTGGCACAGCGCTTAAGCGTCTGCCTTGGGCTCAGGGCGTGATCCTGGTGTTATGGGATCGAGCCCCACATCAGGCTCCTCCGCTGGGAGCCTGCTTTTTCCTCTCCCACTCCCCCTGCTTGTGTTCCCTCTCTTGCTGGCTGTCTCTAGCTCTGTCGAATAAATAAATAAAATCTTAAAAAAAAAAAAATAGTCCCAACGAATTAGTCCTAACAAATTAGTCCCAACGTTTAATGACGATCTTCTATCAAGGGAGGGAACTCTTAATCAATGCTACTTCTGCACCGGCTCAGGTGGGTTTTTATATACCGTATGACAATTCTTTACCTTCCTATCTGTCTCCCATGCCAGACTAGGAAGTCCTAGAGGACACAGACTGTGTTTTCTCCAGATTTTTATTGCCAGAGCTCAGTACCATGCCCAGCACAGGGTCTGTGATCAGAAATATTTTCTGAATTAACATATAATCTTATATTCCCATTTCTCAACCAAATAGACCTCCAGGTTGACTGTAATATATTCAGCTTTCTAAATGTATCCCCAAATTCCTCTCATACTTGTCTTCTTCTCCTCCCCATTTTTAGGAAATGCAAATTGTCCTTATCCTAACTAAGTGATCCTCAAATTTGAGCATACATGGGAATCACTGGAAAGAGACAAGTATTTCGTGCCCCAGTCTCAGAGTTTCTGATCAGGAAGTGTGGGCCGGGTCTTTACAGTCTGTGTTTCTAACCAGCTCCCAAGCGATGCCAATTGCAGTGGTCTGGGCCCCACACTTTGATAACCACTCCCTTAACTCAAATCTGTAAAGATTGCGCTCCATGTCAATAGCATTTTTACTACTGTGAAAAGTAAACAGATACTCCTTTTCAAACAGTCTTAAATGTCAGCCTTTATATGACCTTTGACACTACCCTGAGAGCTGTGTCCAACCCCATGCAGACTCTGAGCTCGGCTGCACTTGGCACAACCTCTCCATTTTTCAGTTTACCACACCTCTGCCCCAAATAACCCATCAGATATATAATTCACACTCAGTTAGGAGAGAGAGTCTCTGGTTTGGGGGAAGACCATGAATCTATCCACCGTGTCTTTTTGGAGCCCCATTCATCTTTGTTTAAAATCTTATTTATTTCCTTACTTATTTCTCACAATTCTTAAAGTCTTTTTAGGGGGAGAAAATTATTAGTTGGCCTTTAAATTTCAAGTATTGTAACATCATTGCTGTGCTGTAACTTGAGTTGCCTTTGGTCTGTAATACTCCTCTGAGATCTCAGACTTCAATATTAAGGTCTATGGCTGATACATTTAAAAGAAAAGAAAAAGAGCATGAGAAAATATTTTTTAAATACTCTTATTTAATGAAGTACGCTGGTTCTGAACACTATGCCTTTATAGGCCACGATTAGAAATACAAAAGATGGGGGCGCCTGGGTGGCACAGCGTTTAAGCGTCTGCCTTCGGCTCAGGGCGTGATCCCGGCGTTATGGGATTGAGCCCCACATCAGGCTCTTCTGCTATGAGCCTGCTTCTTCCTCTCCCACTCCCCCTGCTTGTGTTCCCTCTCTTGCTGGCTGTCTCTATCTCTGTCGAATAAATAAATTTAAAAAAATATATTAAAAAAAAAAGAAATACAAATGATGGTTTTGAGCAGCTACGTTAGAAACTATTAAAACGACACTATCCATTGTAGTGGGTGGACAATGACTCCCTAACACTGATTCCTTGTTACCCTTACTTGTCAAGCCTTCTGCATGACTCAACTTTGTACACGGCTCCCAACACCCAGATGTCCTTCCAGTTCATCACAGCCAGAGGCGTGAAAATCTTAAAGTATTTTAAAATGCCATCTAACAGGGCACCAACCTGAAGCTGAAGGTCGAGTTCTGGAAGAAAGGGGGGCTGTCAAACTTCTTGAGAGACAGACAATCTTGTATGTCTTTTAAAGTTGGCAATTTCTCACTGTTTAGTCCCACTTGATTTCTTCTTAAGAGACCTTCGTAGGTCCCATTACAGAGGGTGACCCGGCGGTTGTAGTCATCTAGGCTAAGGGTTGTAAGGAGAGTAAAAATGGCATGTTTTAATTTGGATAAGTATCATAACTTTGGGCCAAGCAAACCAATCAAAATCTTAGTCATGATAAAATCTTATTGCAGTTACCCACGCCAGCATGCTGGAGAGCACTGTCCAGAAGGCTGTAGGAAAAGCCTGGGGTGCAGGAGAGGGAATTCCTGCTAGACTGGCCTACACCCCCACAAACACATACACACCCAGACTAGGGGTGCGTTCAAGGAAACTCAACAAAGACTCGGGGCAGGGGAGCTAGAGCCTTTGGGTTAAAAACAGGCAGATTTGGAGGAAACAGATAAATAAAGGAATGGAGGGGGCGCCTGGGTGGTTCTATAGGTTGAGCGGCTGCCTTTGGCTCAGGTCATGATCCCGGGGTCCTGGAATCGAGCCCCACATTGGGCTCCCTGCTCAGCCGGGAGCCTGCTTCTCCCTCTCCCTCTGCCCCTCCCCCTGCTTGTGCTCTCTCTCTCGCAAATAAATAAATAAAACCATTAAAAACTAAATAAATAAATAATAAAGGAAGGCGGAAGAGCCTCTTGGGGAATCTTTTTTTGAGACGTGTACCGGAAAAAAGAAACAAATGTAAGGAATCACTGAGGACAGGATTCTCCATGGGCTGCAGGCTGCCCATTTGCTTATGCTGTGTTCCTCAGTACCTCAGAGATCATTCTCCCCTGCCCCATTCCCCTGCCCCTCTCAGCTCACCATCGCCCTATGGTCCAGCCATACCGGACTATTTCCAGAGACTTGTCCAGTTTCATACATGGTGTTCCCTTCATCTAGGACACACTCACCACCCTCCCCTCCATCTGCTTGAGGACTGCGCCTCTGCCTCTTAGAGACTTCCCCTGACGCTCTCCTTGGCTTTGCACTTAACATCTATCATGATACTTTTCACATCGTGTTGTAATTTGTTTACGAGCAATCTGCCTTTGTAAATATAAAACGATATCCAAAAGGGAAGCTCTATTGTATTCGTCCTTGTATTCTCAGTACTATTACACTGCTTGGAATAGGATCGGTACTTAAGAAATGTTTGGCTGAATGCAGAAACTACTTCTACTTTTAAAACAGTTGATCTAGAAATGATAACCAAGCCCATTCGATTCACAAGTGTGATTTCCAGACCTCTGCTTTTTTTAAATAAAAGTGCTCAGATTTTTTTTGAAATCCCACTTCCCTCAGGAAAACCAATTTCAGAAACATGTAAAAAGAACCCAGTCTGCATTAGAAACAGAAATACAAAGTGCCTCTCCATCTCTCAGACGTAGGAAAATATGGTCTCTGGATTTCCATTGCAGGAACACCATCATTACCTATCACAGACGATTTCCCAGCTGGAGAATCTTGAGTTCTGACTAATTAGAGTTGGATCATCTTGTCTTGCTGCCCCAAGCAGCTGGTCTGTACACACGTCACAGTCGTTCCTCCCAGTGGCAAAGTTCCAGTAGGGCAAAGCAAAGGACTCATTGCCGATGAGTTGCTAAAAGCAAAGGGCGTACCTAGTTATTTAACTCATAATATCAAATACAACAAGAAAGCATATAAAGCAAAGACTGAGATGGGTCTTGACCAAACGCAAAATTAAAAATACCGAATGCATAGTTTCAACCAACCTGGAGATCCCTTTCCAGCCACAGCAAATGGTACCGATGCCAGGTCACGAAGGCAGGTCCTTGGTGTGAGAAGTCGATGGCCTTGTATGGGCGCCCTGGTCCTAAAGCAATTGGGAAACATATTAAAGTTCATGGAATAGAATTTTTTTTAATAAGAATCCTTACCCCAGTGGAATGTGTCTGCAGAGCCAGTAAGACCATGCTGTTCTAATTGAAAAAAAAAATTTTTGTTTTTGTCATTTATCGCTCTGAAAGCAACAACAGCAACAACAAAACAATTTCAGAAGCAAACTAGCATTTCTAGGGTAAATTCTCCATCTCTCGAAAGTTTGTCAACAGAGATCCAGACATATTCAGGTCATTTCAGCTTTGAGAGTCCGGGTCAAATATTTAATTTTTAAGTAACATTTTATTAAGATGAAATAAGAGTATCGGAAGGATTAGATCATTAGGACCTCAATGAAATGTATTTTCCAAAGACATTTTCTAACCTACTCCCTACAAATGCACTCATTTACAAGGGAGGGATTAATTAATAATAAAGTAACTTGGACGGCTCATCGTCCTAATTCAGGCATTTATGTCACCAAAAAGAACCTGCATGGATTTTGCCTCCCCCATCCATCAGTTACAACCACCAGCTGACGAGCATGGTCGCCAGGACTAGAAGAGAGAAAAATACATTCAAACCAATTTGGCTGGTCACTGGAACCGCCAATTTCAGTGAAAAGCTCTGGGCAATTTAATGACCCCCTTACTGCCCATTCCATCCTTCTTCCCCTTTCGTAAAAGCTTTTGATGGTTATGTAGAAACTTTAGCTAACTTTAGGTCTCTTTCAAAGTACCTATAATAACTTCAGAGAGCTGAACAGACACGAATATAAATTTAATTCCTAGGTATGACCAGAAACTATAGTCTTCTTTCCCTCTTGGGACACAACCCTCTCATAAAGCAAAAATTCCTCCAAGTGATGACAGGAAAACTGTAAAGGTTTATAGCCAGAAGAGCCCCCTTATCTATCGAGAAAGAAAGACAGATGCTTAGCGGAGAGGCACGATTTTTAAGGACTCACGCTGAGGAAAGACATGCTATCACTCGCTGAGGGCTACGCAGACCTTTTTAAATGTTTTAATTCAGAACAAAGCTTAATGTTCCCCAAATGAACTGATGGGGTGAGACCAAGCAAGGGGGAGCCAGTGATAAACACAAGGACAGACAATTCCAATGAGAATCTGACTATTCAAAGGGAGCTTGACGTCTTCATTCACCCTGACCCCAACAAGGGGCCCCAAAGGTGGGGATAAGAGGTACAGCCATACGCAGAGTAGAACCAGGAACGGACTCACATCCCCCTAGAGCGAGCGGACGTCGGTGTATTCACTGGCTGAGAAATATCCAAGGGTGTAGCTAGTCCTACTAGATTAATGAAGTTCTTTTTTTTTTTTTTAAGATTTTATTTATTTATTTGACAGAGATAGAGACAGCCAGCGAGAGAGGGAACACAAGCAGGGGGAGTGGGAGAAGAAGAAGCAGGCTCATAGCGGAGGAGCCTGATGTGGGGCTCGATCCCATAACGCCGGGATCACGCCCTGAGCCCAAGTCAGACGCTTAACCACTGTGCCACCCAGGCGCCCCTAGATTAATGAAGTTCTTAACAAACAACTCCCATTCCCAGTCTTACACAGGCCCCGATGTGCAGAATCTAGAAAGGGCAGGGCACCATTTTCCCAGGCATCCACTGTAACGGTTCAAAGGGCTAATTCAGGAGGAACTCTCCATCGCCGGAGCAGCTCATGCTCTTCCTTGACAATCCGACTCCGAACAAACCTGAGGATCCCGGCAGCATTGCACCATGTTACAGGCTCCGTGAATGAGGACCCAGAAGTCTACAGACTAACCCACGCGGGTTTAACGAGATACGCTCTCCACACAAACACTCTAATTCTGCACCAAGAAGTTTCATGTGCTCTAGCACGTGTTCGGTTAATTCCTCTAATCTGAGGGGAAATGTCAGGAAGGGCTACATGTTTTCTTCTGGAATCAAAAGGAATTTGCCTCCGCTTCACCAACTCTTACCTTTGAAGATTAATAGCTTCATAGAGCAGAGTTTAGACTTTGAACCCAAAACGCCAACGACAGGAGAAAACATTTCCCCAAATGTCAGCCCACGTATGGGTAGAAAGTGCTCCATCCCAGCTTTCGGCGGCATTTGATAAACCTCCGACTTTCATAAGCCTAACCCTTCCTGGGGTTGCTCTCTTGTTAATTAACTTGCCGGAAATTACTTCTGCACCCATCCCCCCACGGCCCCAAACGATAATAATATACCCTCGGCTAAGGAAAAAGCCCACCTAATAATGTATCTCTAACGGAGTAGTAATGAAGCCACACAAAGAAATCATAAATGCTGCAGTTGGCGATCTGGGGCTGGGTCCCGTTGGGCCCCAGCAGGCCGAGCCAGTGCTGGGTGGTGATCACGTAGTCGGGGTGTGTCGTGTTCTTGGCCAGGTCTAAGGCGTCCAGGAACTGCTCCCTCTCCTGAGCAGTCAACGAATGGATATTTTTCCGGATAACCGGGGCTTTCCTCTGATTGCAGTCGTGGCCGGTCCAGCCAAACTTGCAGCCTCCACAGTTGTAGCCCGCGAAATGTCCTAGTTTATGTATAAAAGAAAAAAAAAGGGAGGGGGAGATGGAAGAGGGAGTCAGTGTATGTAACTTGGAAGACGTGTCTGAATTTGAATTCTGGGATAGAATGGAGGAGAAGATGAAGGTGTTTACAAGAAGGCAAAGAAAGCAACTTTCCTTCCCTTATTCTCCTCTTGAAATGTTGGCATTTCCGAGTGAACAGAGCACTAGAGTTCCTTAGAAATACTCCCAGCAAAGACACAATATGAAAGGTATCACAAGCTGTCATGGGTGGACCGCGTCCCTTCAAAATTCATGTGTTGAAGTCTAACCCCCAGTTCCTCAGTATATGACTGTATTGGGAGCTGAGGTCTTCAAAGAGGTAACGAAGTTAAAAATGGGGTCATTAGGTGGTCCCCCAATCCAATATGACTGGTGTCCTTTCAAGAGGAGGAAATTTGGACACTAGCAGTCACAGGGGAAAGACGGTGAAAAGACCAAGGGAGAAGACAGCCACCGAGAAAGCAAGAGAGGGGGCTCAGAAGCATCCAAACCCGCGGACACCTCGGCCTGGGACTTCAGGCTTCCAGAACTGGGGGAGAACAAGTTTCTCTTTCCTCCCTCCACCCCCACCCCCTGGCTGCACAGCATTCTTGGCTGGCCATGCTGCTGAGCCCTGCTATCCTATGGCACGTGCAACAGGACCCACACAGAGGGAGGGGTTCACTGATTTAGAGAAGTAGGAGAATATACACCCAGCTCAAAGTGGAACCGAAATAAATAAGCTGATTTCCGGGAATTTAGGTGAAATCTAACATTACAAAAGCTGGTTTATTTCGCAAAGGAGACAGAGGTAAGATAAAAATCAATGGAGGCTGGCGGGTCATAAAGGTGAATTAGCTGCCACGGTATCACGAAGTGCAAATCACCGCAGGGCTCCTCGGCTCTGGCACAAATGTCCCTGCTTTATCAACCCAGGGAAGGAGTACCGGTCAAAGGAACCAAGCATCTTCCTGATTAGCATCTAAAGTGCAAATTATTTCAGCTTGTCCTGGACTTTTCCCTTTTTAGTCTTGATTACTACTTTTGGTATGACCCGCACCTCATTCCCTAGGTGGTGATAAATTAAAGAGTAAACATTTAAATATTATCGGAGCAAAAAGTTGAAGCAAAAGGGGATAGTAATGCTCATCTCCCAGAGGATTAGAGGGGTTACATAAAGCATTAATGGGGGAGACCAACTCTGCTCTCTTCCCCTCCCCCTCCTCCCCTCCTCCCTTCCTCCTTCCTGCTTCCCCCTCTTCCTCCTCCTCCTCCCCTAACCCCTTGTCCCTTCCTCCCTCCCCCTTCCCCATCCTCCTCCCCCTTCTCTCCTCCTTTCCCTACCTGTACTCCTCTCCTACTCCCCTGCCTCCCTCCCCTGCCTTCCCCTCCCCCTCCTCCTCCTCCCAGACCTTCTTACTGGCTCTCACTTCAGCCCATAGCACTTTTCCCTCATCATCTCCTTAAATGCTCTTTGCCTGGGTTACCTACTCCTGTTTTCAGCCTCACGATGGGTGGTCTACAAGGTCATCCTTGACTCTGACAAGGTCAGATGCCCCTACCCTGAGCTCTCCGGGCACCTCATATGCCCCCTCCGTTGGATTTATCACACCAACAGTAATTATCTACTTGTCTCAGATACAGGCAAGTGGAAGGTAGTTATCCTACTGCCTAGGCCTGTGCTTGGCCTTATACAAAATGAATATTTGTTGAATGAATAAAAGAAATATAAAACCAAGTCACTTGTGCACTTTAAAAATCGTACACTTTCATGTGTAGTCATACCTCGATACAGCTGAAAATTTTTTTTGAAAAATTAACTAAAAACAAAGAAGTGTAAAGCATGTGGTAGATAATGCAAGAAACATAAAATTCCTTCTGCCTCTTTCTCCCTAACCTTGTGGATTAGAAGGAAAAACAGGCCCTGTAAATAGTTTTGATAAACTGTAAATACCAAAGCAGAGGTAAGCAAAAAATACTGTGACCATAGTAGAGAGAGGATTATTTGAATTTCTACAGACAAAGAAAATTTTACAATAGCATGAAACAAAATGATTAGCATTTGTATTATGTAAACAAAAATGCACAGGCCTCCTTTTCTATTAACCCAGTGGATTTTTGTGATGGTTAAAGAAAATGTCATTAAACATATCATGAGTAGGAAGAATTTTTCTTAAGGTAATTTATTTGGGTTCTATGCTCCTCATAACATATAAAATATCCTGGGGCGCCTGGGTGGCACAGCGGTTAAGCGTCTGCCTTCGGCTCAGCGCATGATCCCGTCATTATGGGATCGAGCCCCACATCAGGCTCCGCCGCTAGGAGCCTGCTTCTTCCTCTCCCACTCCCCCTGCTTGTGTTCCCTCTCTCGCTGGCTGTCTGTATCTCGTCAAATAAATAAATAAATAAAATCTTAAAAAAAAACAAAACATATAAAATATCCTAACTATCCTCACACAGCTCAGTTATCTGCAGCTGACTGTGTTTTAACACCCGATGAGAATGTAAGTAAAAAATACTTAAAAGGAAAAAATTCTGCTAGTCCCAAGACTGAAACATGTTTGGAATAGTTTCAGTTAAACATTAAAATTTACATTGATTACTAGAGTGAAACTATTAAGTACAAATTATTTATAAATATTTATTGAGCAACTACTATAGTACCAGATACTATACATCAAATCCAGAGTTATTTTCCCCCAGGGAACCTGCTAAAATTGCATCTCTGTTTCAAAGCACCTTTGATTAAAACATATCATCTTCTCTGGCAGTTTTTACAGGAATAGAATATTTTTTGAAGAGCGAATGAAAAACTACATCCAAAGAATACTAAATACCCAAACTTCCAGCCATTTACCTAGAGCCAGATGACTGGAGGTGGTTATAAAGCCGCAGCTTTGCATTAAGAGAGTGAGTCTCTCTTTCAAAATGCTGAAGAAGAGCACACCTCAATTTTATCATAAGCGACTTAATACATTTCTACATTTATTTTTTTTTTTAAGATTTTATTTATTCGACAGAGATAGAGACAGCCAGCGAGAGAGGGAACACAAGCAGGGGGAGTGGGAGAGGAAGAAGCAGGCTCATAGCGGAGGAGCCTGATGTGGGGCTCGATCCCATAACGCCGGGATCACGCCCTGAGCCGAAGGCAGACGCTTAACCGCTGTGCCACCCAGGCGCCCCACATTTCTACATTTAAATGCATAAAACTTGTCTCTGAATTTTGTTGAAATTGAGTAATTCATAACTTATGCCATGACTTTTAATATTCCTTCACTTCCTTTACCACAATTATTTTTGATTGCTAGAAACAAAATGATCGATAACTAATTATCTCCCTCATCTGTTTATTCAACAGATAATTTATTAACACCTACTGCGTAAAGGGCAGTCAAAACTCAGCCCGCCTCCCTCTGTGCTCCCGCTTGTTATGTTCAGAGAAGTTGCCATGCTTTATAACCCTGAACTTCACGTCTCCAAATCCGTCATAATGGGATAAGAGTTCTACTTCACAGAGTTCTTATGGAAAATAAGCAGGTTAGTATATTAAGCACTTAGAATAGTGTCTGGTACCTAGTCAGCCCTATGTTAAGTGTTGTTATTATTACTAGATACCACTTAGAAGCAGTATTGTATTTGTTTTCATGCTGTCTTCCTCATCCACTATACTGTGGACACCTTAAAAATCATATTGTGTCCCTCCCCCCCTTTGGACCTGAAGGGCCTAGCATCACTGGTGCTAAATAACGTCGGTCGGGTGGGTGATAAATGAATCCATGAATGCTGGAATAAAAAGCATGAGGTGCTAGGAGATACAGGTAGACATAAGGCACAGTGTCTTCATCCAGGAGATGAAGGCCGTGTGTGCAATGAGCCCCCAACACCAAGTCTAACCGTGGGGAAAAGTGAAAACAGAGGAATAAACCAAGCACCACAGAAGACAAAAGACAAAATGATTAATTCTGACTCAGAAGACCAGAGCTGCTCCATAATTACGTTGAGCAAAGACATTTCTTTTATTTGCCCCTGAAAAGCAACGTAGAAGGACCAAGAAGAAAGAATTGGGGTGGGGAAGGAGGCAAAATGGGGGAAGGGGATTAAGAAGTACGAACTTCAAGTTACAAAATACATAAGTCGTGGGGACGTAATGGACAACATGAGGAATATAGTCAACGTTATCGGGTAATAACTTCTACGCGGCGTATACAATGTCAGACGTCTGTGTTGCACATCTGAAACTAAGATAATATCCTATATCGATTATACCCCAATAAATTAAAAAAAAAGAAAGCATTTGTCTGCATGTGAGCTCACCTATGACCCAGAAATGTAAAATAGTCCCTTTTCCAGGATCTGTCCAAAAGCTCTGCAGTCAGGCCCCTTTTATCTTTGGAGCTTCTAAACATGGTCCAAAGAATTCATGAAAATGCTGCTGACAACGGAAAAGTGCCACAACATGGAAGCCCAGCACACAAATGCTTGTTTCTCTAATTTAGATTCCCTGCTGGTTCCCTTCATCAACTTAACCTGAGTTCATTTATTCCCGTAATCTACCAATAACAGCACCAAAAAATACAAGATGGGCCTCTTAGAAGAGATGGCATTTTCTTACTGGAAAATGGAGAGAGAAAGAAAACTAAAGGATCCCGAGATACCAATCTATCTACTATTGAGTATGTCCTTGGGCAAAAATTTAAATTTAAAAAGACAAGGTCATAAACCTACTTAGGACTTGGACAGCAATGGAAAAGGGAGTGAGAACGATCAAGCCGGGCACGTTCCTACATGAACTGTACCAGCTCAACCTCAGAAAGCTATTAGACTAAATAAGCCTAAAGACCACCGATTAGTGAATTTACAGGGAGCTCTAAATAGCCTATTCCTTTTAATTAGAGATTCTATTATTTTAATAACAATACTTTATACTCACAGAGAGCCTTTCATCTACAGAGCTCAAAAAGATTTTACAAGTGCGGTTTCATCATTATCCCCATTTCAGAGATTGGAAAAATGGAGGCACTTAGTCACTTGTACAAACAAGAAGTTCTCTGACAACTGTTCAAAAACTATGTGGTCTGCACGTTTTCCAAAAGTCCAAAAACACAGCTGCAACTGGTATGTTCTCAGAAACGCCAGTTGGCAAGTCAGACGTAAAAGGCGAAGAGCTAATGCCAAAGTCTCCTGAAATTCAGCTCTTCATGACAATTAAGGTCGGTAGGTTTAGGGTTTCAATTTTATCCCCCCAGAGAATAGAGAAGTTCTCTCCAGAGGATTTGAGCACATCAATTAGGGGGGTTTCCCTTCCAGAGTTTGTTTTTATTTCTCTTTGTTAGGCTAATATCTTTTACCACTTCAAGCTCGTGAAGACTATAGAGTTATTTTATTTTATATTATTTTATTTTATTTTATTTTATTTTATTATTTTATTTTATTTTATTTTATTTTATTTTATTTTATTTTATTTTATTTTATTTTATTGTAGTTGGAACACTTAACATGAGATCTATCCCCTTAACACATTTTCAAGTGTACAAGACATTATCGTTGACTCTAGGTGCAATGTTGTACATTAGCTCTTGTGAGCTCATTCATCTTGCCTAACTGAAACTTTCTGTGCACTGATTACTAACTCTCTCTGTCTCACTCCCCTGGCCCCTGGTAACTAGCATTCCACTCTTCAATTCTATGAATTTGATTTTAGTTCATATAAGTAGAATCCTGCCCTATTTGTCTCTCTGTGACTGACGTATCTCCTTAGTATAATGCCGCTTAGGTTCATCCATGTTGTCACATACTGTACGATTTCCTCCTTTTCTTTAAGGCTGAATAGTATGCAGTTAGATGTATATACCACTTGGCTCAAATGTGGAGAAACTGGAACCCTTGTGCACTGTTGGTGGAATTGCAAAATGACACAGCCACTATGGAAAAACACAATATGGATCTTCCTCAAAAATTAAAAATAGAATGACCATATGATCCAGCAATTCCACTTCTGGATATTTGTCCAAAAGAACTGAAATCAGGATCTCATAGAGATATTAGCATTCCCATGTTTATGGCAGCACTATTCCCAAGAGCCAAGATGCAGAAACAATCTAAATGTCCATTGATAGATAAATGGCCTATTTATTTTTCCATTGCACTAACAAAGTTCAGGGTCATCAATAGTCTGGTTTCCAGAAGCTAAACTACATCTCTTCCTTAATAAATTTTGGGTGACCTTGAAGAATCCTAGGAACCCTATTCGCAAAAAAATTGTGAGGATAACAGAGAGGAGGGCTTTTGCATTTAGGTTTTGGGATCAGGTTTAAATTCTGAAGACTGCTTCCCAAACCATGAAAAGCTACCCTTGGGAGACAATCAACTCACTCTTTGGGGGAGAATAAGCTGAATGAAGGTCCTATGTCTTCCTTTGGGACACATGACACATCACAGAATGGTGATTACTGTTTATAATAATTTGGTTTCCAGCTCAGCCACTAGGACTTGGTCTGATGCCCTGAGACTCAAAGAATAAGACCATTTAGCCAATATAAGTGGAGCCATCCAGAGTTGGTATGGAAAGAGCAATGGTCCTGAATGAGTCTACACAGATCAAATCATGGAGGAGGGGAGGAGAGCCATAGGCTGGCAGTTGGTCTCAGGAGCAGTCATAGCCTTGACAATGGCTGGCAACGGAAACCATAGACACGGAGAAAGCTCTGTTCCTTGAACTGTCCTACAGACATGTGATGTCTTTAACAGTCCGGACTCACAGGCCAAACCCTCTTTCTGACCCACTGCCTCCTAGGTGTATGTCCATCCTCCTCAGAGCAGGGAATCCCTTTTTACGTAAGGAAGTAGGTCACTGTGACCCTAACATCCTGTCACTTCTGGAGGAATATTTATAGGGCTGCCTTCTGGAAAGGGAGATTATAATGATCCCTCTATTCTACCATTCTCTGTTCTCTCCATCTTCACCTTTGAAAAACAAAAGAAAACCAAACAAACTTGCTAACCAGGTCAAAAATATTAAGTAGATGATGATAAGAAGAGGTAAGAGTCACAACTGATTTTTTAATAGCTCCTGCCCCAGGATTCCATAAATGGAGATGCTCAACCGTTGTAAGTGGTAGCACTCTATCATTGATTTGGCTAAGTTCTGGAAGAATTTTTGAGTCATAGACAAAGAAGTTACTGCGTAGAGTGGTTTCAATCACACAGGTAATATGAAACCTGCTGGTACTCAGACAAAAGCCAGGAGAATCCATGAGATAATATCTCTAGAAGAAAATGTTCAATTAGCTCAGAAAGAAAATGGATAGGGGCGCCTGGGTGGCGCAGTCGTTAAGCAGTCTGCCTTGGGCTCAGGGCGTGATCCCGGCGTTCTGGGATCGAGCCCCATGTCGGGCTCTTCCGCTGGGAGCCTGCTTCTTCCTCTCCCACTCCTCCTGCTTGTGTTCCCTCTCTCGAAGGCTGTCTCTCTCTCTTCAAATAAATAAAAATAAAATCTTGAAAGAAAGAAAGAAAGAAAGAAAGAAAGAAAGAAAGAAAGAAAGAAAGAAAGAAAGAAAATGGATAGTATATGTTCAGGATTTGTCACAACGAATACCCAACACAAAACTAACAGTTCCTTTGAGTCTCAGAATTAACAATATGACCACAAAACGATTATATGGTCAGAATTTTTTACAAGTTCACAAAAACTAACATCCCTATATCGACATCACAGTCCTTTGTACATTTCCTTAGTTTACCTTTTTATATCCCTACACAGCCTAATCACTTGCATTCCCTATGTGCCGGCATCACATGAGAACAAAAGCAAAAAAATAATAATATTATTAATTTAAAAAGGAAAACTTGGTATGCAGCTGGCTGCCGTAGAACAGCGGCCAAGGGCTTTGCTAAAGTTGCCGCATGTGTTTTCTGTGCTTCAAATGCCCTGCCAGCCTTTGAGTGTTTATCACCGCTGTGCATAGCCGCTGAACACAGGCGCTACTGGAGAGGATTTGAGAAGGCTCAGAAGAGCTGGAGGCATAAGAAATGCAAAGAGATTTCAAAGAAATGAGTCATAAGAGAGACCAAAGTCTGAAAGAGGGACACCAAGCAAATGTCGAAATGCCCACATCCAAACCAGGCAAGAGCAGAAAAAACCATGGTTATCTTAGGACTCTCCCTCCCCAGCTCGCAGGAACTCTGTCCCACCACACAGCCCTCCGACTGTGGCAAAGTGACAACCCAGCCCTAACCTTAACTAGCAAGATGTACTCTGCCTGAGACCCGTTCCAAACATGAGAAACGCTGAGGCTAAGACCGTCGAACGCCTGCCTTGGACGCCTGTCTTCTAGATGCCAAGGCTACCCACCCCACCCCCCACAAGTGCAAACCCATTTCAGAAGGGGAGGCCACCGAATCCATCTTGAAAGGACTTGCTCTGAGCTTCAAAGCTGACTCTGGAGCTCGTTAGCTTCCCCCCTCCAACAAACAAGCCAATGGCATGTTGGCATGAGTTCACATAACCATGTAATATTCATTTGGTTTCCATAACTAGATGTGCAAGAGGGTGTGAAAAATATAACCAAGACAGCAGCCTGACTCAGTTCGCTGCCTGTGAAAAACAAACTTGGTTGGCCATTTAAAGCCTAGTCTAACAGTTTTAAGAGTCTCAGCTCTTCCTAACAAGGGTCTCCTTTCCCAGCTGGGGCCTCCCCACCTGGCTCAGGGCACGGCCGAGTCTGCCCGCCTCCCTCACCTGTGCATCGGCAGGTCCGGTGGAAGAACTTCCTTGGCCAACCTTCTCGGTCATCCTGGTTCCGTAGGACGTAAGGACCGCTCCAGGGCCTGGTGTCAGCTTGCACCTCTGTGCACTGGCCCCGGCCCTCGTGGGAGCCACAGATGTTGTCGGGCTCCAGACCCAGCGACGGGCAGCACTCCTTGGTCATCAGGCTGTCCACCGTCATGCAGATCCGGGGGAACTGCGCGCGGGCTCCGGGCAGGATTCCACAGCCCAGGCAGCCGAGCACAAGCCCCCACCCGAGAGGGCTCATGGCTTTCTCTGCAGGAGGACTCCCTCTTGCTTTCCACTCCCTGACTCTACCCTGCCTTTCTCCTGGTCTTCCACTCTTGATCTCTTGAGCGTTCATTCGGTTGATTTTTGCTTTTGGGGGTGGGTGAGTTGATATTGTTTTGTTTTGCATTCTATTCCTCTCCTTTTTAAAAAATACTTGCAAAAATCGCAGAACCCACGTGAGTGCACGTGTGTGCAAGCACACGCACGGACTATTTTATGTGATTCAAACAACTAAAACACATTTAATGCCATTAGAAGCGCCTCTAACAGCCAGATTTAATGAGGGTAGTGCTTCTCACCATCTTTCCCCCGTTAAGTCAGGCTTTGTCTAATTGAGTTAATTTACGGGGTACTGCAGTCATACTACTTATTATACCGGTATTTCTAAACCCCTCCTTTCCTCCTTAGCCCATAACTTTAATTGCCTTGAACTCAGTTCAAAAGCCAAACACCGTGCTGCCTTCATTCTGTCTGGCTTGCCAAACCACGGGGCCTTGTGGGGTTTGTAAGGGCTGGGAGAAGCCATCATTAGGGGGATTAGTATTAGAGAAACCCTCATTGTTAGCACATGACCCACAGTGCATAATGAAGTACATACAGTTGCTGGCTTTGTTTCAAAAGGGCAAAATCATCTTCATTATCTGGGCTCATGTGCCCCAGCCAAGCTTGTGACCTCAGACTTCCCGGGGAGTCAACAGACACAGTGAGCTCCTCGTTGTTATTAAAAGGCCTTTACAGACAAGCATGCATTGCTAACCACAATTCACTCCTGACTGCTCCCTGACGTGCTAGAAAGACCACTACAGGAGGTCACACAATTTCAGAAATAAAGAAACATTTATTTAGGGCTGACGTACAAGGAATTGCTTTGTTCCACAATTAAGGGCCCTCTTCCCTCCAAACGAGAACGTACTATTCTCCTATTCAGCACATTGAGGCCGTAGATTTTTTTTAATTATCCAAAGTGGCATGCCACCAGAAATTCAAAATTATAATTGTCCGATTGTAAGGAAGGCAGTGGGACAACTGGGAGCAAGGTCTTGTGAGTGACATCTTTTGATTCATGTTAAAGTTAAGCGTTGTCAGGCTTCAGTTTAGAACACAATGCCCCCCACCCAGTGCTTCTGGGGGCAGCGCGGGGAGTGTCCTAGTCAGTAGCGATGGCTACTGTTAGAGCATCCGTTTACCCCTTCGTGGTGGAAACAGGACTGACTCAGCGCCATTAGAGTCTGTGTAGACAGCCGACGTGCCACGGCTTCAGACCGTTTCCAAGAATATATTTGGGCATAAAGACAGAACGTTGCAAAGAAAATTCCTAAGGTTAAAAAAATGTTTGTATAGATGTTCCTCCCCCATGCACATCTGTGTCATCCCCATGATATTAAGTTGTCGTGGCTCATTAAATGGCAGTTCTCATCTCTGTGCTCCTGCCAGCCGAGACCCAAGCCCACAGAGGCAAAATCTCTGAGAGTGTGGCCAGGCCAGGATTTGTAGTAGGTTCTCTAAGCCGTGTTGATGTGCAGCCACTGTTGAGAACCACAGGCTTAGAATAAAGCATGGTTCCAAAAGAAATGTTGGAATAGAGTCAACTGAAAGATTCGATGTGGGTTCATTTCCTCAATCACCATAAACTGAGTGGCTTAAAATAACAGAAATTTATCCTCTCGTAATTCTGAGGGCAGAAGTGCAAAATCAATCTGGGGGCTGCACTCCCTCTGAAGGCTGTTGGGGAGACTCCTTGCCTCTTCCACTTACCACTGGCTGCCACCATTGCTCCTTTTCCCTGGGTTGAAGCAGAGCCCTTCCAGTCTCTTCATAGTGACATGACCTCTCCTCCTCTATCTCTGTCTCTCCTCTGTGAGTCTCCTATTAGGACACTTGCCATCAGATGTAGAGCCCACCTGGATAACCCATAATGGTCTCATCCTGACGTTCGTAAGTCAGTTACCTCTGTAAAGACCCTCTTATCGAACAAGGTCACATTCACAGATTCTAGGCTATGAACATAATTTCTCAGAGGCCACTCTTCAACCCAGTATGTCACGGCTATGAAACTTAAATAATACCAGAATTGCAATATCTCAGAGTTGGGAGGGTATTTTGGAGCCCATTCATTCATGTGTACCTACTGATCCAGTTCATGCCAACCTTGTGCCACTTTTGGATCCCATTCTATGTGTTGTGAGGCCCTGGTTCTGTAATTATCAGATTTGAAGTTCTTGGATAATGTCACTGACAGAGTCAAGAACTCTCATGTCAGAATGCCCCCAGGCCTAGCTCTTAGGATTGCTTTTCTTTCATAACAATGCTTGCTAGATAACTCACCAGGTCTGTGGCTTTAAATGTAGGCTCTCATGACTCCCCCAAATTATAACTCTGGCCCTGAGCTCAGCTGTGAGCCCCAGACTCATATATCTAACTTCCTACTTGACCTCTCACTTGGAGATCTAGACATTTCCCAATTAACATTTCAAAGTAAAGTTTTGCTCCAAATTTCTTCTCCATTAGTTTTCTTCATCTTAGTAAGGAGCACCACCACAATCCCATTAGTGCTCCTTGATTCTTCTTTTTCCCTCCTCCCCTGAATATGCTTCCCAGTGCACTTCGAGTAAAATCCAAGGTCTTTCCCATGCACTTATCAAAGCGAGGGCCACAGATCCACAAACACGTGTTCCTGGTCTACATCAGAATAAATACAATAAGGAGAGAAATTGAGATCAGCATTTAGAAACTCTCACGGCCAACTAGGCATTGGCACAATGTTTAAGCACACGATCAATGGACTCATCTCATTGAAGAGGAGTGTAGTTAGGGGGTTGTCAAACTTGCATGGACATGATCCGGTAGCATAAGCTACAGACTAATCACGTTGGATTGCATGTTGGCCTGTGGCTTAAAATTTTTTTTAATTATTTTTAAGTTCTTCACCATGGATAGTTTGAGCAGAACTGGCATGGAAGGTCCTCCATGATCTGTGCCTCGCCCACCTCTCTCTCCCTCTTGTTCTGCCATCACAGAGCACACCCGTCACTCTAGTACTCAACCACTTTGCATTCATTTCCACGCTGGTCTTTCTTCTGCCATTCCCTCTGCCTGGAATGTTCTTCTTGGGAATCCTCCTTGTCACTCAGGTGTCGGGTCAAATGTTAGTTCCTGAGAGAGATCCTTCCAGACCATTCACTCTACTGTGTCTACACCCAGCCACCTACTCTCCACCACATTGTGTTATTTTTCTTCAGAGCCCTTATGACTGCCTAAAATTATCCTGCTTGTTGGTTTAATTGCTGATAGTCTGGCTCTTCTATTGTGGTATAAATTCCAGGGGAGCCCTGCCCCCTTCCCCAGTGCTAAGCACAGTGTGTGCAAAAACAGACTACTTGACAACAGTTGGTGAGTGAACATCCTCAGTTCAATTTTTATGTTCATCAGAAGAGTCTCACCATTATGGGGATTGACTTTATACAAATTCAATGTTGTTAATTTGACTACAAAAAATAAATTTAGACTACTAAATATACCACTATTATGTTAAGAGTTCCTTATAAGATTTGTTACGTTACTAAAAATATTTGAAAACCACTGGCCCAGTCCAACACTCCACCCTTGGCCCCCACCACATCACCACCAACAACCAATTCCCTCCTCGCTATTTCTGACAAGATATCAGCAGCATCTGGTTAAACACCTCTAATAAGGAGATTCCTTTAAGAAATAGTTCTAAAGGCTAGGAAATTCTTCCTTTTAATAAGTATTTAATATTTAATATAACTTGAATTTAAATATAAATAGTGAAAATTTCCTTCACCAATGTTTCCAGCAAAAGCCCTTGGGAACTCCCCCTACCCCAGCTCCCTAGAATGGGTACAGTGCATTTTCTACAGAATTTTGTTCCTTATCTTCTCTTTTTTCAGACTAAGTTTCCTCAGTTCCTTCCATTTTTCCTTCATGTGAAGGAAATTTTAAATCTGTCCCTAATTTTAAATCCTCCCATTAGCCCATACTCTCTTTTTCTGGAAAATTCAGTTTCCCATTTGACCCCATGATGCATGTTACCTGTAAGTTAATTCAATGTTCCTGATACAACCTAAGTAAAGATGACTGAAAAATTAGCTCATGAGCTTTGCTTAACAGCCACATCACTCATCAATTTTGTATCTGTTAGCTTAAGCTAAGTCAGGTAGCAATTAAGCCCTCAAAATCTCATTGGCTTGTGAAACAATGTCTACCACCCAACAGCTCTAGTTATGCTCCACATTGCCTTCTGCCCAGGACTCCGGGTGAAGGAGCATCTTTTCCTTACTCTCCTGATACTGCTCATCTTGTAACAAAGAACTCAGCGATGGGCCACCGCTTGAAAAGTCTACCTCGCTCACTTCTGCTCACATTCTATTGGCAAATGCAAGTCTCATGGCCAAGACTGCCGCTCTCAAACACGGGGCTTCTGTGAAGAGAAGCCCTACAGGGAGGGTCAGCAAGTATTTTATTGCATTTTAAATCAACTTAAATGCCTACCCTTCTTTCATACAGCTTTCACGGAACTCGATCAAAGTCAAATGCCTCTCCTATCTCCATCCCCTATTCTTTTCTTCTGGACTTGCCTTTGGGGTCCGTATTAGTTTGCTAGGGTGACCATAACAAAATGGCACAATAAACAGAAATGTATTTCTCAGAGTTCTGAGGGCGGGAGGTCCAAAACCAAGGTGCCAGCAGGGTTGGTTTCATCTGAAGCGTCTCTCCCTGGCTTGCAAATGGCTGTCCTTCTGCTGCCTCTCCTCATGGTGTCTCCTCTCTGCACACGGGCCCTGATGCCTCCTTCTGTGTCCAAATTTCCTCTTCTTGTAAGGATGCCAGCAGATTGGGTTAAGGCCCACCCTAACAGCCTTGTTTTAGCTTCACCTCTTGAAAAGCCTCATCTCCATAGAATAGTCACATTCTGTGGTACTGGGGATTAGGGTTTCAACATGTTAATTTTGAGGGAACACAATTCAGCCCATAACAGGATCAAAACATGAGTTTACTTTTGTCTCTATTAAGTTAGAATTACCTTTTGATATCAAGCCATCTGCCAACATAAAGACACGTCATGCGAAACCACCAGGTGGGACTTCTAAGGCATTTTTGATGTCATTTAATACACCTCACGGTACCATTTTATGAGGATCCGGGGGAGAGATTTCTCACAGGGCTCAATATCCCAGAAAGCTGTGTTTCCACATAACAACTAGCCTGTCCTGGACTTTTAGACCCCGTGGATCTTAGAATGGTGTTTCTTTCTTTGCCTTGACCAGTTATGAAGCTTAGAGCCAACTTGCAGCCCCCATGTCAAGCAACTGATTCACACGTACTTATCCAGTTTGATATTTTCTTTCCCACATGTTCCTGGACTCTGGGATTCTTATTTTATCCTTTTGCAAATTTATGTGTTTTTCCAGCCTATCTCAAATCTCTAAATATCAGATACAAATATATATATGCACACATGTGCTTCTGTGCAAGTCCAAAGGTAAGAAACAGCCAGCCAAGTCATTGTTTGTAAGCAAGCCAAGGGTTAGAGAAGAATTCAAGCATTCTTGAGAAGTTAGTGCAAGTAATCAGAAATCTAAGAACCAAGCCAAGAGAAGCTGAGATGTCATGTCATGAGCACAGCTGTGATTAAATATTGCCTAATTTACAGAAGCAAAAGTCTTTGCTAGAAACTGAAGAGCAGAATCCAGGAGGAGATATCTCATGGGCAGATTGAGACCGTTTGCTTCCAGTGGAAGCCATAAGATCACGGACTATTCTAAGGAATGTTCGGACACCCACTTAAGAGGCCGAGTACCACAGAGCTAAATAATCTGAGAGTAGACAGTACCTTATTAAAAAGCAATTTGTTTTACAGTAGAGGGAAGCATCTTAATAAAAAGAAAGTTCTGCATACTTTCATTTTGCATTTCAGCCCCTAGCACCTTCTTGCACCGAAGAGGGATTCAGTGCGTGTTCCTGGGAATGAATTGAATCAGAAATTTGAGGGAGTTTGTGAGTGAGTGGTACAGGGGGGCCATGCAAAGCCTTGCAGGTAGGATGCCAGCCTGTGCTGCCCTACATTCAAAGGAGGAAGCCACGGCTCGGAGCCTGGTAGGCAGTCCAACAGGGCAGTCAATATTTTAGAGCTGTTGCTAAGGTTAATACAGAAAGAAACCATCTACATCTTTCTTCTGCCTGTCAGTGAGTTGCCTGTTCTTTTCTACATGCCTCTGAATATGAAAATCCTCTCCGTTTTTAGTCTCTGCTGGACTCCTCTGCCTGCTGCTTTTTGATCTATTCTCTGCTGCCACATCATGGGGAAAAGAGATTATTTTTTCCCCCCATGTCCAAATTGTTCCCTAAATGCTGGGCATCTGTCCTGATAAGGGTTTTGCTTTCTACATCTAAGAGCTTTTCTTTTCTTGGTGATATAAATTGTTCTTCAGAGGAATTAAGGGTTAGGAATGTGCTGTGTGGTTTCTGGTATTTCAGTCGGAGGCAGCTGGTCCCTCCTGCGTGCATTTCGGGCTAGCCTGTCGTAAAGCTGTGTTTATACATCAAACACATTTTTTAATTTCAGATTTTGCATCGCTCATCTTTATATTCGCCTCAGCTCTTTGTTATGCCCACTGCTGCCCTCCAATTCTTAGTTTATCCTTTGTTTTCTATTCTCTGCCCTGGGAACAGGTATTCAATTTAGAGTTTTTTTATGTGTGCCCCTACAATTTAATGACTCACTTGGGTAGGTAATCTACCTACGCCTCCTTCAAAATATGGAAGGAAGGGAATCACTCCCTTTCTGCCCACCTCTGATCAAACCCAGCAAGTACTATTTCCAAGTTTGTGAGAAATCGTAGGGGCTGAAAATGTAAACTCTTCAGGAGAACTCTAATGCTAACAGATCCATCAGAGATTATAAAGATGTGACTAAAACTGTTAGGGATCTAGAAGGATCACCAAAATGTATTGTCAAGTGAAAAACATAAGGTGCATAACTGCGAATTTACGGTGCTGACGTTTACATGTGAAACGATTGGGGGAGGGAGGGAGAGAGAGGCCGGGCCTATCTGGCTGGGTGTAAATGTATGGGGCATACGCAGGAAACACGTTGGCTGTCTCTGGGAAGGGAGCCTAAAGGGCTGGGAGATCAGAGAGGAAAGGAGACTTATTTTTGTTTTATACTTCCATACATTTTGAATTTTGAATCATGTATATACACTACTTATTTTTTAAAATCATACCTTCAAAAATTTAAGTTAAAAAATCAGAATCAGGGGCATTTGTGAGGATGACATTAAGCAGAGCAACTTTTTCTGTAAGTTTAGTAAAAACACTACGGCTTTGGCACAATCCAGATTGGTTTTATTTATCTTGGCCCTGCTACGTCCTAGTTCAATGACCTTGGACAATGTGGTTACCTTCTGTTAGCTCCAGCTTCTCCATCGTCAATCCAAGATGATAGTATCTACGAAGTTTAATTCTAAGGGTTATATATGGCACCACATATACCTTGCCTAGCAAAACCTAGCACGCAGTAGGTACTCAGCAAAGGTAACTATAATTATTATTATTATTTCCATAGAAGAATCCATTGACACCATGGTCAACTTTTTAAATTTCTATACTGGCAAATCATTGGTCTGACCCATTATGTCATTTTTAATTTGTTTGGAGAGCCATTACCTTCTTAATCAATAGCCCATAATTCCTGTATTTCAACGGACAACCAAGAAGGGGGGAAAATCCCACTAGGATCCTGAAACTCCCCCCGAATATTATCCCAAGATTTATCAATTAATACACACATATGCATGCATTCATGCACACACACACATTCATACCTATACACATACACACACCTAATCCAAGAACCTAATTATAATATTTCTATAATATGTTTGCTTCTGGAAACTAAATCAGTGCTTCTAACTTGGGCATATGGAAAATATTTTCATCCATAATGCAATGTTACTACCTAGAATGAAAGGATCTGTTCTCTTTTTTTAAAGTTGTATTTATTTAAGTAATCTCGACACCCAATCATGCAAACGCGTGACCCCAAAGTCAAGAGTCCCATGCTCCTCCGACCGAGTCAGCCAGGCGCCCCGGAACTGTTCTTGCTTAGACTCTGCAAGATTAATTAAATGATATGTTGTGTTTATAAGTGTATTATTCTCTTAGCCTTGTAACGTAGGAATCTCCATCAATTATAACAAAGATATGGGTGAGCAAAGCTTAAATAAACCACAGAGACTATGGATAAACCAGATTAGAAACCATTCTTGTTAATGTTAAGAGCGGACAAAAATGAATGCTATCATTAAAAATAGAAAAATACAATAAGTCTTCTTCAAAAATGACTTGATCTGAATCTGGTGCTTTATACGAAGCTCATTATTTTATAACTGCTGTCAAAAAGCATCTAATCATGGTGTCTGTCTGATATTCTCTTTGAAAATGACTCCTTCTCATTTAATCTCAGCTGCTCTAATTTAGTTACTTTTAATAAGCCGAGTGCACACACACACACACAGCCCAAAAGAATAACTCTAAACTTCCAATTCATTTCATAAGCTATAGAAAAGAAATGTGTTCTTACAAATCATGGCAGACAGCTGCCTGCCAAATGTAAATTTCCCTGTTATGAATTTTTCATTTCTAAAAAACGTTCTAGTATAAGAAGAAAAACAGACAAAACAAGATAATTTCATGGAGGCTTTCGTTTAGCTTTAGGTATAAAAGAAGCTTATAATAACATAATATTTTTACAGTCTATTGAATTTATGCCACGGAAATGGATTCCATCTTGAGCAGGATGATTCAAAGGCCAGGTCAGAACTCAGTAGAAGATGCAGAAATGATGGAGGGCTGAGCACTCTTCTTGGTGGAAACGTGTTTGTCCTCACTGAAGACCCGAGCAAATATAAAACTGTACTTGAACAAGCAAGGTCATGGTGCATAAGGGGATTGGGAACCATGGAGGGTGAAGAGGTACAAAAACCCAAAAAAACAAAAAACCTCCCTATCTGTCTTCAATTTCCAATGAGAAAATTTGAGCTCATCGAATTTGTGTGAGTTACCCAAGATTGCACAGATGGTATATTAGTTTGCTATGGCTGTCATGAGGAACTTCTGAAAGACGGACTGAAGCATTTTACATTTTTTAAGAGTTTATTTCAGTAAACATTGATTCAAATTGGGAAACCCCAAACCAGAAGTGATTAGGAGCACTCCCCTGACAGTTGCTGGGGGCAAGGCTTTTCCACAGAAAATGGGGAAGCAAAGCAAGGAAATTACTTGACTGGCTATAGCTTCTGTGATTGCATTCTTTGGGAAAGCCCCCTTGGCTGTTTGTGATTGGTTGTTCCTAACCTTTTCCAGTTCAGTCTGGCTTAGGTTTTGGTTTGCTTACATAGACTACCAACACATTAGAGCTGCCTCAGCCAACGGCCTCCTCCTTTGACTGCTTTCACACAAAGTACCACAGACTGAGTGGCTTGAACAATAGGCATTGATTCTCTCCCAGTTCTGGAGGCTGGAAGTTGGAGGCCAGGGTGCTGGCAGGACCAGGCTCCCTCTGAAAACAGTAGGGAAGGATCTATTCCAGGACTCTCTCCCAGCTTCTGGTGGGTTCCTTGGTTCATGATAACACAACTCCAATCTTCACACGGCCTTCTCCTTGTGTGCCCATATGTATCCAAATCTCCCTACTTATAAGGACAGCAGTATATTGGTTTTGGGGCCCACCCTAGTCCAGCACGACTTCATCTTACCTCTAATTAGATCTGCAATGGCCCTATTTCCAATTAGGATTGCATTCTGAGGTACCGGGATTAGGACTTCAACATATAAATCTGGTGATGGGGGACACAATTCAGCCCATAACAGATGGTAAGTGAGAAACCTGGGCATCAAAGCTCATAACCTCATTCTCTTCTCACAGCTAGGTCACACTCACCACATTCTCAGGCTGTTGGGTTTGGAAGGAGGGATGGTATGGGTCACATGGATGGGGAGGAGACACTGAAGAGAAGTCAAGGAGAAACCATCATCTAAGCCTTAGCTTATTTTTAGTGATACGTTGAACTCTGCTTTGAAAATTCCAAATGCGGTGGAGGGGAGCCCACTTCTGTGAGGGTTAGCCTGTGTCAGGCAGTACCAGGAGCTCCTTTCAGGCCACAGTTAGGGCTATCCGTGGTTTCTGAACTATACTACCTCACAAATTATCCACCTGGACAAGAAGTTTAAAAATCATTTAGACCAGGACTCTCAATTGAGAAAACCAAGGCCCACCCATCTAGTCAGCCACAAAGCCTCAGTCTCCTGATTCATAGTGCAGTGCTCTTTCCTGACACGACGTGATCAGGAGAGTAAAATATGAGAAATCTGTTTCCTGATAGGGACACTTTTTCCTCTCATCTTTGGCTCAAGCATCTCATATTTAAAAGTCACTCTTAGTTCCCAACTCTCTGGGGCACCTGAGAGGCTCAGTCAGTTAAGCGTCTGCCTTCGTCTCAAGTCATGATCCCAGGGTCCACGTCCAGCTCCCTGCTCAGCAAAGGTCGGCTTCTCTCCCCCTCCTCTGGCTTATGCGCAATCTCTCTTTCCCTCTCTCTCTCTCTCTCTTTCAAATAAATAAATAAAATATTTTTTAAAAAGTCTCATCTCTCTCCAGCTCAGCAGTGAGGGATGGACAGATAGCAAGTGCTCAATAGTATTTATTCAAGGAATTTACGTATGAGAACAAGGAGCACTGTGCCTTCAAGGATAAACATCAGGTAAACATGTACCTGGCCTCCTGACTTATTTGCCTCTCCATCACTTTGGAAAGACCCAGGGAGCTCCTCTACTTCCTTCTGAATTGGGCGGTGGCTTGGGCTCCTCCTGGAAACACTTTCCCTCTCTTCCCCTCCTAGATTTTTCCCTTGAACTGAACTCTTCAGAGTTTCCGAGTGCGGCTGCTCCTGTTCCTGCCGAAGAAAGAGAAGCCTCCTTGGGCGTCCCACCGTTGCGGGCTGTGGCTGGAGACGGCCTTCACTTCCGTGTGCCGCCATCAAGGCTCCCTTGAGACTGCGCACAGCTGAATGATCTCCTTCAGGAATATTCCTTCCATCAGTCTTCTTCCTACAAACAGACTTCATGTTCACAGGTGACGTTATTCTGTCTAGAGTCCCCACAACCTGATGTTCTTTCACATTTATGTTAACTTCATCCAAGAAAATAATCCAGATTTAGGGGGATGGCCTCGTCATCCTTTAAGGAAATATTTAAATATTTTAAGATGTAAAGAAAAATCTATCTTGAGGGAGGCCTTTATTAAACAATGTGAGAGAAAGAGCCAATGTTGCAGAATCCTGCTAAGACAGGGAGAGGTGCCAGTTATGTTCGAAGTTTGATGCGGAGTCCAAGCTGTCTCTTTTCCCTTTTCTAGTATTAAACTCTCCAGAATGTGTGACCTGTACTATAGTTCTGCAAGATGGTACCATTAAGAGAAATTGGATCAGGGGCACATAGAATCTCTTTGTCTTATTTCTTACAACTGCATAGAAATCTACAATTATCATAAAGTAAACAGTAACTTTACAAAATCTCTAGAAGAATGGAGTCGGCAAGCGCCCCGAGAACAGCAGTTGCCAGGGCCTGAAAGCACTTTAAAGGCCCTTTGTTGTCTTTGCAGTAACCGATGGAAGCACCGAACGATCACGCAGAATAACCTTCGTCATTGGAATGGGTTCACCTTTGAGAACCAAGAACAGCACTTTTCTCCTTCTCTTTCAAGGCCTACTTCCTGGTTGGAAATCTTAAACACCCCCCTTGACTGTCCCATTCAACTCAGGGAACGGACCCACATAACTGACTAACTATAGAGGGATCTTCCCAAGAGAAAGGGACGGCTGTTTTGTTCATCTTTATATCCAACATCTAACACAGAACCTAGCACCTACTAGCTGAATAACAAATGTTTGCTGGAGGAGTAACTGAATGAATGATAGATGGTAAATAATGACTCTTGTTGCCTCAGGGCTCAAGGCAGTTGGAGATGGGAACTACTCCAAATCACTTGCTGATTTCTTGCAAACCAAAAGCCCAAATTTGGGGCTTAACATAAAATTTTTTCACATTTTTCTGGGTAACGATACATAAGTCATTTTAGAAAATTTGCAAAGCACAGAAAAGGATGAAGAAGAAAACTTAAATCACTCATAATTGTACTGTGGAGAAAAAATTCTAATTAATCTTTGGCTGATTATCGTTGTAGATGAATCTAATTCTTCATTCCTTCAGTAGTCTTTTTAATCAAATTGGAATTATAATACACACATTTTTATAATCTACTTTTATTCTCCATTAATTATACAATGAAAATGCTTTTCCATAATTTGCAGTTGTCAAAGTACACAGCTAAGGAAGGCTGAAAGCTTCCCTCAGTCAACACTGTGTCAGTCATATCAAAAAGGGGCAGTCAGAGTGGCAGCGTCCAGGGGGTTCACTGGGCTTGGAAGGTTCGTTGTATCAGATTGTGAAAATGCTTCATGTCTGTACCAAAGAGTGTAGAGACTCATTTGCAACACGACTCAGAAGGAAGAACAGTTCCGGCTATCATCATAACTGAAGTCAAATACAAGAAGCTCTTTAATGAGGGGATATTTGACATTAGGACAAATCTCTGGCTGCGTATTACTAGTTGACATCCCCAGGAGACTTGCCAACTTCTTGGAATTTAGACTTCCACAGAATCCAGGGGAAATGCCTCCCCCCACCTTGTGCTTCATGAAGGAAGTCAGACAAATGGGCTCATGCCGTAGGAGTCCATTTATATCAACTTTTAGAAAATGCAAACTAATCTCAAGTGGCAGAAATCCGGGTGTTCGCCTGAGGGCAAGGTGGCAGGTAAGGGTGTGAAGGGGGAATTATAGAAGGGCATGGGGAAACTTGGGGCGGTAGGTACATTCATTATCTTGATTTTGGCAGTGTCTCCTTGGTGTGTAAGTACGTGGAGACGCATCAAATGGTAGACTTGCAATGTGTGCAGTTTATCGTGTATCAATTGTATCTCAATAAAGCTGTAAAAACAAATAAAGGTGCCCGGAGCAACCGAGATGCCCTTCAATAGATGTGTGCGTGAACAAAGTGTAGGGTACAGCCGCAAAATGGAGTTCTAGGCACGTATTTTTTCAAAAAGCCTTATCAAATAAATAAATAAAATCTTTAATAAATAAATAAATAAAAAGCCTTATCAAGCCATGAAAAGACCTGTAGAGACCTAAACGCATGTAGCTTAGTGAACAAAGCAGGTTGAAAAGGCTATAAACTGTGTGATTCCAACTCTATGTCATTGTGGAAAAGGCCAAACTGTGGAGACAGTAGAGAGGTCAGCGGTGGGCAGGGGTTCAGGGCAAGACAGAGAGGGGTGAGTAGGTGAAGCACAGAGGATCTTGAGGCAGTGACAGTACTCTGAATGACGCTGTCATGGTAGAGACACCTGTCAGCACCCATAGGATGTGTAACACGAAGAGCGGACCTTGATGGAAACTATGGACTCCAGTTTGTAATAACGTATCAATGTGGGCTCATCAATTGTAATAACTGTACCTCACTAATGTAAGGGGTTTAATAATAGGAGATACTGGGGACAGGGGGGAAGGGGCCTATGCAAAATCCCTCTACTTTCTGCAAACCTTAAACTACTCTAAAAAAAAAGAGTCTATTAATTAAAAAAAAAAAAGTAAGGTGCCAACAGTTGCAAAATGTGGAGGTTGCACCGCAAAGTTCAAATCTCAAGCTCATCCCAAAAGACCGGAAACTCCAGCAACTCTGCCTTCAGCCCATCCACAACCTCCCCCGCCCCCCGCCAAGCTCCCACGTCCAGTTCTTGCCTCCACATACCCTGCACCCCCAGGGCCCTGTAAGTCTTACCGATGGTGACACCTGCCTTGCGGGATTGGACTCGGGGCCTGCTCCTGGAAGACCCCAGGAGACATTTCCCTAGAGATGTGATCTCATTCCTTTGTCACTCCATTCCCAGGCTCGATCTTTTTGTCTGGGTTCTTTCAGTCTGTTTTAGGTGCAGTCTGACTCACTCCTTCCACTGGGAGTTCCCTGAGACTAATTTCTCCTCTTTGTTTTTAGAGATTCCCTAGGCAGGATCCTACTCAAGACTGCCTGATTAGGATTATTCATTGATCTTCCCTTCCCTCCTTCCTCACGTGCACCCACTCTCCCCTGTGCAGCACCCCCGTGCAGGGTCCTGGGATCGAGTCCTGCATTCTGGGCATCCATGTATGAAATCTGGTTTAGCCCTTTGCTGTCTGGCTTCTTATGGGTCTTCCCTAGCATTGACCTCACATTTGCCCTTTGGTGAAGGAATGATTCATTTCATTGTAGAAAGTTTATAATGTATCAAGGAAGCCAGAGGGGAAGGCATTCACCCATTATTCCCTTATTCAAAGATACCTATGGTTTACATTTTAATGTTTATACTTTCTATCTTTTTTCAGTACATAAACATAATTTTAAACAAAACTGTGATCATATTTCGTTCTGCAGTATAATTTGTTTCCACTGAACAATATATTATGCATATTTTCTCATTTGATTTTAAGGGCTCTGTAATAACTCACTGCACAATAAGTAATTGTGATGTTATCATAATTGCTTTAATCAATTCCTCTATTTTTGGACATTCAGTATTGTTTGCAGTTTTTCACCCATATTAATAATTCTGCAACAAACATCTTTGTCAATTCATTTTTATATTCATCTTTTATTATTTTCACAGGTTAAATTCCTAGAAGTCGGACTGTTGTGTTGAAGTACTTGTTTATTCGTAATGTTTTTCTACGTGTTTCCAAATTGCCTTCCAGAAAGATTACACCATCTCCACTTCCAAAAGCAGAGTACGTGAGTGCCCAAGAAATGATTTCATCGTTAAAGCCAAAGCTTGAAGGACACATGAGTTTGAACTTTAATGGGCTGGGGAGTGCTTGTCAAAATGTAAGATACAAAAATTTGGAGAGAAGATAAGAATATAACATGGGACCTTTGTGCACTATGTCACGACATAATATTTCTGTTAAATGTTAATTGCTACCCACTCTATATTCATCGCTCTGGCACTGTAGAGAATAGAAGATATGACAGCGTCTCAAAGCAAGGGGGAAACATGGTTTAACTGGAGACACTTTTTAAAGTCATAAGAGGTTTACATGATCATTTTATATTTCAATTATGAGTAATTTCTTTTAAACTTGCATTATAAATAATGTAATACGGCACCTCCTCAGAATTCACACAAAGACAAGGCCCAGGGACCTTGCCTGGCAAGTCTGTTTTATGAAGGAAACCTAGTTTGCAGGCTCTTCCCAGATGCGTGTAACGTACCTGCATGCCTCCAGCACCGCCAGCCGGCTCCTCTGTCTGCCTTTCTCATCCTCCATTCAGTCTGTCATCAGCATCCACCCACCTCCAATGACATGGTGCTCTTACCCCACCCTATCTTCTGACCTTGTTCTGAACCCTGTAAAGTGCAATCCAGATTAACCAGCTCAGAGCTTAAGCAGTGTATTCTCTGCTAGTTGTTTTTGGAACGGATTCTGGCGTGTTGTCAACCTTTGCACCCATCTCAGAGATGTTACAGTGGCATGTACGGACCTCATGGATCTTCTTCAAGTACGGGTTGAGGCACAAGTATGTGGTGAGGCACATAATTTGAATGTGCTGAGGCATAAAAACAGGAGCTGTGAAGCAGAGGAGATATTTGCACGTGGTGTATTTTAGCCTCGATATGTTGAGCACCCCTTTTAACCTCCAAAGCATTAGGATGGCAGCATTGTGTGAAACCCCATTGGCTGTCAGTTACCAATATAGAACCGAGGTCCTACTGCCACCTACTACTGCTCAGAGATTTCCAAAGGTCACCAATTCAATGGAATGACCAGTCGTATGCCAGCCAAATATCCCAGGCTGGTTTCCCAACGACCCCAGATCACCACGATCCCCAGTGCCTTGGGGCAACCGGGCAGGCTCCAAAACGCCTACGCCACGTGTCGGCTTGCTGTTTGCCAAAACATTGGTGGACCCCGTAGATTCCAAATAGAGTTGAATCCCCAAGTCTTCCAAATGAAAACTCCAAGCCTCCTAGGAATGATTCAAAGTTGCACAAGTGTTAGAAAATCTGATGGAAAAGAGAAGAAAAGACATAGGTTGGGCCAGAGTTTGAGAAAATTATCCAGAACCAGAATGGTCTCAAAAATGGAAGCCAACTGGACTTACACATTGCCTGCATTTTTCTTTTGTTTCACTTTTTTCATTCTGAATACTCTTTTAATAAAATGCTTCCCATCTGGGCGCCTGGGCGGCTCAGGTCATGATCCCAGGGTCCTGGGATAGAGTCCCACGTTGGGCTCTCTGCTCTGCAGGGAATCTGCTTCTCCCTCTGCCCCTCCTCCTACTTGTTCTCTCAATCTCTGTTTCTCTCAAATAAACAAAAATCTTAAAATAAAATAAAATAAAATAAAATAAAATAAAATAAAATAAAATGCTCCCCATTATATCCACCTGCTCCCTTGGTAATTTTAAAGAGAAACCGCAGACCCTAACATAATTAACATTAATTTCACTGCAGCGCGTCACAAGATATCAAAACAACCTCAACAGATAAGCCAGGGGAAAATAAGGAATAAGTATCTCCATTAAATTGGTGGACTTTGAGTAGATTATTCTCTACAACGTGGGTGGGCCTTATCCAATCTGTTGAAGACCTTAATAGAACAAAGACTGACCTTGCTGAGCACAAAGGAATCCTGCCCGCAGATGTCTTTTGGCCTTGAACTGCAACCGCCGTTGCTCCTGGGCCTTCGGCCTGCTGGCCCACCCTGTGCATTTTAGACTTGGCAGCCCCGCTAACCACGGGAACCAATCCCTTAATATCTCTTGATAAATAAATAGATAATAGATGTGCAGGTGTGTGTGTGTGTGTGTGTGTGTGTGTGTGTGTGTATAGAGAGAGAGACACACACACACACACACTCACACACATACACATTCTATTAGCTCTGCTTCTCTGGAGAACCCTGACTGAGGCACTTGCTCTACACTTTTCAGATGGGAAGATCCCACAATTGTGAGAACAAGGCTAGCTTTTGGGGGCCCAAATAGAGCTGCTGTCCTCAGGAAGCAAACATAGGATGCAGGACAACAGCAAGACAATCCCAAGGTTCCCTTCCCCCCAGGAAGGGAACGAGTGGAACGAGTCAGACCACTAAGGCCAGCGTATCAAGAGCCACGTGTAGAGAAGTGGATGGGGAACCGCACTGGACACTAAGTGCCCTGCTTACCCCCTTAGCGAGAGAAAGCAGGTGGGCCAGCATAATGAGAGGGACTTGCTGATTATCTGCTTGTTCCCACAGTTACAATTGTCAAAGAAACCTAAACAATCAGAGCTGGAGAGAAAAGCTTGAGAGCTGTATGTTTACCCTCCTGAATAAAATTCAGCATAAAGAAGGCTCAAAGTGTGAGATACTTACTCCCATTCCAGAAGCAGTAAGAATACTGAGGAAGGACTTCTCCCTCTGAAGCACAAAACAGTGGCTGTTGGTGGCAACAACAGAGAGAACAACATTCTCTGGAGGGTGCTCGAAAGCAACACTGGCTCCGTGATTTAGAAACACACAGGACATTTCTTTTTCTTTCTTTTTTTTTTTTTTAAAGATTTATTTATTTATTTATTTGACAGAGATAGAGACAGCCAGCGAGAGAGGGAACACAAGCAGGGGGAGTGGGAGAGGAAGAAGCAGGCTCATAGCGGAGGAGCCTGATGTGGGGCTCGATCCCATAACGCCGGGATCACGCCCTGAGCCGAAGGCAGATGCTTAACCACTGTGCCACCCAGGCGCCCCACACAGGACATTTCTGATTCTTATTGAAAAAGAAGCAAAGTGGAGCATCAATGCTTAAACACCATTCCAGTTCCACACTGGACATGAAAAAACTGAAATTACACGTCATTTGACTCCTGGGTCTAACCTCAAGCTCCAAGCCATGAAGCATATTAAACTACTCTCTCCTTGCAACTCTGGCCCGTCCTGTGGACCAGACTTGCACCCCTTCCAGCGGAGATGATTGTACCCCCCTGAGCTCCAGCCCAAACGCATCTGCCTCTCACCTGTTAAATACTGTTTCGTTTTTAAAAAGATCATTCACGTAAGCAAGAGGAGCAAAAACTTAATAATACAATCCATCACTCAGAGACAACCCTATTAACATTTGATGGCTATCCTTCCAGACTTTTCTACCACTGCCAGCCTCACACAAGTCATTTTTAGTTTCTTTCTTTCTGCATAAGGTTTTAAAGCAGTTTGGGCACATTGGTCTTCGTGAGCCTCTGTTTTTTACCATTTATGAGACGAAGATGGTGTGCGTGACAGCGGTGTGACTGGGTGATGGGGAAAATTAAACAAGGTAGTACCTAGAGAGTAACTTGGCCATCCCACCCCTCCATCTGCTCTTCCTTCTTCCCTTCCTCCCTTCCTTATTGATTCCTTCCTTGAAAATATGTTTATTAAGCACCTACTGTGTGCCAGGCCCTGCGCTCGGTGCCGGGCTGACCATAATGAAGAAGAAGAACCATGCCCCCGCATCCATGACACACAGACACACTGAGGTCGAGAAAGTGACGGGACCGTGGAATAGTGGCAAGGACATCAGAACTCTGGGGTGAGGTGGAAGTTGTCCCCAGCATGGGGAACAGTATTACAAAGGCCCTGAGACAGATCATTGGAATGTGGCTAGAAAAGGGAAGAGTTTGCAAAGGACCAGGCTGGAGCCAACAGAACCTGGAAGAGATGAGGAGGGATTCTCCCCTAGAGCCTCCAGGGAGAGAGCCGACTGCCTCCATCTTGATCTCAGATTCCGGCCCCCGCAACTGTGAGAGGATAGGTTTCTGTCGTGTAAATCACCCCGTTAGCCGTCGTTTGTTATGGCAGCCCTAGCGAACTAATATGTATGGATTATGCTCCTTTTAAAAATTGCTCATGTAATTATCAAGCTGGGGGCCTGGCTTCCCTAACTACTAGAATCATTCACGAGTTACATGTTTGCTTTTTACCTGTAAAATGAGTGATGTAGATTGTGCGTAAGTGAGGCAAGCATTTTCTTTCTCTGTTGCTTGTTTATGTTTTTGCTTAGAGAACTCATTTACCAAAGTCAGAGCAAAAATAAACGTGAGTCTGTCCTAATCCAAAGCCAAATTTGGGAGATGTGGAATTTAGAAAATACTGCCGTAAAATAGTGACATCTTTGCTATTTTTATAGAATGCGATGCTTGTGTTTGCATTAGGCTAATGTAATTAATCACCAGCCAAAGTCATCTGCTCCAAATTTGCACTCCTATTCTTAGCGCTTGAAACCATCTGGACAGCACCAGTCTGTTTCTGTTTGTCTCTCGGAGTGAGCTCAGCGGCTTTCCTGCAGGTAGATGCTTGTTGCGGAGCTGGTGTGTTTATTTTTGATCCAGGGGGTACTTGTTACTGGAATTCAATGGACAGGAGCCAAGACTGTCCCACTCAAAATGTCCATCACCAGCACTGACAGGGATTTCCAATGCAACATTTGTGGCACGCCAAAGAGAGGCCATTTGTCTTTAGATGTGTGAAAAAATACTAAAAAGTAACTTGTATTGGCTTCCTCTCTTTGTATCCAAGGTACTTTATGCATAACTCCCTTAAACCTTTTGCCCATCAGATGGCGTGTTCACACATCTCTCTTCCCCTAGTCGCTGTGTTACATCAGAATTGGAACATGTGTCATCCATCTTTGTACCCCCAGCACATGTTAGAAACAGAATGAGTGCTCAGTTTAGCCTGATGTGTGAAGGAATGAAAACTTGGTAAACCAAAAAGTTTAAGAAAGTGTTTATAAGAACAAATGAACTCCTTGCTACAGAAGTACTCTTCGGGGAAAGAATGCAGGATTTGGCATCCTGGCCTAGAGTTCTTGAATTGTCAGTTCTACCATTATCATACTCGGTTTTGGTTTCTTCAGCTTGAGAATAAGGGGAGTTGGAGTTTGGTCTGCATTATTCTAAGGGCGTTTTCAGCTTCAAAAACCCTGTTTCTTTGTTAAAGAAAGATAACAGCACATCAAGATTAGACACTATAGCACAATTGCCAGGTGCAAACAACTTAAAATTCTCAACTAATCTTTTAACAGAAGCCTTTATCATATTTAGTGTCAGAGTCTAGATTTGGCCAATCATCCATTTGTAGAAACTATCTTTCAAAAACACAAATGTAACTAGTTCTGGAATGTAAGGTATGTGGTCATGTATCATCTTGGTTTCCATGGCAGAGTATTTTTCTTGCCAGCCCTGGAGTAAGAAAGGGAGAATACCAAGAGACGTTTTAGGTAGTCAGAGTTGAAAGAGAATGAGCATGGCACAAAAGCAGAGAGAAGGGAATATGGCAGAAATAATAGGATTTTTGTGACTCAGCTGTAAAAGACAGACTTCTGTCCTGCTAGCAAACCCTCTATTGCCTTCTCAGCCTCAACCATTTCTGAAGCAAGCTACCTTGTTCATAAGGCCCATGTGACCAAGAGTTGAGGGCAGTCTCCAGCCAATAGCTAGCAAGGAACTAAGGCCCTCAGGCCACCAACCCACAAAGAAGCAAAGCTTGCTAAGGAAAATGTGAGCTTGGAAGTCAATCCTTCTCCAGTTGAGCCTTAAGATGACAACAGTCTGGTCCACACCTTGATGACAGCCTGTTAGAAACCCTGAAACAGAGGACCCATGTAAGCCATGCCTAGATCCCCTGACCCACAGAAACTCAGATAAATAATAAATGTGTGTTGTTTTAAGCAGTTAAATTTGGGGGCGATTTGTTACACAACAATAGATGGCTAATATACTTGGTATCGAGAATTCACCCACGTATAGTTTGTTACCTGGCACTAAATGCCAATGACTATTTTTTATTCTTCTCTCTGGTGCTTACACTATTGTTGATTAACACTCTGTTCGGTCATCTACCATCGAGATCTGGGTTTTTCCATTAAAATTAAGTAGACTTTTAGGGAAATAGTTGACTCCTACATTGGGGCAGAAAAAGCAAACGCAGAGCCTGAAACATTTTGCGGTGACAAAAAGTAAGGAAGTGCTCAGAAATGATGGGGTATGTCAAAAGAATAGAAGAACCAACTTGAACGAGACTTCAGTGGCCAACCTGGAATGAGGTGAGCAAGAAAACAAGGATAGTAATGTCTTATAACACACAGAATGAAATGAATACCCATGACTCCGTATCCTACAAATAAAGCATGGGAAGGAGGACAGTGGACTTTAATTAATAAACATTGAAAGAATGATGCAAATAGAAAATAACCACAAAAGACAAATGCCACAGTAATCCTTGTAAGATGAGAGACGGTGTGTTGACATAGTCTAAAAATAAGATAGCTATTAGTTACAAAAGGGGGAGGGGACTGGAAAAACCTTGAGATACCACCTTAACCAAATGATCAAATTTAGCATCACCACCAAGAGGACATTACATATAAAATCACGTACCTCTTCCTGATATCATGCAACGAAAGAAAAGTTCAATAGCACTTTGGTGGTATTTTTGCCGAAAATGCCTAATTTATTTATGAAAATGCCAATTTATTTATGAAAAAGAATAAGACAGATGCACATTGAGAGCTTTACTGTTATCTAACTGTATGGTGCTCTCTGGGTCTTAATTTCTTTTTCTGGAAAATAAGGGGGTTGGACTGGTCAGTATTCTTCTTAAGTGTCAAAGTCATGGGAGACAAGAAAGATAGGATTTTCACAGAGGAGAGGAGACTAGAGACATGACAACGAAATATCGTACGGGATCAGAAAAGGGACATCAGGGAACGCTGGTAAAATTCAAATAAGATCTCTAGATTAGCTAACAACATGGTATCAATAATACATATCAATTAATTAATTATTAAATTATTAGGTGTACATCAGTATTTCCTGGTTTGATCACTACCTGGTAACACAAGATGATAAGATAAGGATAAGCTAGGGGGAAGGGTACAGGGGAAGTCTCCCTATTTTTTTGCAACTTTTCTGCAGCTCTAAAGTTATTCCAAAATACGGGGTTTAAAAATAAAAAACTCTACCCACTATCCTAAGATTGGGATTCTGATGGTCTTTGGTTTCACATCACAACCTAATAGGTACAAAATCTTTGAGCTAAGCTGCAAAGGAGTTTCTCCTTAGTAGAGATCTATGGACCATAGCAAAGGACACTCTGCTTTTGAATGGGGGGGGGGGTTGCATTTCTGCTATATCGATTATTTTTAACTCCTATAAGACATTAGCTCAGTTTTAATTAATCTCTTCTAACTTTCATATAGAGTCAAGAATCCACAGGTTTTCGTCTCTGTTCTTCCTTCAAATCATTAATGATGGAAATGTTCATACAAATCATTCACGAAAGAAAAATGTGCACATCGGGGTCCTTATAAACTGCTCTTTAGTGATGTTTTTACATGTTTTTCACATGACTTACTCAGTCAAACCTCAGTTATTTATGAACGTGTCCAGAACATACATAGCAAGCCACACTTCATCATGAGCTGAGGAAAAGCGGTTCTACCCGTCACTGTGTGTGTTACGTTGGCGGCAGAAGCTGGCTAGCATTGCCTTAATTCTTTCTCGTAATAACTAACATTTCACTCTTCCTGCGTGTTGGGCACTGAGCTGATCACTTTGCGGATTATTTCCTTTAATCCTTCAATAGTCCTGAGGTAGGCACAGATGAAACGGCAAACGTACTTCCGCTAGGAATGTCTGGCTTCAGAGAAAGAGCAGGGTGGGTGCCCCCTGGGGCCCGTGGAAGTTCTGATCCAGGAAAGTGACTGAGTTGCCACAGGCAACGTCCATTGTTTGATCAATTCCTTTTTATTCATCTCTCTTTTTTTAAGGGAGGGGTAGGGGAGAGGGGCCGAGGAAGGGAGAGAGAGAGAACCTTAAGCAGGCGCCACGCCCAGAGCAGAGGCCCACGTGGGTATCGATCTCACGACCCTGAGATTGTGACCTGAGCCAAAATCAAGAGTCAAACGATTAACACACTGAGCCATCCAGGTGCCCCTTTTATCTCTTTGAAATCAGATTATTCTCTTAGCATTGGCGGTGGGGGGAGGGAAGAAGGAGTTGAAGGAAGGAGGTATGAAAGGAAGGAAAGTAGGGAAGAAACATCTCAAATTGTATGAAGAACCTCAGTGTTGTCACAAAAAAAGGAAACTTCCAGTTTGATGTGTTTTAAATTAGAGAAGTTTCCAACTGGAAGAGAAGGACTCAAGGGAAATATGAAAACCATCTTTAAAAATGTGAAGGACTGTTTTGGGAAAGTGGGATTCGATTGTTGTGCGTGGTCTGAGACGGAAGTTTAAAGAGACATATTTCAGCTTATTATCAAGAAACTCTTTCCAGCTTTGAAGTCCAATATGGGTGAGGCTGCCTGAGGACTTGGCGAGCTCCTGGCCCCGGGCTGGACACTGGATGTCCAGCCCTCAAAGAAGAAGGATAAAAACAGGGATTGGTGCTTAAATTAGATGACCTTGGAAGTCTCTTCTAGCCAAGAAACTCCAGGAGGAATTCTGAATGTCCTCTTTGCCACTGGATCAGATCCTCTGTGAGATGGCAACTTCCAGCTCCTTGCTCTTGGTGTCATGAGTCTAGTCTGCATTAAACGTGGAGAAGCAAACTGAATAGTGTTTGGGGATAATAGGCCTACTTAGACAACCAGTAGACTGACATCAGAGTCTTTCAGAGCCAAGAGAGATCTACGTGAGTTCTAAAATTTGGAAGACTCACTTTTGTGAACCTCTGTCCCTAATGGTCCTGGTCAGCCCTTAACTGTAAGTAGAAGACTGTGCAATGTGGTGAATAAGAGATCATTTCTGGGGGCGCCTGAGTGGTTCAGTCGGTTGAGCGTCTGACTCTTGGTTTCAGCTCAGGTCATGATCTCAGGGTCATGAGATCGAGCCCTGCCTTGGGCTCCACTCTCAGCGGGGAGTCTGCTTGAGGTTCTCTCTCTCCGTCTCCCTCTGCCCCTTCCCCTCCCCTCAAATAAATAAATACATCTTTTAAGAGAGAAAGAGAGAGATCATCTCTGGAGTTAGCCTGCCTGGGTATAAATCCTGGTTCCCATCTCCTGACTGTGGTGGTAACTGGCACTCTTTATCTAAATACTTCTGGATCTTTTCTCCTGCATCGTAGGATTAGACATCCGCCACTACACCATGTGACTCACTCTGGTCAGTGACCCGAAAGCTGTAAAGTCAGTCTGTAATTTGAAGCCTTGTCTCAAAATGAGGAGCGTGTAGAGAAGAGCTCCCAGCCACTCCTGCTGGTCATGCAGTGTGAGTGAGAAAAAAAAATCCTTGTTGTTCTAACCCACTTAGATTTGGGGGTGTGACCCGAGCATAACTCAGCCTCCCCCAAGTGATACACAGGATCTGGGCCAGATACTTAACATCTATAAACCTCAGGCTTCCAGCCCATAAAATGGAAGAATAACAGCACCCATCTCCTTGATTCCAGCTATCGGAACCAAGTGAGAGAGTTAACGCTTACAAAGCGCTTCACCCAGTGCCTGGCTTATAAGTGCGAGCTCAGAAACGTCCTCTGTTACTACCACCACACCACAGACTCCGTTGGATCAGGAACCATGTGGCCTGGCACGTTGCAAGCACTCAAAGAAAATGTCCTGTAAACGTAAATTAAGTTGTTCTTGACCAGAACATTAATGAGGCATCCCCGGCCAGGGCTAACCCAGTGACCAATACCCAGTTGACCAATACCAACGTAGGCAATCGGCAGGAAGGAGCCAGCAGACTTCTAGCCCACCATTACCAGGTGCTCATCTGGGAGTTCAACTGGAGAACGGAAAGTCGAGTTGGGATATGCCGTGTGACCCCTCCTCCAAGGGGGATGCTCCATGTATGTATCCAGACAACACGAACAAGGTCGTGGCTGGAAAGACAGATTTAAAAGTTGTGGGGCTCAAAAATGAGGTCACCCAGAGAGACTGTAGAGAGAAAAGTGAGAAATAAAGACAGTATCTGCCACTGGCCCAAATATAAAGCCACAGAGCAAGCTTCCCGATGCTGGCCACCCACTCTCTAACTTTAGGAACTCCTTCATCGTACTGAGCAGACTCAGCCCCCAGATTCAGGTGGTCCCTGCAACTCCCACGCCTCGCGTTATCTAGTGCACTATCGACCGGGCCTGATTATGGAGTGGGTTCTGCTGATCCCATGTGCTGGCAAGTATTCTGAACCCCAGTTAGTTGAAAGTAGAAAGAGATGCTGGTCAAGTGTGGGTGAGTAGGTGGGGAGGAAATCGGGCAGAATTAGGGCTTGAGGTACAAGCTGGGTAGGCTATTTTCTACATTAAATTTAAATCCTTCTATAATTGCAGCCCAGAAGGGAAATATGTCTGATGAAAATCACATGATTCAAAGCAAATGAACTAAGCAATGCTTCTTTGTGCTGAAGATTTCATGGTCTGTCTCATTTGTCATGGGAGAAAAAAAACTTTCTAAAAGAATACATTTTTAAAAGGAATTCATGTTTACCAACCAAGTAATGTATAGAAGATCATTCAAGGAAAGGCAAAATAAACCAATATCAAAAGTATGTTCTAAAAAACAAGGTTTGTACAAAGATTCACCATTGGAACCAAGATATCTGAAGGCATACTAAATATATAATTTCTGTAGTTTCCCCCAGATGTAATCATTTGCTAAATCACAAGAGGGCAAGTGGTGAAAAAGAGCATAGGTTGGAAGTAGCTTCCAGATGATTTCTCTTCCGCTCTTTGAGTTTTATTCCACCGGCTACCAACATCTCTTCCTTTTCCGTCTTCTTCCAACTTCAAATCACTTCCATTCATTCTCTGAAGACTTTCACAATTGACCACGGCCACTTCTGCCTTTGTCCAAAACCAGGTCCACATGAACTCCCATCCAATATCTGGGCTCTCATCTCCAATAAATTCCTCGTTTCCTCCTAAAGGAAACGAGGAATGTTCTTGGCCAATCCATCACCAAATATTGTTGAATTTAATTCCTGAAGTTTTGTCAAAACTGTTCACGTCTCTACTTTTCACCAATGCCATGTTCTACGCAATGTTGTCCATTGCCTGAGCATAGCCCGTAACCTCTGTGCAGATCTCCCACACCTACTCTCATTCCCCTCTAGAGTTATTATTTAAAATACTGTTTTGATCATCTTACCCCTGTTGCTTAAAACCGAATACCTGAATAGATTCCAGTTCCTCATAGGGGAAGGTCCCAAATCCTTAGCATGGACTCAAGGCCTCCCAAGACTTGGCCTCTTTCTTCCCATCCCTGCAGTTTCGTCTTGCCCTGTGTCTCTCCTTAATCCCCAAGCTTCAGTCTTGCTGGTCTTATTTCAATTCTTAGAACGTATCAGATTCTTTCCAGTTTCAGAGCCTTTGCCCACTCTCTTCTGTTTGGATAGAATGGCCTTTCTCCATTGTTTGACCATCACTCCTTCCCCCAGCTGGTTCTTTCTTAGCCCTAGTTACTGCTTATTTAATTTAGACTGAAGGAAAAAATTAGGAGACTGGGAACAGAAAGGATAAGCCCAGCCTGGTTTTGCATGTAACAAGTTTACATTGAACATTTGCTCAATCTCATCCAACTTAATCCCATCTCAGAAAGAAGAAATTGTTTTACATTCAGAAGTAAATCGAGACACACGGATAAGAAATTTAAGGTGGAAAGAATTGTTTGACCCGTGACCACTGCCCTGCTCGAGGGAACAGAGTCAGGAGGTGGACAGGAGCTAAAATCCACCTTGACTCTCCAAGCAACTCATCTGTGGGGACTGCCCCAGCCGAAGATGTGCTTTTTTTCTCATTTGCATAAAGTAGGGTTGGGACTAGTGATTTCCTGATTCACATCCCAAAGATGTGGGCCCTTTGGGGATTTCAGCGGTGTCCAAAGAAATGGAATAACTTGAAAGTCAACCATATAAGAAAGAAGCCGAGACAAAGCCCAATGTTTGTGGCAACTCCATTAATCTACCATGACGCAGCTCAAACAGCTACGTGTGAGGGAGAACAGAAGAGAAGATCTTAATACATATTGAGCTCTGACACGGCAATTAAGGACTTCTAACGGAATCTGTAAGTGGTTCCTCTCTGACTTTAAGATGCCTCTTAGAAGTCAAGAAGGGTCGAATGGAGTCCCCGAACACAAATCTTGCTCTTTAACATTCCCAATAATCTCGACGTTAACCCCTCAGTCGCTTTCAGATCCCGCTCCACTTGCTGCAAAATTAAAATTAGAATCAATACAATGAATCCTCAGTATGTAAAACAATTCAAGGCTCTATTTCAGCATGAAGGTTCATTTAAGCTGTAGGCATAAAAAGAAAAGACAGCCCTTTGTTCTCCTCATTTCACAAGCCTGCAAATGGCCTCTTAGCCAAAATAGCTCCTCTAATCTCTAAGTTTTAATTAGCTGCCCACAATTCATAAAATATCAGGAATTAAAATGCTGATACCTCATTCTCCTGAGAAATGGCACACAATTAACCTCTTTTTTCTGGTTAAAGACAGAAATAGAGAAAGGGTAATGACAAAATTAATCTATTCTGGTGGCGAGGCCTTCGACGGTGCTGGAAAACAGCCTCCGACCCTGCGTCAAAGGGAAAGCAGTTCCGAGCGAGGAGAAACAGCGTGTTTGTGGCGGAGAGCCTTGTGGTTTCATGACAAGTTCTAGCAGAACGCCATACTGGGCACTCTAAGTCTTACAAAAATGTGAAATGATTCCCCAGTTAACCAATCTAACCCATCTTCCTTTTTCCTCTGAAAATGGGCATACACGTGGGTGTTAAATGTCTGAAGCTCCAGCTTTCTATCAAGGGGGAAGAAAAGGCTAAGAAACACACACCTACCTGGAATGGTCTCGAGATCAAAATATACACCTGGCAGTAAAGTCAGATGGAGTTGCTGGTACTGAGTTTGTGCCTTTCTGGAATAATTATTCCCCAGAAAAAGTAGATTTTGCTTTTTTTTTTTTTTTCTGATGGAAAATGTTTGAATAAGATTAGCCATATCCATTTAAACTTAGTGGAAAGCTCATAGAGGCAAAGTAGACAAAACATTTTAACATATGCTCTCAATGAAGACATGAGGACACATAGGGAAAATGTGGGCTGTAGAATCCATCTGCTCGCTTTCAAACCCCACCGTGGAAACTCACTAGCTGTGTGATCTAGGGTAAGTTGGTTAACCTCTCTGAGCTTTTGTTACATATCTGTAAAAGGAGGACAAAAACCTGTGTTGTGAGCATGAAACAAAGAAAGCTTGCAACCCAAAACCTGACACTTCACTAGTGCTCATTAAGATTAGCTACTGTTATTGTCAAGAGAGGAACCCAAAATATCTTTAATGAGTACAAAGAAAGGTACTGTTTCATGTTAAGAAGCGCCTGGTAATTCCAATTGCTGCTGTTTGTTTGTTTTCTAGGTAACAGCTTTAATGAGTTATAATTCATATGCCGTACAATTAACCTGTTCAAAGTGCCCACTTCAATGGTTTTTAGTACATTCACGGAGCTGTGCGGCCATCACCACCATCAATTTTAGAATGTTTCATTATTGCAAAAAGAAAACTCCAGAGGAGGAGTTAAGATGGCGGAGGAGTAGGAGACACCGTTTTCAGCCGGTCCTCCGAGTCGAGCTGGAGAGGTACCAGACCAGCCTAAACAACCACGGAACCAGCCTGAGACGCAGGAAGATACATCTGGATCTCTACAAATGAACATCTCCAGCGCTGAGTATTGAGGTACGAAGCGGGGAGCCATGAAACCGTGCACAGATATCGGAAGATAAACGGAAGGGGGAGGGAGCCGCCGCGTTCGGGCGCCGGGAAGCGGTAGCCACTTGCACGGGGGAGCAGGCGGGCTCGAGGTCGGCACCCGCAAAACAGCAGACTGAGACCGTGAGCCGGGTGCGCGCACCACCAGGCATCTCGCGGAACCCCGGAATCCTGGTGCGCTCACTGGATCCAGACTGAGACCGGGAGATCCGGGAGCGTGCGCGGGGCGGCTGGCGGCTGGCGGCATTAGAAACACAAAGGACAGAGACGCGCCGGCCCTGGAAGTGAGGGCTGGGACGCCGGGTGTGGGGCGCACATCCCGGGACACTGCAGGGTTGAGCAGCACCAACAGAAACAGAGTTAAAGTGGCCAGAGCATTAGTAGAGAACGGGCCGCAATCCCTCTGTTCTGAGACAGAGGCTGAGATTCGGCCGCTGCTGCCCTGACTCTCAGAAGAGGCACAGCAAACCGCCAGGGAAAGCCGCCAGAGAACAAAAGCCTGGAAATACCGGCTCACAGCGGGCCCATCCCCATCCCCCCTCGCAGGGGACGCCGAGACTCTACCCAAACAGGGTGGCCTGAGTATCGGCGCGGCAGGCCCCTCCCCCAGAACACAGGCTGAAAAATCAAGAAGCCCACAACCCGGGCGCCTGGGTGGTGCAGTCATTGAGCGCCTGCCTTCGGCTTAGGGCGTGATCCTGGCGTTCCGGAAAGGAGTCCCTCATCGGGCTCCTCCGCTGGGAGCCTGCTTCTTCCTCTCCCACTCCCCTGCTTCTGTTCCCTCTCTTGCTGGTTGGCTGCCACATAAATAAATAAATAATATCTTTAAAGAAGAAGCCCACATCCCTAAGATCCCTATAAAACAAGGGGCACGGCCTGGGACCCAGTCAAGAATTTGGGCTCTGGAAACCCCGCAACCTCTCTTCATCAGAATGACAAGAAGGAGAAGCCCCCCCCAGCAAAGAAAAGACAGTGAGTCTGTGGCCTCTGCCACAGAAATAATGGATATGGATGTAACCAAATTATCAGAAATGGAATTCAGAGTAACGATGGTCAAAATGATGAGTAGAATTGAAAAAACTATTAACGAAAAGGTTACTGAGAATATAGAATCCTTAAGGACAGAAATGAGAGCGAACCTGACAGAAATTAAAAATTCTATGAGCCAAATGCAGGCAAAACTAGAGGCTCTGACGGCCAGGGTCGCAGAAGCAGAGGAACGGGTTAGTGAATTGGAGGATGGGTTAATAGAGGAAAAAATGAAAATAGAAGATGGTCTTAAAAAAATCCACGCCCACGAATGTAGGTTACGGGAAATTACTGACTCAATGAAACGATCCAATGTTAGAATCATCGGCATCCCCGAGGGGGTGGAGAAAAACAGAGGTCTAGAAGAGATATTTGAACAAATTGTAGCTGAAAACTTCCCTAATCTAGCGAGGGAAACAAACATTCGTGTCCAAGAGGCAGAGAGGACCCCTCCCAAGCTCAACCATGACAAACCTACGCCACGTCAGGTCATAGTGAAATTCGCAAATATTAGATGCAAGGATACAGTATTGAAAGCGGCCAGGGCAAAGAAATTTCTCACGTACCAAGGCAAAAGCATCAGAATTACGTCAGACCTGTCTACACAGACCTGGAATGAGAGAAAGGGTTGGGGGAGCATATTTAAAGCTCTTTCAGAGAAAAACATGCAGCCAAGGATCCTTTATCCAGCAAGGCTGTCATTCAGAATTGATGGAGAAATAAAGACATTTCAGAATCGCCAGTCACTAACCAATTTTGTAACCACGAAACCAGCCCTACAGGAGATATTACGGGGGGTTCTATAAAAGTTAAAAGGCCCCAAGAGTGATACAGAACAGAAAGTCACAGCCAATACAAACAAAGACTTTACTGGCAACATGGCAACATTAAAATCATATCTCTCAGTAATCAGTCTTAATGTAAATGGTTTGAACCATCCCATAACACGCCACAGGGTTGCAGATTGGATAAAAAGAAATGACCCATCCATTTGCTGTCTACAAGAGACTCATTTCAAACCCAAAGATGCATTCAGACTGAGAGTAAGGGGATGGAGTACCATCTTTCACGCAAATGGACCTCAAAAGAAAGCTGGGGTAGCAATTCTCATATCAGATAAATTGAATTTTAAACTACAGACTATAGTTAGAGATGCAGAAGGGCACTATATTATTCTTAAGGGAAGTATTCAACAAGTGGATATGACAATTATAAATATATATGCCCCCAACAGGGGAGCAGCAAGATACACAAGCCAACTCTTAACCAGAATAAAGAGACACATAGATAAAAATACATTAATAGTAGGGGACCTCAACACTCCACTATCAGAAATAGACAGAACACCCTGGCAAAAACTAAGCAAAGAATCAAAGGCTTTGAATGCCATACTCGACGAGTTGGACCTCATAGATATATATAGAACACTACACCCCAGAACCAAAGAATACTCATTCTATTCTAATGCCCTTGGAACATTCTCAAGAATAGACCATGTTCTGGGACACAAAACAGGTCTCAACCGATACCAAAAGATTGAAATTATCCCCTGCATATTCTCAGACCACAACGCTCTGAAATTGGAACTCAACCACAAGGAAAAATTTGGAAGAAACTCAAACACTTGGAGACTAAGAACCATCCTGCTCAGGAATGACTCGATAAACCAGGAAATCAAAAATCAAATTAAACAATTTATGGAGACCAATGAGAATGAAAATACAACAGTCCAAAACCTATGGGATACTGCAAAGGCAGTCCTAAGGGGGAAATACATAGCCATCCAAGCCTCACTCAAAAGAATAGAAAAATCTAAAATGCAGTTTTTATATTCTCACCTCAAGAAGCTGGAACAGCAACAGAGGGACAGGCCTAATCCACGCACGAGGAAGCAGTTGACCAAAATTAGAGCTGAAATCAATCAAGCAGAAACCAGAAGTACAGTAGAGCAGATCAACAGGACTAGAAGCTGGTTCTTTGAGAGAATCAATAAAATTGACAGACCACTGGCAAGACTTATCCAAAAGAAAAGAGAAAGGACCCAGATTATTAAAATTATGAATGAAAAAGGAGAGGTCACGACGAGCACCATTGAAATTGGAAGGATTATTAGAAATTTTTATCAACAGCTATATGCCAATAAACTAAGCAATCTGGAAGAGATGGAATCCTTCCTGGAAACCTATAAACTACCAAGATTGAAACCGGAAGAAATTGATTCCTTAAACAGGCCAATTAATTATGAAGAAATTGAGTCAGTGATAAACAACATTCCAAATAACAAAACTCCAGGCCCGGACGGTTTTCCTGGGGAATTCTACCAAACATTCAAAGAAGAAATAATACCTATTCTCCTAAAGCTATTTCAAAAAATAGAAACAGAAGGAAAGCTACCAAACTCATTCTATGAGGCCAATATTACCTTGATCCCCAAACCAGGCAAAGACCCCATCAAAAAGGAGAATTACAGACCGATTTCCCTAATGAATATGGATGCCAAAATCCTCAACAAGATACTTGCTAATAGAATCCAACAATACATTAAAAGGATTATCCATCACGATCAAGTGGGATTCATACCTGGGATGCAAGCGTGGTTCAATATTCGCAAATCAATCAGCGTGATACATCATATCAACAAGAAAAGACTCAGGAACCATATGATCCTCTCAATCAATGCCGAAAAAGCATTTGACAAAATACAGCATCCTTTCCTGATTAAAACCCTTCAGAGTGTAGGAATAGAAGGTACATTTCTCAATCTCATAAAAGCCATCTATGAAAAGCCTACTGCAAATATTATTCTCAATGGGGAAAAGCTGGAAGCCTTTCCCTTAAGATCAGGAACACGACAAGGATGCCCACTCTCGCCACTATTATTCAACATAGTACTAGAAGTCCTTGCAACAGCAATCAGACGACAAAAAGGGATCAAAGGTATTCAAATTGGCAAAGAAGAAGTCAAAATGTCTCTCTTCGCAGATGACATGATACTCTATATGGAAAACCCAAAAGAAGCCACTCCCAAACTATTAGAAGTTATAGAGCAATTCAGTAACGTGGCAGGATACAAAATAAATGCTCAGAAATCAGTTGCATTTCTATACACGAATAACGAGACCGAAGAAAGAGAAATTAGGGAATCCATCCCATTTACAATAGCACCAAAAACCATACGTTACCTTGGAATTAACTTAACCAGAGACGTAAAGGACCTATATTCTAGAAACTATAAATCACTCTTGAAAGACATTGAGGAAGACATAAAAAGATGGAAAGATATTCCATGCTCATGGATCGGAAGAATTAACATAGTTAAAATGTCCATGCTACCCAGAGCAATCTACACTTTCAATGCTATCCCGATCAAAATACCAAAGACATTTTTCAAAGAACTGGAACAAACAGTCCTTAAATTTGTATGGAAACAGAAAAGGCCCCGAATCTCCAAGGAACTGTTGAAAAGGAAAAACAAAGCTGGGGGCATCACAATGCCGGATTTCGAGCTGTACTACAAAGCTGTGATCACAAAGACAGCATGGTACTGGCACAAAAACAGACACATAGACCAATGGAACAGAATAGAGAGCCCAGAAATGGACCCTCGGCTCTTTGGGCAACTAATATTTGATAAAGCAGGAAAAAACATCCGGTGGGAAAAAGACAGTCTCTTCAATAAATGGTGCTGGGAAAATTGGACAGCTACATGCAAGAGAATGAAACTTGACCACTATCTCACACCATACCCAAAAATAAACTCCAAATGGATGAAAGACCTCGATGTGAGACAGGAATCCATCAAAATTCTAGAGGAGAACATAGGCAACAACCTCTACGACATCGGCCAAAGCAACCTTTTTCATGACACATCCCCAAAGGCAAGAGAAACAAAAGATAAAATGAATTTATGGGACTTCATCAAGATTAAAAGTTTCTGCACAGCCAAGGAAACAGTCAGAAAAACTAAGAGGCAGCCCACGGAATGGGAGAATATATTTGCAAATGACACTACAGATAAAGGACTGGTATCCAAGATCTACAAAGAACTTCTGAAACTCAATACACGAGAAACAAATAAACAAATCAAAAAATGGGCAGAAGATATGAACAGACACTTTTCCAATGAAGACATACAAATGGCTAACAGACACATGAAAAAATGTTCAAAATCATTAGCCATCAAGGAAATTCAAATCAAAACCACACTGAGATACCACCTTACGCCAGTTAGAATGGCAAAAATAGACAAGGCAAGAAACAACAATTGTTGGAGAGGATGTGGAGAAAGGGGATCCCTCCTACATTGTTGGTGGGAATGCAAGTTGGTACAGCCACTCTGGAAAACAGTGTGGAGGTCCCTTAAAAAGTTAAAAATTGAGCTACCCTATGATCCAGCCATTGCACTACTGGGTATTTACCCCAAAGATACAGACGTAGTGAAGAGAAGGGCCATATGCGCCCCAATGTTCATAGCAGCAATGTCCACAATAGCTAAATCGTGGAAGGAGCCGAGATGCCCTTCAACAGATGACTGGATTAAGAAGTTGTGGTCCATATATACGATGGAATATTACTCAGCTATCAGAAAGAACGAGTTCTCAACATTTGCTACAACATGGACGGCACTGGAGGAGATAATGCTAAGTGAAATAAGTCAAGCAGAGAAAGACAACTATCATATGATTTCTCTCATCTATGGAACATAAGAACTAGGATGATCAGTAGGGGAAGAAAGGGATAAAGAAAGGGGGGCTAATCAGAAGGGGGAATGAAACATGAGAGACTATGGACTATGAGAAACAAACTGAGGACTTCAGAGGGGAGGGGGGTGGGGGAATGGGATAGACCGGTAATGGGTAGTAAAGAGGGCACGTATTGCATGGTGCACTGGGTGTTATACACAACTAATGAATCATTGAGCCTTACATTGGAAACCGGGGATGTACTGTATGGTGACTAACATAATATAATAAAAATCATTAAAAAGAAAAAAAAAAAAAAAGAAAACTCCATACTCATTAGTTATCACCCCCAACCCCCAGTTTGTCCCAGCCCTAAGCAACCGCTAATCCACTTTCTGTCTCTATGGATTTGTCTCTTTCAGATGTTTCATAGAAATTGAATCATAGGATACGTAGTCTTTCTGTGAATGACTTCTTTCACTTAGCATTATGTTTTCAAGGTTCATCCAAGCTATAGCAGACATCAGGACTTCATTCCTTTCTAGGGTTGAACGGTATTTTATTATATGAATGTACTTACTTTTGCTTATCCATTGCTGTGTTTCCTTGATAGAGTAATTGCAAATTCAGTGCTAAATAATCAAAGCATAATAACATCTCCTATCAGCCTTCATTTTCTTTGCAGCTCACAACAATGCCGGATGGCAGACGTTGTGCGTTTCAGGGGTGAGCCGGAAGATGATAGAGGTCTTGGCGAAGGTTACAGAGCCACACAGTTGCGGGCAGAGCTGGGATTCAAACTCAGACCTTCTGAGCAGAGTCCACACTTCTCCTGATACAACTGGCCTGCAGTGGGCACCGGCCTGTCAAACCAGCGGGACATGCGAAGGTCCACAGCTTCGGGTACACTTTTTGTGTCTTGGAAGGAGTTGAGAGAAGATAATAAATAACAGCTCTTCTCCGTAACCTCTACTTGCTCACAAAATGTGGGAGGGGAACTTTCTTTTTTAATCATCTTTTATTTCCCCCAAGCCTAAATCAAAGTGATTTGTTAACAATGATCATTTATATACACAACTCTAGTGTGTATGGGTGTGTATACAAAATCCTGGAAACCACTTTGGGAGAGGTGGAGAGAGAAAGAAAATAGGGTTTGAAATCCATCTGTGGATTTAACTTCAGTAAAATGAGCTTATGAATGCCTGCCTTCCCCACGTTTTACTAGCACAAGCTGGTCTCCTTCCAGGCTTTTCTACCCAGGAAAGACTCTCAGCCACAAAACTCAAGACCGGCTATGACTGGGGCTGGGAGTCTTGTAACCAAGAACAATGGGTTGCTCACTTCCCTTGAAAGGCATGGTCAACCCAGCAAAGCGCCTCACAGGCCCAGAGAAGTTCAGCGGGCTGCAGCGCCTTCGGAATGGCTGGACAAGTGAATGCCAGGGAGCCGCTGTGCGCGTGGCCTCCTGTCCACCCAGGGTGAGAAGGACATGTGGCTGCAGAGAATCCCGGGCCAGATCAGCCTGTGAGCTTCACTACCGCCCTGAGTCCTTGTTCAGCCCAGACCCTGGCCAGTGTCATTTGCAAATGGCCTTGGGGCCCTTGAGACACACACGGAGCCCAGTGCACTGAGGTGGGAGAGTGCAGGCTGAGCCAGCATCCCTGTGCGGGCTCCATGACGACTCTAGCCGTCAATGAAAAGACACTTGGTTCCATTTTAAGCACCACTTGCTCAGTCGCCTTCTTCCCTCGAGAAATAATGGAATCTTCTCTTGGTTCGTCCTCAGTGGTTGTTTCTGGAGATCCCCAGCAGAATTCCATTATGGGTTGACTTGTGCCCCCCCAAATTCAGATTTTGAAGTCCTAACCCCCAGTATCTCAGAATGTCACCATGTTTGGAACTAGAGTTGTTGCGGAGATAATAACCCAATACAACTGGTGTCCTTGTAAAAAGGAGACATTTGGACAGAGATACACACAGAGCGAGAACACCACGGGAAGTGAAGGCAGAGAACAGGGGTTGCCAGCAAACCACCAGGAGCCAGGTGAGAGGCGTGGAACAGATCCTCCCTCAGGGCCTCAGAAGGAGCCAAGCCTGCCAACACCTTGATCCTGGAATTCTTAGCTTCCACAGCTGTGGGACAATAGCCCGCGAGTCTGTGGTACACCGTCATGGCGGCCCCAGCACGTGAATACAGGCCCTTTCCTTGGTTTTTGGAATCGTTTCCCATCTCGTCTTTTCTTTCCCTCGTGTCACAGGGAAACCTGCCTCTTTCATTCCAGGCTCATTTGTGGCAGGCTGGTGGGGGGGGGGGTGGGCAGGGGGGATGTTCCTTCTGCCTTTGCAGGACTTTGTGGGAAGGTGGAGTGTGTTATGTTAAACCCAACTCTAGAGGCCTCTGCACAGCCGAGAATAGTAAAACAATGTTTCCTTTTAATAAAGTCATCCCATTTATCTCTTTGTACTCAATTTTCTGGGAGATGAGATACTTTCATGTGACAATTGGCACAGTAATATAACAAATGTCTTTTTAGAGCTTAGTATGCGGCAGCCTGTGTTTTGGTTACATATATTAGCAATTGAAGGATTACAACTGTCCTGTGAGGGAGATACTATCATCATCATCGTCCCTACTTTACCGGTGAAGGAACTAAGGCAAGGGGAGATCGAGTGACGTCCTCTATAAGGTCAGCCGCGAAGCCGGGAGTCAAAGCCAGGCTGCAGTCTGGCCCCAGAATCCGGGCTCCGAACCACCGTGCATCTCGCAAGCAGAACAAATAGCATGAATGTGGGGTTTTGAATACGGCCCATCCTCCCAGGTGTCAGTGATCTCTGCCCAGCCCAGTGTCCTGAATACAGCATGATGACTTACTTCCAGCCCACTGCTGGGGGGTTGTTTGATACCGTAAGACTAGCAGAGCCGGGAGCTTCCACAGCTCTTCCACAGACAGCAGGGCAACACGCAGCACCCCGAGGACACAGCGTACCTATGTCAGCGTCCAGCAGAACCCCAGGAGGGTCCTTGCGGCCAAGCAGGAGATGAGAGAAACCTGATAGACTGAGTTCCAAGGGGGGTGCCCCACAACCTGAGATTTTTTTGTGAAAATACATGAAACACCCCCAGGCAGGTAAGTGAGATTCTCTCCAATGGCTGAGGTCTTCAATAAATAGTTGGGGCAAAAGCCAGAAAATTCTGATCTATTCCCAATATTGTGACCCCATCTATACCTTGCGGTTGGTAGGGCAGGGTAATCGCAAAGAAGTGTTAATAGTGTATCAGTACTTTGAAATGGCAAAGCCCAGCGTCAGTTGCCCTCTTCTTATTTTTTTAAGATCTATTTATTTATTTATTTGAGAGACAGAGAGAGAACACGTGCAGGGGGAGGGGCAGAGGAAGAGGGAGATAGAGAATTTCAAGCAGACTCCTCACTGAGCAGGGAGCCCAATGAGGGGCTCGATCCCACGACCCTGAAATCATGACCTGAACTGAAACCAAGAGTCGGACGCTTAATTGACTGAGCCCCCCAGGGGCCCCATGTTGCCCTCTTCAAGGGACGATACCTCCTCCCACCCCAGAGGAGGCGCTATGGAAAACTGAAGTCTATTCAGTGCCTCATCAGGCATTCCAAAGTGGTGTTCGCTGGGAAGAGTACAGCCCTCCACACCAGGGAAAAGCTGGGCTCTGCTTCCAGCTCTGAAGCCGGTGGCGACACAAAATCCCTCTTCATATAGAGAAGCTAAGCCCTTTATTAAAGGCCCCCAGTGAACCAAAGGAAGTGCGCAGAAATGTCGCAGCTCCTCTAAGGGCCAGTGGTAGACACAGTCCAGAATCCAGGGTTGACAGGTCCCACCCTCAAGAATCTTTTCATCAAAAGGCCTGGACCTGATGATATAACATTGACAATGGACAGAAGAATGTTCTGGGAGCTGCCAGGGCCTCTGATGTCCAGCAGTTGCTCTTCAAAGGGGACCTCCCAAGCTCACCTACCGAACACCAACACCGGCACAGGCTCATAACCCCACACGAATGAACGGAGTGATAATTGGTGGATTAAGGAAAAAGTTTCCAGTATTAAGACATGTTTCTGTTTGTGTTGGACTGTTTACTCTCTTTCTAGCTCCCAGAACACAAAACCTTTATTTAGCTCTTAATCGCTCAGTTACACCTGGACGGCTTTTCAACACATGTTATTTGAATCTTACTTTAAAAAAAAGCAATCAGAACATCTTCAGTAACTTGAAAGACGGAGAGAATGTAACTGCTGTTGTTATTAAGACGTTTATTGAATGTCATTACACGGAATGACACCATGTGATGTGTGACGATGATCCTGGCTCCTGGGTTTGCGACCTAAATTAACCTGGGTTTGTGCTCTGCTGGATCCTGGTCTCCAAAATGCCTCAACTTGTCTGTTAGACCAAGACAACGCATGCTCATCATGGAACGCTGACAAAGAGGCTCGACTTCCCGCTCTTCTACTCTGCGATGTTGAAGGGGTAGAGCATTTTTGCACCCTGCTTTTTAAATTATGCAAGTGAGAAATTTTACAAAATGCAGATCAACAAAAAAGAAAACACTGGAAAGCATCCACAGTCTTACCCACACCACCTTTTCAGTTTCTCTGAAAGAGTTGCTTATTGTCAAATCAGTAGATGTCAAGAAGCATTTTTGGAGAATCTAAAATGTTTCCGGCACAGGGCTCAATGACATAAACGCATAGGAAAGGAACAGAAACCTCAGTCTAGACCCTCAGAGGAGTTCATTCTCTTGGTAGGGAATATAATAAAGACAAAAACAGCCAGGGGCTGAGACACGGTGGTGAGCTGGGGGGGGGAGCATGTCGGGGGAGGAGAGGTGTTATTATTTGTTGAATAAATAGGCATTGAGTATCTGCCATGTGCTCTCTGCTAGGCACATGGATGGAGGTGTTCAAGAAATAATAGTAGCCAGTAAGGGAAAAAGACCTGTGAGAGTCAACAAAATATTACCCTGATGGTTACATGGACAAGATGATGTGACGGAATATTGAAACTCCCCTGGGGAGCCAGGACGAGCTGATTTGGACGGCACTTCCCCAGGCGGAGAATGGTGCTTGATGGGCTGACTTCACTAGAAAATAAGTCATTTTTTAAAAAATTAAAAAAAGAAAAGAAACGAAGTCATTTACTTTTTCTCTATTTCGCAGATGGAGAGACTGAAACTGAGCAGGGTTCTAGAACTTGGGGACATTACTCAGCCAACAGGTGGAGTTGGAACCGAGGCTTGGGCACCTGCCCCCAGGGGCTGGGCTCTGGCCCGGGCCCTGGGCCCGGCCATCTGTATACACACCGCAGGCGGGGGCAACTTGGTTTCCTTCCTCCCTCTCCTCTGCCTCCTGCTAGGCCGCATTTCCTCCTCCTCACGCGGGGTTGGCGTCCCTCCGGTCCGCTTTCACAGTGTGACAGTTTAAGGCTTCGAACCGCAGACGGCGGCAACGAGCCACAACTCCGATCCTGCAGCCAGCTTGGCTGGGGGAACAGGACCATTGCCCACCACGCATGCAGCTGAGAACTCGGATTTAAAAGGAATAAAGTCGTATTCAGGCTGTCTTGAAGTTTCTCTCTGTGCCGGAGATAAAAGCCCTTTTCTGAGAATCCTGGCTCTAACCTGCCAGGTCAGTTGTGAGGGGCGCCCTTCTGCTCCCCACCCTCACCCCCGCCGCCGTGGGAGGGAGCATTTGACTGCGCTGCTGCAGCCTGCCTGGTCCCTTCTCTCTGTTGTTTTCGCCCTCTTCCTCTCGTCTGGGAGCCCAGCACCACCCCACCATGGAGGGTGACCAGTGCGTGCCCCTCCTGCCGTTCCAGGTCACATGCCCTCTTCCAGCGCCCACCACCCCTCAGTAATGCTAGCATTTTCCTGCCGGAACATGGAAACTCGGAGGTATCTCCTTCTGAAGTCAAAGCCACCGTTTGGAGCAGGTGGCATTTTGCCATCAGGAAATGAGCACGCATTCAAAACAGAAAGTGAAAGCTGGACCACAGTGACGGCCCGTGAGCAGCCGATACTGCGCTCTCTGGGAGGTTGAAATGGGAGAGATCCAGATTTGCTTCAACTGGGGGAACTGTCTCATGCAGAAGCAAAACTTGAGAATTTGAAAGATGGATGAATTTGGAATAAGAGGAATAGAGGAATAAGATGTACAACAAACAAACATCCGATTCTATTTTTTCTGAGCAATTTCCAACTTGACGTGAGAAAATGCTTAAAAGCAAAATGTTTCCATGCTGCTGTATACCAACCTGTATTTCATTCCTGCCTGATCAATAGTTTCACCCACCCAATAAATCAGGGCTTCATTTTGTAAAAAGCATAAAACCAAATTTTTCTGCTAATTATTGTTCCTCTATTAAGAGATCAGACCAATCGACTTTAGACACAGTTTATGGATGTAATAGTAAAGTCCTTTACAATCATATCTTTAGAACTTCCTTCAATTAAGGAATGAAAACATCATGGCTATTGGGTGAGATTATCTCTGAATATTTTACGGGACACTAAATATGGCTTAAAGTTTCAGCTCAGGTTTACAATTGGTTAAGAGAGAAAGAAAGAAAAAAGGACAGGTAATGTGTACTTTTAAAAGCTTTACGGTAGCGTGCGTAGTGACACTGTATAGAATGAAATATATAGACATACATGCTTGTCTATATGAAAATTATTTACTGCAGAATACACTAGAAGCTACTAAAAACACTTGCTCTGAGAAGAACATTTAGGAAAAAAAAAAGTAGTTTACTTGCAAGGAAGTTTAATAAGGACGAGTCCAGTTTTAAAAAGAGTAGCTTAAAAAGAAAACAAAAGCAAGCAAAAAAACAAAATAAAGAACAATAACAAAAGTTGAAACACACCCGCATCTACACGCAAGAGAAGCGATGTGACCAAGTTCACACGTAGTCTGTTCATGGTGGGAAAACAGAGATCTTGTCACAGTATTTTATCTACAGAGGTCACCACATATCTTCAGCCATCAACATTTAAATTGTCATGGATGAAATGATCTCTGATGCAGAGTCAGTCCAGGAGCAACTACGGTTTCATTTATTATGGGGACTGCAACCAGACAGGGGGACCCTCCGGAAGAATGTCTTGCTTTATCTCAGGAAGCAAAGCGCCTTTTAAAATTTTTGTCTGACTAGAGTACAGGATTTCTCATGCACACCAACTCAGCCCAGAGGCAGGGTCAAATGCAATATTGTTTTTAGACATACTTATTGTTAAGAGATAATAGGATCCATCCCAATGAGCCACCATCTTTTTTGTGGTCTCTGCCAGCAAAGTCCACACCCTGTTGTGCATTGCAGTAGGTGACTCATGTCAGCCCCTGTGACCATCTCATGTGCCATCAAGGAGAAATCGAAAACAAGAAGAACTGGAAAACCAATTAAGCAGAAGCATGCAGGCAATATTTTTGAACAATCAGATATGATAGAAACATAAGATGACCTAAGGGTCTTTCTCATGTCCACGTGGAAATCAAAAACTTTTGATTTTTACAACCAAACAGATTAGACCTTACAATGCACAACTATTTGGAGAACTGCTTGCAAGTACGCGCGTCCCTTTCCCTTTTTGTGTGTCTATAACCCCTTGTAGTGAACAAGCCTCAGAACACAGCCTCAGAGCAGTCTAAAGGCTGTCTCCCAGGCTGTCGTCCTCAGTAGAACGACGGATAAAGCATTTACTAACCTACTTTGAGGTTGGTTTTCTTTCAATTGACACCACACTGCCCCCCCCCTTCCTTCCTGGTCAGCACCAACACTCGTGAAGCACCCACAACTCCGGTTTTTTGAAAGTGTCGGCAGGTGTGAATATGCCACCGGAAACATGCCACTTTGGCATTAGGATTAATATGATCTGAAGGCACCTGACGAGAAGCTGTCTGCTCTCCCCCATTTGCCCAAAAGCAGGACATACATTTGTAAAGACGTTCCTCGCCGACTCCCCCATCTCCTGCTAGGAAGGACCGAAGTTAATCACCAAAGACCACAGGACACCCTGATCAGCCTACAAATGGCACCAGAGGAATCCACGTAACCAACTTTACTAGCTGGCCTTATTTGCCATTAGTTTCCCATACGTTTACCTTCCCACAATTTGCCGCCCTAGAAACATAGTCTTTTTCCTCCGTCTTGTCACTTCTCTACAAATGTATTGTTCTGTGGTTCAGATGCTACAGAAGCCTAAGTTTGAACCAGCCCTTTGAGCTACTCATCACCGGGTCTCCCACATGTGTGTGCAGTGCACAGGTTCATAAACTTCTGTTTGTGGAGCTTTTCTTGTTAATCTGCCTTTTGTCAGTCTGAATTCTAGGGCCCCTGCGGAGAAGCTAAGAGGGTAGGGGAAGAAATTTGTTTTTCCTCCCTTTCATCTCAAAGGTCCTCCTAAGCACGGATCGATCTATTCAACAGCAACTCTCTAATTCACCCAATCTTAGTCAGACAATTTTCTATCACAAAATAGGTCAAATAGCTTATCGCAACTCCTCTCTTTACCTCTCCTGCCTTCATCTAAACCTGTTCTTCTTGTAGCATCTCCCTGGAAATCATACACTCTTGCAAAACAATAATTTGAAGACTGTAATCAAGTGACTCTTAGTGTTCTTTTATCTTGGCGAGTCTATTTCATATCCTTTTGGTGGTGGTGTTTTGTATTTTTAAGGATTTATTTTAGAGACAGAGCGTGCAAGCATGAGCGGGAGAGGGAGAGGGACAGAGAATCCCAAAGGCTCCACGCCCCCCAGCACTGAGCCAGAGGTGGGGCTTGATCTCACAACCCTGAGATCAGGACCTGAGCTGAAACCAAGAGTCAGACGCTTTACCGACTACACCACCCAGGCGCCCCATTTTTGTTGTTTATAAAATAAATCTCCTCTTTCTTAATCATGTTTTTGTTCTTTACTAACCCTTTCCTCTTAAATTGAGTTAATCAAAACTAAACAAAATGCTCTAACATGAACCGCACTAACGCAGTGTATTAAAGAATTGCCCCTTTATTTTTATGGCTCGTATTTCATTTTGATACGTCTCAGAATTGTGCTGGCTTTTCTCAATGGCACACCTATGTAGCTTTTTTTTCTTTTCATTTATATTCAACTTTGCCTCCTACCCGATGGAGTTATTGACAAGTTTAGTAGGATTATGCACGAAACATGCTCATCAGAATTCCCGGCACATAGACAGCACTCCAAAAATGGTGACTCTGGAGATTCTTGTTAGAGCGTCAGTGAGGGGTAAGGAGAGGGGTTCCTCCACATGCACCGGAGAATATATTTCAGCAATGAATCGTCAAATATTCGTGCACCCTGCTGTAAGGCAGCTCATGTATGGGCATTGGGATTTATGGAAGGAGTATGTGACTCGGTGTCTGTTACGAAGAAGACCGTTGCCTTTGCTCACACAGTTCTGCTTCATTCCCTGGGCTCTAACACCTAGGACTGCAAATAATCCTCCAAGATTTCAGTTAGATCAGTGAGTTACACCTACACAAAGTAATCCATTCCGAGACCACATTAAGGATTATTGTGTAGGAGCTGTATGTTCCTGACCTGAGGCAAATCCAAACAGGAGTTGTATTTCTGACCAAGGCTCAACATATAAATCCGAGATAGGACAGCAAATACAACAGAAAACTAAACAGCTATAAACTACTATACAATTAAAAGAGTAGACCCATAACCCAAGACTAATAAAATGTGTATTACTGTATGTACATATTGATGACACAAAAGGCCCCCAATGAATTATTAAATGCCCATCTAGTTTTAGTGTATAGATACCAATTATAACAGCTTCGCTCTATCTTAATTCCGCCCTAAAATGAATATAGTATCCAGGATAATTAAGGAGTAAACGGTCATTTAGCAATGTGCTTGTGGCTCCCTTAGAAATTTGTCACATGAGCCAGATGTCCCAGGTCTCTTTCTAAAAACTTGTCAAGGAAATGTAGAAAGATGTCTTTCCCTTTCCACACTGAATAAATGACCTGAAGCAAGAGTAAACGTTCACAACCTTTTTGCTGCCTGTAGAGAACTGGGCTGAGCATTAGCTGATAAATATGCGATGTGATCACGTTCTTTCCATTGAAAGCATTTCTTTTCTAAAGTAAGGGCTGACTCCACATCTTCCCCCCTCACCATTCACCCCCTCCTCAGTCCTAAAGAGCTATCCTGGTGTAGATGTCAGGGGCTCCCTAGGAGACAGATCATGTTCAGTCCTGCTCAGACCTCACTCTGGGAAGTGACAGTGTTGAGATCTATCAGAGCACTTCACGCATCAATGAAAAGCAATAAAAGTGATCAGATTACATCTTTAGACTTTACTTCTTAAGGTAAAAAAAAATTATATACATATTATATAATTATTTTAAAATATATACATACCTAAAATATTTTAAGTGCTCCCTATCTTCTTTGTGTTCATTCCTCTCCCCCACAAGGCCAGTAAAACCCTTTCCAACCACACCCCAGTGGGACCTGTCCAAACGATCCCCATTGACTTTTCCCCCTTCGGACTTCTAACCTGATGTGTGCAACTAGCCTCCCCCGATACCAAATGTCCACTAGCAAATACCTGATCTTATTGTCTGCCCAGCAGGGTAGCCAACCGTCAAGTTGTCTGAAATGAACAACTCCTCTTGCTTTCAGTGTCCACATCATTCCCCTTGCGTTTAAACATGCAGAGAGCTGGTTGCACCCCAGTTTGGTCTTCCCCTTTTCCAAGAAATCTTCCTCTGAGGGCCCAACCAAGACCTACTTCCCCATATTGCCTTTTCTGATTAACCAGCAAAGGCTTTTAGTTTCTTCCTATAGCTCCCCTCATTTTTATGCACACATCTTAACCAAACATCCCAACAATTGTTCAGGTGCAGTAACGTTTAAGAGGTAGCAGATGTTAGATGCCTAACATACATTAGGTTTAATCTTTGCAATCCTAGGAGGACTCTTATGTGTAAAATGAAGATAATGATGCATACTGTATTAGGTAATTATGAAAATCTAATAATTTCTGGCACATAGTGGGAGGTCAATAATTAATGCTCGATTGATGAATGAATGAATAACCTGAGAGCACACAGTACTTCACAAATGCAAAGTACCCTCCCAAAACAATAGAAGATATGCAAGCCCTACTGCATGAATCGCTAGAGGGATTCTTTCCTGTGCAATGCACCACCACATACTCCTTTTCTAGTGACTTCACAAATTGAAATTTCTTCCTCCTTTAATTCAAATCTACATCCTTGCAACTGCTCCCCCTGGGTCCTGGCTCAGCTCCCAGGAGCCACACAATATAGGAGGGTTTAGGATTAGCTAGGAGAGTTGATCCCACCCCCAACACACTCACTGTGAAAGAAAAAACCGCTCAGAAAAAGATGTATTTCGAGCACGTGTCAAAGTTTTATTTCAGACTTGCAGGATAAAAGACGGCAAAAGGAAAAAGCTTGTTCACAAAAACAGTCTTAGGAAAGAGCTCTTCTGAGAAACACAAAGGAAAGTCTAGAATAAGTGGATCCCCAAACTTCAGCTGCTTCAGAATCTCATTCGCAAGGCCTGTTAAAACACCTAACGCTGGAAACCAGTTTCTGATACAGTACTCTGGGGTAGGGCCCAGAATCTGCATTTGGAACTAGCTCCCAGTGTAAGACGAGGCTGCTGGTCCGGGGACCCCACTTTGAGAACCACTGGTCTACCCTCCAAATAAAGTTGTTTGGGCGCAAGACATTAATTTAACAGAGCTGTGATGCCGCCACGTTTTCACCCCTTTGGCAAGTACCCCGAATTATGCCCCGGAGCGGCCCAGCCCGTACCTCTAACCGGAAATACGGAGCCGCCGGGTTCCTTTACGGGCAAGGCCCGCGAGGGGCCGCTCGATTCAACAGCAGGGTCTTGCTTTTCAAACTGGGATGTTCTGGGGAATGAAATTTGGGGTGACATTGTCTTTCTCGCCCCGCGAGACACATGGAGCGCTGTCTCACCCCAGCACCCAAGGCAGTGCGGCCCCGGTAACGGGCGAACAGCATCCTCCACTCGCCGGGGGCGCGCCCGGGCTCCGCACCGCGCAAGCGCAACAGCGCCTCCGACGCCAGCCGGGAAGGCGCCCCGGAAGTGGGGGTGGGGGCGGCCGCTGTCCCGGGGGGCGCTGAGAGTCGCCGTTTCCGCTCCTCGCTCGCTGATCCTTCAAGTCCTTGTTTTCAAGTGGTCTGGCGTTAAAGCGCCGCGTTACTCGGGGTAAGGAATTCACTCGAAATTTGACTCCATTCGGACTAAAAAGGAGCGCTGCCGAAACCCGGGATCGAACCAGGGACCTTTAGATCTTCAGTCTAACGCTCTCCCAACTGAGCTATTTCGGCGCCTTTTGAAATCTTTTTAGAGTAGGCTATTACTGAACTATTTGCGTCCGCCCCTTCCGTCTCTCCTCCATCACCACTTGGGAGGGTTCCTTCCTGGTCCTGTTAAAGGGTTACATCAGAGTTCCGCCTCGCTTTCCACGAGCCGTGATTAGACGCAACGTATACGTTACTTACTTTCTTCAACATAATGCGAATTTCGGACTGAATTATCAACACGGATCCCGAGGCTCCCGGGCGCCGGGTACTGGGCTCTCTGCGCTTCCGCGGGCGGGCTCGTCCTCCCAGGCTCGTCCCCGCGGTCTTCGAGCGGTGTGGTCCCCTGGGCGAACCCCTGCCCCGAGAGGCAGGCCCTTCCCGCCCATCCGCGCCTGGCTGTGATCGTGCACATTTATCATTATTGAGATGAAGGGGCAGGCAAGGGCGTGGAGGCAGGATCGCAGCCTCCCTGTGACGCTGGGTCCTCGGGACGCCCGTTGAACCTACCACCACTTTGCACGGAGTCGGCCTGGCACACCGCGGGCGCTCCGTAAAAACTTGGCGAGCTCATTAGGGATGATTTCCCAGTGCCAGTGCTACTTCCTACACCAGTAGACAGTTGTTTCCAGGCATCCGCTACGTGCCAGGCACTGACATTCTGCAAAGCCTAAACATCCTATTGTTTTATAGATTTTTTTTCTCTCCAATTAATTTGCGATTCTCTAAAAGCAGTAATGATTACCGTAACGCCCCTTTAGGCCGCCCCTCAGAGCTTTGCATTTAAGTGGAACCTTCACAGGCAATTTTGAGGGATGCATGGATGAATGCCTCCGAATGTGAAAGAAAAAAGGAGGGGAAAGGATTGAATATTAGAAGTTTTTGCAATCTCTAAGGTATAGAGTCGTTTTCTGAGTTCCTTTGTTGTGTGGAATCCAGATAAGAGAAGAGCTTGAGATTTCAAAGTCATGGCTAAGGAGGGGAAAGAGACCCAAGAAAACTTGGGAATGGACGTTGACTGTGAAGGCTTTGTGGGGATTAGTGTGGAAGAAGGGGCAATCTGGAGCAGCTGCCTTGTGCAGATCCTACATAAAGAGACGAGAAGAGAGGACTTTTACAGGCTTTCTTGTGCATCATGAATGTAGTTACCTTTCACATTGTCCTCAAAACACTGCAGGAAAGACTTGAACCTGGCCGACTGGGAAAGTGGCAGGTGAGTTTTGATGGGATTTGAGGTGGGAGTCGGGGAGAAGAAAAGGCCCAGCATCTGAGGGGAGATGGAGGAAAAGGGATAGGACAGAGAGGAGAAGGAAGAGCGCTGTCAATCAACTTTACCTTTTCACAATGTGATGTGATAAGGTCCTTTGGCAGATTACAAGATCATAGGAACTACGTTGTAGTAGTGATCATTTGTTGAGTAAAGGCGGATTTCAGAATGTAAGCGTTGTGACGTATGTCAGGATGAACAGGGTGGCCACGTTTGCCCAGCACACTGCTTGTTGACACCTGTCGTCCCAGAACCCTGTCGCGGTAGCACCTCTTTCGCTCTTACAAGTCTCCTGTGACGGGAAAAATAAACGATGTGATCACCCAATTGAAAAACAGTGAAAAAGACCCACAGCTTGTTGCTGCATCACGAACGCTACTAGTTTCACCACTAGTGAAAAGATTTTTAACAACAGCTCAGTATTTGTTGTTGCTCTTTTACAAAGGAGATTGAAGGTTTCCAGGATTTAGGGTCATCGTTCCCAAACTGTGCGGCAGAGTATTTTCCATTTCTGAGGGAAACACAGTGATAACTGGCCATCGTGGAACACTGCTCAGACTACTAGGTAGTCGATAGTTTCGGCAGTAAGTCACTCTACATTACTTTCAGTGACGTCATCACTCTGCAAAGCAAGCTTTTTAGAAGTTCTGATAAAAAGTAATTGCCCATGAAAATAAACGTGTCCTAGGAAATAGAAGTGGTGACGTCCAATCTGCTTCAAGCCTTGAGAAGCTGTGCGCTACCTAACAGGTGCACACACCCCACTGGTGAGTAAGGATGGTTATTTAAGGATGAAATAAAAATAGAACTTTCTTTCAGTTTGTGTATAGAATTCTGCCAAATGGTCACAAAGTTTTTGGACATAAATACTTAATAAGTTATTTGGGCCTGAATATTTAATAAAAGGAATGGCTCGGAATTTCTTTTGGTCTGCGGGCATTGGAAAAAATTACGGAGACTCTTAAGAGTACCGTGAACGTTTGAAGACCTCTTGCGTAGTGCCTTAATGTTGATAGCAGAAATGAAAATTATGACCGAATTCGGGAGAAAATGTGGCTTTGTTCAGCAAGATTGCAGAGGCAAGAAGAACCATCAGAAATTCCACAGAGACCAAGTGCCAAGGGCTAAAATGAAGTGAAAATCTGTGCACACACATCACAGTAAGGGACAGATGATAAAGACATTGGCACTCAAATGAAGACTCCACATTGAAAAGAAGATTTCTGTAGGCTGCAGTCCTTGCTTCCAAATTAGCCCTAGGATTTTGGCAGTCCAGTCTAATTACTTATGATAACTATGAAAACTACAACAACTAACTGGAAGACCTAAGAATAATACAACTAAAGAAAATATGTTGTATATAGTTACAGCATCTAATAAATTTTTGAGCTGCTGTCAATGGATAATTTGTCCATGCACGCTCACACACACACACACACACACACACACACAAATCGCACTTATTTTCAGTCGCCTCTGATTTTAATCAACATTTCTCAAAAATGTTAAAAAGCTGGGAATGTATCAAAAGGATATAAGAGCTAATTTGAAGGGGTTCCCGCTGGTCATATCTGGGCCAGAGCATCAAAATAAATAAGGAAATTAGTAGATTATTTACCCTTTGGATAAATAAAGATCCACAAGTACAATAATAGAGAGGAGAGGACTAGGGTTCTGGTTTACAGGTGAATTACTTGCATGGACTGATAAATATGGAGAGAGTGGTAACAGTGGACATCACCGTTTTCCAAACATCCTAATAAAGACTGGTTCAGTCAAGAATCTTTCTTTAACAGATGCTAAGTCTGGGGGGAAGTCATATGGTGAGCAGGACCACTGCATGGTCTCCAAAGTGTCTCTCCATAGATCGCATAATAGTTGCAAGGGGAAAAATAGAAACTATATACACAGTGGAGAAACTGGACAATGCCTGGATCTAGTCATTAAGATTAACATCACCCATGAAGGACATTCAGATATCATGTGCCTCCTAATGTGATTCCCTGGAAAGGATATGACGTCACTTATATAGTGGTCTAGCCAAGAATGTACATCCTGACTTTCATCATGAGGTAGCATTAAATAAATCTAAAGGTCATTCTAGTAAATGACTGGCCTGTATTCTTCAAAACTCATGCTCATGAAAAGAAAGACAAGCCAAGGAACCGTTCCAGATGGAGGAGGGGAAGGAGACATGACCACAGCCTAGTAAGGAGCCATACGTGATCCTAGACTGATTCCCATCCAGGAGGGGAAGATACTTTAAAGGATATTAACAGAAAAATTGAAGAAACTGGCACATAGGCTATAGATTATATAGAAGTGTGATATCGATGTGAAATTTCCTTGGGTTGGCAACTGTAGTTAAGAAAGAAAATATGGTTTTAAGGAATACATACTGAACTATTAAGGAATGAAGAGATATCATATCTGCACCTCAAGTGGGTCAGCGAAATAAATAATATGTGTACAGATACAGGGAGAATATGAAAAAGTGTATGGAGAAAAATATTAAAAGTTGGTGAATCTGGGTAAATGGGACTTCTCTATACCATTTTGTAACTATTCTGAACATTGGAAACTCAGAATTAAAAAAAAAAAAAATTAAAAGTGTGGTGCTCTTGTGGAGCCAGACTATTTCAGTTGGAATCACAGGTTAGAATGCTACAGATGGAAGAGAATTTAGGGTTGAGTGAACCTGATCCACACATTTTTACATATCAGAAAACTGAGGCCCAGAGGCCTTATAAATAACTTGGTGAAGGTTACCTTCTTGCTCAGCTAGGGCTGCTTCAAGAAAGTACCATGGGGGGCGCCTGGGTGGCACAGTGGTTAAGCTCCTGCTTTCGGCTCAGGGCGTGATCCCGGCGTTATGGGATCAAGCCCCACATCAGGCTCCTCTGCTGGGAGCCTGCTCTTCCTCTCCCACTCCCCCTGCTTCTGTTCCCTCTCTCGCTGGCTGTCTCTATCTCTGTCAAATAAATAAATAAAATCTTTAAAAAAAAAAAAAAAGTAGCATGGGTGGGATACAGAAAGTTAGTCTCTAACGGTTTGGAGGCTGTGAAGTCCAAGATCAAGGTGCCAGCCGATTAGGGTGAGAGCTTTTACTGGCTTGCAGAAGGCGGCCTTCCCTCTCTGTGTGCTCACATGGCCTTTCTTTGCTGCCTGTGCAGAGAGAGACCTCTCTCTTCCTCTTCTTAGAAAGCCACCAATCCTGTTGGATTAGGACCCCACCCTATGAGCTTTTTTACTTTAATTACCTCCTAAAAGCCCTATTTCTAAATACAGTCACAATGGGGAAAAGGGATTCAACATATGAATTGGGGCTGAAGAGACACTATTCAGTCCAGACACAATTAACTAGGTGCAGAACTGACCACGGACCTATAGAACAAATTCTTTAGTTTGCACCAAATGCTCATGATGGGTTTTTTTTTTTTGAAGAAAGTTCCCATTTCAATTAAAAATTGGCATGAGACAAACTATGGAAAGAGCCCAGATGTCCATCGACAGATGAATGGATAAAGAACAGGTGGTATGTATATACAATGGAATACTATTCAGCCGTCCAAAAAATGAAATCTTGCCATTTACAACGACATGGATGGAACTAGACAGTATTATGCTAAGTGAAATAAGTCAGTCGGACAAAGACAATTATTATATGATCTCATATGTGGGATTTAAGAAACAAAACTGATGAACATAGGGGAAGGGAAGGAAAAATAAAATAAGATAAAAACGAAGGAGGCAAACCATAAGAGACTCTTAATCACAGGAAAGAAACGGAGGGTTGCTGGAGGGGGAGGAGTGGGGGATGAGGTAAGTGGGTGATGGACATTAAAGAGGGCACGTGATATAATGAGTCTTATATATAAGACTGATGAGTCACTGAACTCTACCTCTGAAACTAATAATACACCATATGTTAATTAATTGAATTTAAATTTTAAAAAATTAATTAGTTAACAATTTTAAAAAATAATAAAATTTATGTTCTCCCCCCCCCAAAAAAATTGGCATGGAGTCTAAATCTGAAACTGGAATTTGGGGTTAAGGCTCAGCTTTTCCCAGTAGATGCTTTTTTATGGGCATGTCTGTGCATTTTGATGTTCCCTGTGTGTAGAAAATAATACTTTTGCTTGAGGGATATAAAGCGATTTCTCCAAAGTTCTATATTAAAGTGGTAACTTAGGGGAGAAGTATAAAAAAGTTAATAGATTGTAAATATCATCTGTGTAGTGAATTGATCCAAAAGAAGTTAATTTATTTAAAGCCATTAAACCACAAGTCTATAAAGACCGTATTGTTTTTTGTTTTTGTTGAATCACATACATCAGTATAAAGCCTCTGGGTGTACATACCAGGCCAAAAACAATCAAGTAAATTATACTCAAGAACAACCTACCGAGCTTTTCATACATTCTAATCCAATCCTCCCACATCCATCAGACAAATGCCTAACTAACCATGTGGATTTTGCACAATGCCCTAGAGGCCAGAAAACTTGGATTCCAGAGCTTGAGTTTCAGAGGCTTGGGTGCTTTTTAAATACTGTCGGCTTAATTGCTTGCCTCTTTCTTGTTGAAGTGGGCCAGCCTCCCAACTGCATCTCTGCCCCATCTCCCCACTCCACCTCTATCCAGCGATTAACGGATAAAGCCTGATTATTCACCCAAAGAAATAAGACAAAATAAACTTAGCAAGGAGCTTCCTAAATCCTTTGATGATGATAATGATGATGATGATGATGATGATAACAGAAACAAGAGATAAATCAGTGTGTTCCTTTGTGCCAGTTGAGATGCACAAGATGGTGGTGTAAGATGACCCGAGACTCAGGAAGGGAGGCCAGGACACAGACACCCCTGTGCTATTTGGCCCGGTGTGTCTCCAACCTTCCAGGTAGCTCCCCTTCTTGACTCTGTACTGCTTTCATCCACTTCTCTAGTCCTGTTGTTTTGTATATCCTTACACCCCACACCATGTCCCATGATAGGCCAATTCCTGACCCACCTGGCTTTTACTCAGGAGCCTTGGCACCAAGTCAGGGGAAGTCTCTACCCTTCCTCCCCGTCATCCTTGCACACACATGCCAGACTTTTTCTAGAGCATGTGTGTGGATGGGTCGGATGGCCTGAGAGCAAGGGACAGTGGGTTTGGCTGCTTGCGGCCATCCAGGCTTGGGCAGGACTGCCCTGTGTGAGGCAGAAGCCTCATCGGATTTGCTCTCCTCCAGCCTGCAGTTGGCACATTTCCAGGGCTCTGCTCAATTAGAGGGCAGAAAGCAGGATCCTGATGCCAGACTCCACCTCTCAGGTATCTAGCCCTTTCCCATCATCAGCCATTGGAAAAGTTGACTACACCCGGTCTTCCCCAACACGTAAGGCTGTGTGTGATTTAGAAGGGGCTGCAGCTCCCTTTCATCATCATGCCATGTGTTCTCCCATTCATAGTCCAGTGTACAAATCCTCCTCGACGGGCAGGAAGGAACCCATCATGCCAGACAGAAGCGCCCGCTCCAGACGGTGCATATTGCCCTCTGAGCAATGACTGTCTGAACGACTGGATAAGGGGGTATGACTGGCGCTTCTCTACTTGCCCCATAAGGCAAGCAAGAAATAAAATCGAAGTGTTGTTGCTTGTCTCCATAAGAAGTCCCCTCTGACATTCAATTGCACTGGTGCTTACATAATATTTACAAGGTGACCTCTGATCAGCTGGGACAGTGGCCTCTCCCCCGTGGGTGAGTGGATGAACGTGGTTAATGATTCCCAGTATCACACAGTTACTTGGTGACAGACATGGGACAACAACAGCTCCGCCCCAGCTCCCAGGCCAGAGCTGCCAACCTGCACAATGCTTGTCCCATATTAGACCAGCTTTGCCAAAATATGGCAGTTCCTTTCAATCTACGACCCACACGCACTTTGGAGACATCAGGGTTCTGAGCCAAATGGTCTTGACCTTATTCAGCAGTGAATTTTGCTGCTTACCCTAACCTGGCTCATTCCCCCAGCACATGAAGAAACTTTATGCCAATGTTGCTCTGACGATCTTGGGGCCTCACTGCTTTCAATTCACTTCCTCATAATAAAAACTGGGTTCAGAAAAGAACTTGCTAAAACCGTTTATAATTCCCTGTAAACAGAAATCCTTCTCCCTGTTTTTATGGGCCTCTCAGTATGCTGTAATATAATATGCATAGGAGCGCCTGTGCAGTCTTCTTGCCAAAAAAATGTTTGACCTGAAACTATTCAAGCCTCGAAGCAGAACTAACTTCCAGTTTATATGAAATTCAGAAAGTGGAGAAGTAAGTTAGATGACACAACGAAGAAATAACTAGATGAATCCGGAGTATGAGACACTCTTCTAAGACATCTGGCCTGCTGTCTTCAAAACGTCAACATCCTGAAAACAAATAAAAACATCTCTATATTTAAAAGGCTAAGATAATGTAACCAAAAGTAACGTGTGGACCTTTATTGGATCTTGTTATGGAGGGGAAAAAAGAGCTCTAAATAAGAGACTTTGGGGGATGTAGGGAAGGAAAAAACTTCAACCCACTACCCTCCTAGCTTCTCGGCAGGTGCCCTAGAAATTAGACTGACAAAAGACAGATTAACGAGAGAAATGCAAACGGGAATTTACTAACCTGGGCACTGCACGCACAGGTGGGAGCACCCAGGGATGAGCAATTCAAGCATCTCAACAAAAGAACAATAAATCTGTCAAGAAGTGACAAGACAAAGGGAAAACCCCAAGTTTCTAGGGCAGCAAATTGTGGGAAGATAAATGTATGGGAAACCAATGGCAGAGAAGGTTTGTTGGTAAAGTTGGGTCACATAGATTCCTGATGCCGTCTGTGGGCTGAGGAGGGTGTCCTGTTGTCACTGGTGATTCACTTCTGTCCTTCCTGGTAAGAAGGGGGTGGCATCTTTACAAATTTATGTCCAGCTTTTAGGCAAATAGCAGGAAGGCAGAGAGCTTTTCTTGTCTCCGCTTCTTCTCAATTGCCTTCAGCTCAAAATAATCTTTATTTATGCTAAAGTGGCATGTTTGGGGGGGCATATTCTGCTAATTCTCAGGGAAATATGGAAAAATGTAAATATGTGTGTTAGGAAATAACTTAATTTTCGTAAGTATGAAACGGTATATTGCCATTATGCTTTGGGGTTTTTTGGAGATTTATGCTGAAGTATTTTGGGTTAAAGTGTCACGATGTCTCGCCTTATTTTCAAATGTGTCAAACACACACACATACAAAGCAAACCAATATAGCAAAATGCTAACAATTGTTAAGCCAGGTGGGGAAATATCTCCTTCACTTCTGCATGTTTTAAATTTTTCATAATAAACATTTGGAAAAAAGGTAGATATTAGTCTTATCTTTCAGATCCTAGACATTTCTGAATATAGTGCTACTTTTCACTAAAGACTAAAGAACTTTGTTCCTTCTTAATGGGATTTTGGTATCAGAATGTGACTTAGGGATATATATTGTGAAACTAGAAAAGCCCTTCATAAAATCCATAATCAGTCTAAGTAGTCCCTTTGTCCATCTATTGCTAAAATTTGTCCTATATGCACAAGGACCATATTTTTGCAATCACCAAATCAGGAAATGTAGTCTGACAAAGGATTTCTCCCCCTTATTTCTGCTTTTACTCTCATGAAAGCTTTACAAAGCATAAAAACAAAAACATGCATAGATATTATTTTTTGTTTATTTGATATATAATGAATCACCTTTTTCAGAGAAAAATAACACAAATAAAATTATACTGTTTCAAAAAGGTTTGGAATGCCGTTTCCATATCTTATAGTCAACTCCAGTGTGATTTACAGCAAAATCTTTCTTTCGCTTTACAAGGTCAATTTAATAATCTATCATGACATATGTTGGGCATAAAAATGTCTTCCTTGTCTTTTATTCTTAACTTTTAATTTCCTTTTTAAATCAGGCTTTCAGTTTTGACCTTCACAATTACAAGGGAAAATCAGATTGTAGTAATTAGAATATTGCAGAAACATCATCTAAAACTATGTTTTGATTAATCCATTAACTTAAGCAACCATAATTTCAACTCTTGAGAATTTTAAACTGATTTAATTTTAGCTATGTGGTTCAGTCTTCTTTTTTTATGATAACTGAAATATTTGAGTAAGTTAGAGGTAGCATACTTATTTAGAATGTTACCAAGGCAAAAGGAAAATGTGAAGAGTAGCAGATTAATGTAAGGGAGATGTGTATTTCCTAAAAGTTAACACATGGAATTTTCATTTGATATGTAACATCCGAATAGCTAAAATGAACATTCTACTTTGGAGGCTTTTTTCTGGGCAAAGAAAATTGCTTTATATTTTCACCTTATTCTATTTAAAGAAAAGGGGGGGGGGGTGTCAGAACTCCAGAACCATTAATGAAAGTTTTAAAACTTGTTGGAAATAGAAAGACGTTTCTCAAGGGCTTATTTGCCCTATTTTATTTACTATTTCTCAACTCTGTAAATTTTATTCAGCATTTTAACCTGAAAATGTGCTTTCCCTCTTCTCCTACCCCTGTAGTTAATCCTCACAGCTTTCTTCATTAAGTGAGCAAAATTTTCACTCCAAGTCAATAGATGGGGGACTAAGCAAAGCGTAGAACTGTTATTAGACATTCCATTGAAGGGTTTTCCACTAGTTTAGAGCCAAGGGAGGGAGACCATGAATTAGAATTACTTCTTTTGCTCCTCAAAATTGACCTAATTAAGTCAGGATGATAGAAAGGGAGCTTCCCACTTTCTGCATTTACGATAGAAAGACTACATTGGTAAAATAGAATGTTTTCCACCATTGGGTAAAACTCATCTTTTTAAAAGTGTGTCAATTAGAACGTAATGAGTTTAGCTATAAATGCAAGAGTATTAGAAATACTATTAAAGCCAAGAAAAGATCAAAGAGCCATTATTCAAAGTGTTAACCTTAAACATAAAACTGCTACTTATTTTACTAGCAAATAGGGGTTCATTGGGAATAGAAGGGAATAGTGATCCGGGACACACAGGATAAGCCAAACCATAGGCAACTCTGGAGAACAAAGGAGAGGACAGCTCTTTTATAGAGGAAAAAAGGCGGTGGGGGGGTGGGGGGGGTGGGAGGGGCTCTTATAAACTAAAAGTCCATTGGACTAAACTGGGCATTTGAAGTATAGTAGCTTCTTATTGGCTGAGCTGTGACTGTCTCTCACAGGCTGGGCTGTTGAGGGGTGGGGAACAGGGGGATAGAGATCTTCCTTCCTCCTTCCTCCTGCTGGGATAGGAAGGTAGTATGGACTAGCAAGGACCCCCTCTTCTTGCTGGGTCTACAATTGAAAACTAGTGCGGGTGTGAGAGCTCCCCCTGCCACCACCTCCCCCCACAAATTCCATTCTAAATGAGGTTTCCTTTTATTAATTTCTACAAAAGATATGTTTCTACAAAGAACCGAAGTGAGGATTAAAGATCAGTCCTTCTAAACAACAACAGAACATAAGTGAAATCAGTAGCAAGCACAAGACTTGCAAAACTGGTTTATCTCTTCACCGGTGAAGTTCAAGGAAAAAGTGAGCTTTAGGTAGTTGGTAGGGTGTGAAAAAGCAAGGGGCTCTGCCTGGAGTGGGGATGGAGAGAAGATGGAGGAGATTGGATGCATGGAAAGAGAGGCAGAAACCGAGAGAGACAAAGAGACGTGACAAAGACCCTGTTCCTTTAAAACCCCACAGACGGATAGAGAAGCTGTGTGTCCAGGTCGTGGGACAGAGATGATTACACTGCCAGGGACATCAATTCTGATAGAGCACACCCCCCCCCCCCCCACATGCTCATGAGTCATTTGACTGAAGAGCGATGGTAATATAGAGGACAGCACCTCAGCACCTGCAGGCAAAGCCAACTTGGGGGAACAGACGACATTTCCGTGGCTGAGGGTGGCTGGATGGAGCTGCCAGGAAGGAGGGAGAGCCTGTGTGTGCAGCACCCTTTGGAATCTGAAGCACCAAACATCAGGGACCCAGAGTATATTTTCTATACCGGGAAGTGGTTTGATTTCTAAAAATCCAAGTCCTGGAAAGTGTGATGGAAAGATTTCGCGACTATAGACATGGACAGTGAGAGAAAGTCAGTGATGGCATCATGGTTGGTAGCTTTGGATAGGGTGGTTGGTGATACCTTTTTTCAAGACCGCAAACACAGGAGGCTGTGGAGGAGGGGAGTTCTCTTGTGTATCTGTAAAAGTTGAGAAGTTGATTCCATCTTCTGGAATCCAGATGGGTGGACCAGGCTGCACTAGGCCCTCAGAGCCTAGAACCCAGAAAAAAAAATAGGTGCTGGGAAAATGAAATGTGGGTATCATGGTCACCTTGAAGATGGCAGTTGAGGCAACAGGAATGAATGAGACCCACTGGGACAGCATGTGAGTGAGGGGTTCCAAGGAAGGAATTCTGGGAACATCATCACTTGGGGCAGTGGTTCTCAACCAGAGATGATTTTGCTCACCAGGGGACAGTTGGTGACATCTGAAGGCATTTTTGTTTGTCACAAGTCGGGGGAGGAATAGAGGCCAGGGATGCTATTAAACCTTCTACAATGCACGTGACAGCCCCTCACAACCACAACTGATCCAGCCCAAAATGTCAATATAGGGAATGGGCAGAAGAAGAAGCCAGCAAGGAGGAGGGAGCAGGGGAATGGGGAGTGAGATGGGAGAGTGGTGTCTCCAAAGGCCAAGGAAGAACAAGTTTTAACAAATGGGGCCGGAGGAGGGCCACATGCTGCCAGGGAACGAGAAAGAAAATTGGCCTTTGTCTCCCATTGAGGAGGCTGACTGAGGTTAGTAAAAACAGACTCGGAAAGTAATGGGGCAGAAGTCAGGGGACCAGGAAGGGAACAGATGAGACACTGCTTGGGAAGGACACTCTCGAGTTTGTGGTAAATAGAAGAGGGAGACCAAGACGGGAGGCGAGAAACAATTTTTTTTTGTTTAGGGAGCAAGAGACTCCTGTTTTCTCTATTTTTTCCTGTGAAATAAAAACACTTTTTATTTATGTATTGTCACTGTCTGAGTATTTTGCATGCATTACTTTATTTAAAATTCACAATAATGGCTATTTCCATTTTACAAAGGGGGATATTGAGCCCCAGCTGAAGAAATGTGCTAAAGATCACAGAAGCAGGAAGGGATGACCTGGGCTTTGAACTTGCAAGTGCTGGGGGCTCTCCTGAGCTTGGTGGTGTTTCCTGGTTGTCCTGTGCGGATGCTGCCGCTGCTCCCTTTCCGCTGCCGGTTTGCAGGGCTCGAAGGCAGGGCTCGAATTCGAGGAACAGGTCAGGACGGCCTTACAACTAACCCTGCGGCTCACTTTGTTCACGCCCAGCGGGGTGTATGAAAGGGAGCTGAGCAGGAACAGATGAAAGCATGCTCACAGTTTTGAGCGCCCAGCTATTTAGGTTGATGGTACCCGCATATAAAACTTCGATGTGTTTTTTCAGCAACATCCTCTGGTAGAGGTATAGAATTAGGCAAGGAGAAAGGTTCGGTTCGTTTGAGGTTGGGCTAAGGAAGGGTAGTGCTTGAAACACAGTAGGTGTTCAACAGTATTGACTGAATGAATAGATACAGGAATGGACGGATGAATGAAGCATCCAGAGGGCAGGCGGCGGAGGGAAGAGCGCCGGGAATGAGCTTACACCAGTGGGGACGACGGTGGGTCCGGACTGAGTAGGAGGAGCCGGGAAGCCACGTGGGACATGAGGAGACAGACCGCTGAGGCTGATCTGACTGGGGTCTGGGGTGGGAGCCGGACTGGATGGCCCCCTGAAGCTCACTGCCCGGGAGATGCCCTCAAAGGAGATGCTCCAATTACTGTTTAACCATGTCATTGAAAAAGATCTGCGTCAAACACCCCAGTTGAAAAACCAGCCACAATATAAACAGGCAGTTCAGAGAAAAAGGAACACCAGTGGTTCGTAAACATACGCGGAGAGACTTGAGCCCTGGCTAAAGATGACAGAAGTGCAATAAAACAGCAGAACGTTTGCATCTCTCAGACTGGCACAGATTAAAGGGTTCATTAGTATTTCAGCTGTGCCTTTCCAACTTGAGGTGCCTGTGCCTCTGGACCCCAAACCGCGGTTCTCAGCGCCAGCCCTTCCGAAACACGCGCACCTGCGTGGGTAGGTGTGTACAGGGTTGATCACCGCAGCAGCTCCTTCTGAGCTGTGACAGGTGCCACTGTAAATCCATGGCCTTCACGCTGGCAGTGGCACAGCGTCTGCCCTCACGTGCCCCTGAGCGTTCTCAAAACTCCCACTTCTCTCCTCATTGCTCTCGAGTGAAAATTGAGGCCGTGGTGACGTCCCTCACGCTGCTTCCCTACCGTCTCTACAGCCAAACTCTTCCAACGCCTGCCTTTACTGGTCCAGGAGGATGAGATGGACACCACCAATCCCATTCGCCCCCAAAGCTAGCCCTTCCCGTGGTGCCCGTGTCCTCAGACACTGCCCCCTAGTAATTGCCCTCCCCTGGTCATCAGTCTCTCCTCTGCTGCCCAGCCTGCAGTTTTGAATCATACAGAAGTCCCTTTGGTGCTAAACACAAAATGGAGTGGCCTCTGAAAACCCTTCCAGAAGAAAAACTAGATGGCCTCCTCTACTCTCTATTATTACCACACTCACGCTTCTCCCCACATGTGTGGGTTTTCCCCACACCAAGCAGTTCCTCAGTTCTCTGTGGACACCAGCTGGGCGTCCAACCATGCAGCTCCATGGACACTGTCCAACTGCAGTGGCCATCAGATCCCGCAGGACTCACTCTCGGTAAGGGCTCAGTCTCACCAGACTGCCCGACTTCAGACACCCCTGGCAAGTCGTTTGTTCCCTCCACTTCTGACCAATTGGCTCTAAACTGCAGGTTCCCATGATACCTTTGTGGGACTTGATACTTTGCTAGCATAGCTCACAGAACCCAGGGAAACACTTTACTGATGTTTACTAGGGTCTCCTAAAGCATACAACTCAGGAACGGCCAGATGGAAGAGATGGACAGGGCAAGATGGGGGGTAAGGAGTGCAGAGCTCCCATGCCCTCCCCGGTGCACCCCTTCCCAGCACCTCCTCGCCCTGGCCAACTTGGAGCCTCAGCAAATCTCCTGGTTCAAGAGTCTTTATTAGAGGGGCACCTGGGTGGCTTAGTTGTTAAGCGTCTGCCTTTGGCTCAGGGCGTGATCCTGGCATTCTAGGATCGAGCCCAGCATGATCCTGGCGTTGTAGGATCGAGCCCCACATCAGGCTCTTCCGCTAGGAGCCTGCTTCTTCCTCTCCCGCTCCCTCTGCTTGTGTTCCCTCTCTCGCTGGCTGTCTCTCTCTCTGTCGAATGAATAAATAAAATCTTTTATTAAAAAAAAAGTTTTTTATACAGCTTGATCTCCTGGCCCTTGGCCCCTTGCCCAGGTTGGTGGGCGGGGCTGAAAGATCCCATTCCTTAATTGCTTGAGCTTTCTGGTGACCAGCCCTGTCCTCGGGCTCTCTTGGGACCCCCACCCTAAATCAGCTCATTAGTAGGAACTCCGTGGTGATGGGAAGCTGCTTATTATGAATAACAAAGACACCCCTAACACTCCGGAAATTCCTAGGGTTTTAGGAGCTGTGCCAAGAGCCTGGGACAAAGACCAAATATATTTTTAAAGCGCACCTTCCATGACCCTGCGTCCTCAGTAGGGCGGGCCATTTCTTGACTTTTTTCAGCTCCTTGAAAAACCGGTCTAAATTTCAGGTCTCCAATCTTCGATCCCGAATCACTACTCAATTTTATTATCCAGATGCTCTCTTCTCCCCCACATGCCACCAAAATGACTAGAAGGTTTGCTGACACATTGCCAAAACAGACACTTTTTAGTCTTTGCCTTACTGAACTTCAGCTGGTCCCCTGCTTGTCATTGAATGTTGACCCCTTTGCTTTCTCTTCCACTCCTCTGACTTTTTTTTTTTTTTTTAATCAATCCTTCTAAGTGTTCTCCTTGTCCCCTTTTCCTACAATTTAGACCTTGGTGTTTCTCATGGCTTGCCTGTGAATCAGTGTTGCCCACCTGGCCATTCTGTGTGCCCTCCTTGGGAAGATTTAGTCCAGTCTCAGGGTTTTAATGGCCATTTAACTCCTAAGTATGTATCTGTAGATCTTGAACCCTGTCCCCCAGTTTGAGCTCTAGATTCATCTGTTGGCCTGTTAGGTATCTCCGCTTGGGCGTCCCTTGGATCTCTACAGCTCAACGTCTCCCCCAAATATAATTTACCAATCTCTTTCCAATTCAACATCTAAAACCTTAGCATACCACCCAAGTCAGGAAAGGGCACCTTCCCTGCATAATCAATCACATTTTTTTTTTATCTAAAGAGTTGTCCCGTCTGTCTCGATGCCACCTGTTCGCAGCGCTGTGCTTTCAGCCGTATCATCACCAGCCTGATTTATTGCAACAGTTTCATCACTCGGATCCCTGCAGGAGCTCAATCTTGCCAGAATCTCAAATTCATCTTCCATACTGTTGCCAGAATAAGCTATCAAAAACGTAATTCTGCAGTCAATAAAAACGGCAAAAGATCTCGTAACATGTAAAAACATTCATGATATATTGCTTAGTGGGGAAAAAAAGCAGACTCCAAAACAGTATGTCTCCATTATGATCCCATATTGGTTTTTTTTTTTAATGTGTATATATGCTCCAAGAAATGGAGAATATACATCTAAATATTAACAGGGGTTATCTGCCAGTGGTAGATCAAGGGTGATTTTCTTTTTTTCTTGATTTAGCTTTCCAAGCTTTCTGCAATGAGCACACATTATTTTTCAAATCAGGAAAAAGTTTAGTCCCACAAATCTAACAATGTCAATTTCTTCCTTAAAATCTCGAGTGAGCTCTCTGCCTGCAGGGTGAGGTCCAAGCACTTTTTCGGGGCACACGAGGCCGTCAAGGACCTGGCCCTGGCCCTGGCCCCTGCATTCCCCTCTAGCTTTACTTCCCCTCTCACGTTGGAAAGCAGTGGTGCTCAAACATGGGGGTGCCCCAGCCAGAGTTTCTTTCTTTTTTTTTTTTTTAATGATTTTTATTATATTATGTTAGTCACCATACAGTACATCCCCGGTTTCCGATATAAAGTTCGATGATTCATTAGTTGCGTATAACACCCAGTGCACCATGCAATACGTGCCCTCCTTACTACCCATCACCAGTTTGTCCCATTCCCCCACCCCCCTCCCCTCTGAGGCCCTCAGTTTGTTTCTCATAGTCCATAGTCTCTCATGTTTCATTCCCCCTTCTGATTAGCCCCCCCATTTCTTTATCCCTTTCCTCCCCTACCAATCATCCTATTTCTTATGTTCCATAGATGAGAGAAATCATATGATAGTTGTCTTTCTCTGCTTGACTTATTTCACTTAGCATTATCTCCTCCAGTGCCGTCCATGTTGCAGCAAATGCTGAGAATTCGTTCTTTCTGATAGCTGAGTAATATTCCATTGTATATATGGACCACAACTTCTTAATCCAGTCCTCTGTTGAAGGGCATCTCGGCTCCTTCCATGATTTAGCTATTGTGGACAATGCTGCTATGAACATTGGGGTGCATATGGCCCTTCTCTTCACTACATCTGTATCTTTGGGGTAAACACCAGTAGTGCAATGGCTGGGTCATAGGGTAGCTCAATAATAAGGAGGGACCTCTACACTGTTTTCCAGAGTGGCTGTACCAACTTGCATTCCCACCAACAATGTAGGAGGGATCCCCTTTCTCCACATCCTCTCCAACAATTGTTGTTTCTTGCCTTGTCTATTTTTGCCATTCTAACTGGCGTAACGTGGTATCTCAGTGTGGTTTTGATCTGAATTTCCCTGAGGGCTAATGATTTTGAACATTTTTTCATGTGTCTGTTAGCCATTTGTATGTCTTCATTGGAAAAGTGTCTGTTCATATCTTTTGCCCATTTTTTGATTTGTTTATTTTTTCCTCGTGTATTGAGTTTGAGCAGTTCTTTATAGATCTTGGATACCAGAGTTTTATCTGTAGTGTCATTTGCAAATATATTCTCCATTCCGTGGGCTGCCTCTTAGTTTTTTTGACTGTTGCCTTGCCCAGCCAGAGTTTCTGATTCTGTAAGTCTGGGGTGGGGCCCAGGAACTGGCATTTCTAACAAGTGCTAGAGATGCTGCTGGTCTGGGGGATACATTTTCAAAAAATTATTATTGTGGCAAAATACACAAGATAAAGTTTACTTAACGACTTTTAAGTGTATAATCAATGGCATGAAATGCGTTCACAATGTTGAGTAGCCATCTAGCCGTGACTATCATGCAGTCTCAGAACTTCTTCACCTTCCACACGGAAACTCCGAGGAATCAAACAATTACATCCTCATCTCCCCTTCCCCTAGCTCCTTGTAAACCTCTATTTTACTTTCTGTGTCTATGAAATTGTCCATTTGGAGGTAGGTCGTATAAGTGGAATTCAACCATTCCTTCATTTGTGTATACCGCACTTCACTCACCCACTCATCTAGAGATGTCGTTTGGGTTGTTTCCACCTTCTGGCTACTGTGGATAACGCTATGAATGTTGGTGTGCAAGGATCTGTTTGAGCCCTTGCTTTCCACTCTTTCAGGCATATACCTGATGAGGTTTGGAATATAGGTGAGGTTCAGTGGGGTGGAGTCTGGAGCCGACGACCAAGAAAGAATTCTTGAGGCGTCTTTGGTGCAAAATTGGTGGTTTATTAAAGCAAGTGGATAGGACCCGTGGGCAGAAAGAGCTGCTGCCCCGGGTTGTGAGGGGTGGCTGATTATATACCATATAGGGAGGTAAGGAAAAAGGGAGGTTGAGAAAATACTTTCATATGTTAAAGAAGATTCACAAGATACTGGAGGCCTTGCCATTGTCAAGTTAAGATTGTTTTTCCCTCTAGCAAGGCGTTAACATTAAGATGGTTGGGAACTTCCTGGAGGCTGCAGATTATAAGGACATTTAATTGTATCTACATTCCTTCCGGAAGCTAGGTTATTGGTAGAAATGCTTGGTTCTTGTAAACTGCTAAGACATTTGCAAACTGAGGGAGACTTAAGTCTTGCAGGATTGTGGTATCTATAGGTTAACTATTTCTTTGTCCTTTAGGGCAGCCAGGAGTGCCTGAGGAATGTCACATACATCCCATGGTGGGGGGGGGGGGGTGTTGCGGGGTGTCAGTTTCTGCTTTGTCCTCAGCTTGCCTTCTGTTCCCTCATCATACCTAGAAGTGGAATTGCTGGGTCTTATAACTCTATGTCTAACATTTTGAGGACGAGGACTTGCCAGACTGTTTTCCACGGCGGCTGACCCTGTAACATTCCCACCAGCAGCGCATCAGGGTTCCCGTTTCTCTGCATCCGCACCAACATTTATTTATTTATTTATTTATTTATTTATTTATTTATTTATAACATTTATTATTTATTTATTATTGTCTGATTTTTACAATTATAGCCATCCTAAAAGGTAAGAAGTGGTATCGCGTTACAGTTTTGATGTCCCTAATGGACCGGAGACATGTCTCGAGAATGTCCTTGCTAGAGAACCCCTGAGGACCTCCGTTCCAGGCACACACAATACCGTTCATCGTTTGGTGCTTCCATGGGGCTGGTCCTTCTGCCAGGGATCCTCCTCCGTTTGCTCTACTGACTGGCTCATCCTTTAAGACACAACACAACTCCAATGCCACCTGCAGGAAGTTTTCTCAGAACCTCTAGGTTGGGCTGGCAGGCCTCACGAAAGGCCCCCAGCGCACCAGGGGCCATGGAAGGTGGGCACAGGGGATGGGAGGGGGTAAGGCACTGGCCTAAAAGCAAGCGGTTTGGTGGGAAGTCTGTGCAGGGAGCTGATAAGCCCCAAGCCCCCTTGGCAGACAGCCCAGCAGGGGCTATGGCCATCCCACCCCTGGATTTCCCTTCAGGGTGGAGCTTGCCCTCCAGCAGCCGAGAGTGCGGTCAGCGGACAGCCTCTGTGTGCAGAGCCGCCAGGATCCACCTCACTTCTCTCAGAGCCGCTGCCAGCGCACGACAGAGCACAGCGGGGCACCTGGCACCGTCTTTGCTCTGGAGCTCCCTGTGGAGTTGGCTGGCTTTGGGGCAGATCTGCCTCGAGGGCTGAGGCTCTCCCTGCCCACCCTTCCCCTCCCCTTCTTTTCCCAGCTGTCAGACCTGCACTGCAGCCCGAGGATCCCTCCCACCCAGAAAAGCAGCCTCCCTGGCGCAGCTTTCATAAGCATTACCCCTCCTCACAATACATCGCGTGCACCCTTACCTCTGTCTCAGTCACCACTCCCCAGAGGATCCAACTGACTCAGACGGTCCGAGAGTTGGTGCAACAAAGCAGGTGGTAAGTTAGGCTTGGGGACAGATAACTCTGCCTGGCTGGTGAGGAGAATGCCATCCTGGGTGGGGCACGGGGCGCACGTCGTCCCTCGCACAAGGTGGCAACCCAAATGTCAAAACTTGCAATCCATTCAGGCATTTGAAAAGTTCAGGGAACAGGTCATATGAGGACAATGGAATTTGCTGGTAACATTGTTACTGAGTCACGGGGATGCCCCACAGCGGGTGAAGAAAAGCGGAGGGCAGTTAACGAACAAGGGACAATGAAGTGTGGGGCCTTATTTCTTAAAATAGGAGAACAGAAGAAAACCTAAGACCGAACTTAGTAGTTAAAAAACCTCAAAGAGTCAAAATCTTTACGGGTATCCACCCAGATATCCCTATCCCAAGTGTCAGGGGCCCAGGCTTTTCCAAACAGCCTGCTCTCCTCCTCTAGCGGAGATGGTCGATCAAACACAAAATCACAGGGCCCCCAAGCCCACAGGGCTCAGTCGGTTGAGCGTCCAACTCTTGATTTCGGCTCAGGGTTGTGGGATGGGAGCCCCATATCTGGCTCTGGGCTCAGCTCGGAGTCTGCTTGTCCCTCTCCCTCCTCCCACTTGCTCTCTCTCTCTTTCTCCCAAATAAATACAATCCTTAAAAAAATTCACAACTTGGAGGAGCCTGGGAAGATGAGCACCACCCTGAAAGTTTGCAAGGACGTAGGGCTGGGGCCCTATCAAGTCTCCCATTTAATTCAGTTCACCTAGCTGGCTGGATTCGGGAGAGCGGCTGCTGGCAGCTGCCCGCTCAGTCAAATAGTGGCTCCCGTGGTAGCTGCCGTGCCCATGTGGCATCTCTGTTGCTAGGGCAGATTACAAAGTCCCTGGAACATGGCATCCAGCCATGGGTCTGCTGAATGTGCTCTTTTCTATCTCAATCATAAAAGAAAATCAGAAACCGGGTGAGTTTCCGGTTTTGCCCTGGGGGCTATGTTACTGGTTGTGCTCTCTGGAGAGACTTGGGTCTTCCCAGCATCCCGCAGGATGTCCCATTGATCTATTCAACTGAGGGCATCTTGCCGATCAGGCGGATTTAGCTGGGGGATTAGCACACAGCTGGCTTTGGTAATTCACATGCAGCCTTAGAAGGTGGAAGAGAAACCCCATGAAGATTCAGGATTTGCCCCTTCAGTAAATTCTTAGGAGTCCTGCAGTGAAAATCCAATTGCTGCCCCTTGCACCGTCTTCCACAGAGAGGGAAGCGCAGAGGCTGGTGGGCCTCTTTGGATTCTGGAGGCAACAGCTTCCCCATGTAGGAATAATGTTCCAGCCCATAAACTGAGTGACACAGAGGCTGTCTGGAGCAGAGAAAGGGCCCTACAGCAGGGCCAAGCTGGAGGGCAAGCTTCCCTGCCCCTCAGGCCCTGTGCTCTGGTGGGCCCTGTGGTAGAGGAGATGTCAGTTGTAGACAGAGATGCAGCCTAGATTGCACGGGGAGCCCCAGCGGGAGAATCACAATGCAAGTACCTAGGGTTCTGGGGGGAATCTTTCCAATGACAGTGGAGAATTTTATGATTTTAGAAAACAGCTCCTGGGGTGCCTGGGTGGCTCAATCGTTAAGCCTCTGCCTTTGGCTCAGGGCGTGATCCCGGCGTTCTGGGATCGGGCCCCACATCAGTCTCCTCCGCTGGGAGCCTGCTTCTTCCTCTCCCACTCCCCCAGCTTGTGTTCCCTCTCTTGCTGGCTGTCTCTCTCTGTCAAATAAATAAATAAATAAAATCTTAAAAAAAAAAAAAAAGAAAGAAAGAAAAGAAAACAGCTCCTGGCAGGTTACTGGGCCCTGATGGAGACAGAATGCTTGACTAGAGGACACCAAGTAACCATGTTTCTAGAACCGTCCATTACTTGCTGGGTTCTTTTGGACTCACTGTTATGGACTGAATTGACCTCCCCCCCCCAAATTCATGTATTGGAGTCCTAACCTCTATACCTCAGAATGTGACTGCATTTGGAATAGGTTTTTAAAGAGAAAATTAAATTAAAATGAGGTCTGGAGGGAGGAGGGTTGGGGCTAATCCAATGCAACCCTAATCACACTGGGGTGAGCAGTGTCCTTCTCAGAAGAGTGAATTTAGACACAGACATGAGCATCACAGAGAGATGACCACATGCAGACAGGGAGACGGCAGCTATCAATAAGCCAAGGACAGAGGCTCCAAAAGGAACCAACCCTGCCAACAACTTGATCTCAGACACCCAGCCTCCAGAAGTATGAGAAAAACAATTTCTGTGGTTTAAGCCATCTGTGGTATTTTGTTTCGGCAGCCCTGAGAAACTCATGAACCCAACTAGCCATGAAGTCAGGTGGGCCGAGTAGCAATCCATGGTAAAATGAAAATGGAGCACCGGGATTGAGAATGAGTGCAATCAGAGGGCACCAGTGAGCTGCAGCAACAGGTAGGCTAGACTCGCATGTCACCACCTTGGTTCTACCTCTCTCAGCTTATACCTGTGGCCGTGTGGAAGGGCCTGTACAACCTACTGAAAGGGGAGAAAATCCCCAATGTTATAGACCAGTTGGCTTGTAGCCTTTAAAAAAATGGGCAAAGGAGAAATCTGTCAAAGGATGGAGCTTTGAGCAGTGCCCTTGCTCCTGCACTTTGTATAGAAGTGACCGGAGGTGAGAAATATATGAACAAATAGACAGCGGTGAATGGCCCGGTTAGCCACTTTGGGGACTTGGAAGGAGAAGGACTGGAGATAAGGAGCAAGCTTGGAGGTGTGTGAGGGCTGCATGGGGGTGGCTGGGGAGTATGAAGATCCACGCATCACGTGGTCATGCCCACTAGAAAGCAACCACCGTGGAAGAGGCCCTGAACTATCAGGTAGACAAAATGCGCTGGTTACTTGACTTTAACTAGCCTTCACCATCAACTACCTGGGAACTGCCCCGGTGGGCATCTGAATGGACTCACCATTGATGTAGAGATGGTGCCCCCAGCATGGACTCTCACCAAGGCCAATCCAGCTGCTGCCTCTTCTGCACACCCAGCGTGCTGGCAATAGACAAAGCTGAGCCCCCAATATGACCAGTTACTTGGTGGCAAGATAACTCCATCGAGCCCTTTCCAGCCTGAAAGGGCCAGTGGCTTATTCTCACGATACGTTTTCCATATGGATTTGCCCTTTCTGCCTGCAGAGCCTTAGCCAGCGCCATCATCCGGCCGAATCTTGCTTCTTCTCTCATCACAGGTGTTCGTCTGAGCATCTGTTTCCTGCTCATTCCCTTCAGATTGGCTCATTCACTTAGTAATAGGCAGTTAAGCTTCCTCTGGGTCCTTTCACGGCTTGACAGTTCATATAGTTTGGATGCACCAATTTATTTATCCATTCACCTGCTGAAGGACATCTTGGCTGCTCCCAAGTTTGGACAACTATGAATAAAGTTAATATCTGCAGGTTTTTGTGTGGACGTAAGTTTCAACTCCTTTGGGTAAGTGCCAAGGGGTGCAATTGCTGGATAACATGGTAAGGGTATGTTTAGTTTTGTAAGAAAACTGCCAAACTGTCTTCCAAAGTGGCTGTACCCTTTTGCATTCCCACCAGCAACGGATGAGAGTTCCCGTTGCTCCACATTCTCAGCATCTGGTGTTGTCAGTGTTCCAGATTCTGGCCATTTTAATAGGTATCTAATTTTTGTTTTAATTTATACTTCTCTGATGACATATGATGTAGAACATTCATTTTTTTTTTACACTTTTTGCATAAAGTTTTTTTTAAACTGATTTTTCATTATATGTTCCTAATGCTTGTCAAGGTCATCTCCTGAGACTAGATAAATGATAAAGGTTAAGCTATATTCACTACATTGAAGTTGGAAATAAAAGTGTACACAAAAGTATGTGCAAAAACAAATGACACAGAAAAAGTGTTTTTATTTTGTCATCCACCCTCAATGACCAAACTTCACCAAAGACCATTTGCTCTCAGTTGGTCCCATTTTCTGCCTATAACTTCCTAACCTCTCCAAGCTCTCACCTTCACGCCCTTGTGCCCGTCCCCCTCTCCATTTCCTCTAGCTACCGGCCACCCCCAAGAAGCACTTTCTCTCCTACACAGCTAGGGCCAGTGGGCATCACTTCACTCGCTCTCACTCTCAGCCCTCCGCTCCCTCTGCCCCCACTGACCCCGACTATGCCCACCTATGGGTCAATCTATTTTTACCTAGCTCAGAATTCTGGAACTACAATGTTCAACTTCAGTTTGTGTTTCACTCCTGTTTGGCAAATCCTCTTAACTGACTTTGGATCTGCTTATTCTTTTCTCGATCTCCACCTCCTCAAGGCCCTGACTCCACTCTTATCCCCTTCCTTTGACCACTTCCAAGTTAATGGCCTTGCTACCCACTCTGCAGAGGAAACCAGCCATCACTCGTGCACTGAAGCCAGAAAGCTGGGCACAGTCTTGGACTCCTTTCCCTTTCTCAATGCAATATCCAGTCAGTTGCTTTTTCGAGTCATCTTAAAGTCTTTAATAGACAGAGGAATTAAAAATTTAATCAAGTAGTATAAAAGTTTTTCTACAGCAAAATAAAAACATACCTTACTAAAAATAAAGCCACATTCTACATTAAATACATTAAAATATTGATAATTTTATAAATAAAATCATTTTAAACAGTAAAAACATGATAAAATTTCTCCTATGCAGTTACTTATGTATAACTTCAACAACTGATTTTGAAAATATAAAAACTACATCCTTTTAAAAGACATTTAACTTAATTTTACAAAATTATCAAAAGTTAAAAAGTGCTAAATATGCTTCCATTGTTCCCATTTTAAAACAATTATAGCACATCAGATCTTTAAAAAAAGATGAATGACAGTATACGGCTCATCCTATATTGCCTAAAAATGAAAACTTGAGACTTTCTGGGCAGGAGGAAAGGCTGGGAAGCTGAGTTCAGTGCCAGCCAAGGCTGTCATCTGTGCAGGGCTGTTCCCCATCCTGGTTCCCGGAACCATGAGAGTCCTCCTTCCTGGCCCCCTCCCATGGAGAGGTCTTTCTAGGCCTACTGGTTCCTAACTTGAATCTTAATATTTAAATCCTATGGCAATACTGAAACTATTTTAAAGGCATTCTGCATTTGAATTTTATGCAAAAAGTCATGAATCTAATTCCATATGAAGAGGACACTTCATCTGGTCACTTGATTTCATATCGCTTGTCGAGGTAGGATAATTTTCTTCCTTTTCTGAAAATTGTCCTTATTGTACAAATGGTGGTTGTACTGGAAAGGGTTCTAATGCCTTTTCTGCATTCTTCCAGTTGTGAAAATTCTCTCTGTACCAGTCAACTGATAGGAAAAAACCAAAAGACAAAAATAAAAAAATAAAACACTGAACACCAGTTAACCAACATTTACTGAGTTCCTGCTAAGTAAGAAAAATCCTACCCATCAGCTGCTCAGCTGATTTTACTTAGATTTTTAATTTAAGTAAGAATCACTCTTGCCAAAGGGATGCCTCATGAAGAAAACAATTTGATTCTGAACTAACCAATGTTATTAATCACAAGATGTTTCAATACCTGAACACTTAGATTTAAAAATCCATTATTGTTTTCTTTTTAACTTCAGAAGTCCTTCAATACTGAATTTGCCAGTCTTAAGTGTTTAAGACATTCTGATTTTAAGAAATCCAGGGAGAGAGATAAGTCATTTGCACTGGTTTTAAAGTTACAGAAAAAAATGCAATGTTTTGTTCATGTAAATGCAACAACACTGCATTACAGGCATAATGAGATGGTGTGGTCTTCCTTCTGGTCATATGTAAAATTAGTTTATGAGGCTATACTATCAGCAAAGTTTTTTTAGTTAAAAAATGAGAAATTATCTTTAAAATTTGCTTTTAAAAATTCAACACAAGGACTCTGTGTCAAGCTCTAAATGAACGCTTCTTTTCTACATGTGAGTTCGTCTTTTCTCATGAATACATTTTTACACTGAACTTTAACATATATATACAGATTTTGTATACACTCATTTTAATGGCTATTTCTGCACATACTAAATTTTGTTTGTTTCAATATAAAAAGACTCAAGACACTCAAAGACTGTAACTGTCAATTGCTCATCAAATCCAAGATGCCACTGACCGTTATTTAACGTATTACCAAGGGAGTAAGAAAGATGCAATAATAAGACACTTGTGACGTTAAAACTCACACCTGTAAAGGATGTGAAAAAAGTGAAAAGTCTGCATCTGAGAATCAATGAACTAGGTTTCTGACAAACGCTGATAAGACACAGGAAGCCTAAGCAGAAGTCAGTGTGTGAAAATCAAGATGCTTAGGAGATATGTTACTGTCGCTAGAAACATATGAAATGTAACAATTTAAAAAGTGAAAATGCTTCATCACGACATTCTACTGAATTTATAGTGTTCTAAAAGTAAATTATGTTCCCTTTCAATTTTTCTGAATCTCCTCCCCCCGGCCCCGAAAAGATCAATGCATAACATACTTGTTTTCTTTATTCCTTCTTTCCAAGGCACTTTGGGTCTCCATCCTAAACCATGTATTTTTTCTGACTTCATTGGATATCTCATGTCATTAGTAGGTCTTGGAAAACAGAACAGATTTAAAATGACATTGTGGATAGATATATACAAATTTAATACTAAGAGATCTAATGCGTGTCCATGAATCTTTACCATAATTCAAATTTTTTCTTAAAAAATTCTCCGATGACACACTTATTATAGAAAATTTGTAAAATAAAGTACACATTTAAAAACATATCATCTGTAATCCCAGATGCCTAACTCTCTCCGTGGCTCATCCTTTTCTGCTTTCGGCCACGACCTGGGTATGAATGCAGTGCCTCATACCTAACCGTGTGATGAATGAATAAATAAATTCACATAAATGTATTAGGGATCTTATGTTCCACATCCTGGGTTAGGCACTTTATATACATTATAATAAAATCTTAAAATACCTCTGTTAATGAGACATTATTATCCCTATTTCACACTCGAGAAGACCTCAGACTTGGAAAAGGTCAGTAACTTTCTTTAAGTCACACAGCTAGTAAGCAATAATGTTACACTTTATTCTTTCGACACATGATTAGGAAAAAATACTTTAGCGAAAAACTCAAGAGCAATAATAGTAGTTTCTGGTTAAGTCCACATATTTTAGAATGATAAAAGTATCTGAGCTTTCACAACCTTTCCCCAACCTTTTAACTTGTTACTCACCTATCATTAACATAATCCACCCAGTTTTCCATTTCGGACTCTGAACTGGTCTCTTTGATCTGTCAAAATGGAGAAGACCAGAAAATAACAAAGGTATTCAATAGCTGATTAAAAAGACAAGAAAAACATCTCCTTCAGGGAGCCTGGGTGAGGCACTCGATTAACTCTTGATTTCAGCTCAGGTCATGATCTTAGGGTCATGAGGTTGAGTCCCACGGAGTCTGCTTGAAGATTCTCTCCCCCCTCCCTTTACCCCTCCTCTCGTTTGTGCGCACACTCTCTTTCTTTAAAATAAATAAATAAATCTTTAAAAAAGAAGAAAAAAAGAAAAATAACCCCTTCAAAGTGGGGGGAGACAGCTAAAATGAGAGCGTTTTATTAACACTTTCCGTACTTTATAACGCACATTCTACCCGAAGCTCACAAAGAATGCACATGGCATAAACTAAGGGAGAAAATGAGTTTTTTGACTCTTGGTTATTATTCAGTGTGATATTGTATTTATTTATTTATTTATTTTTAAAAAGATTTTATTTATTTATTTGACAGAGATAGAGACAGCCAGCGAGAGAGGGAACACAAGCAGGGGGAGTGGAAGAGGAAGAAGCAGGCTCATAGCGGAGGAGCCTGATGTGGGGCTCGATCCCATAACGCCGGGATCACGCCCTGAGCCGAAGGCAGACGCCCAACCGCTGTGCCACCCAGGCGCCCCTGATATTGTATTTATAATAAGAAGTATATATTTGTTCTTTATCCAAGTTCCTAAAACCCTTGGAATTTCCTAAGTGATGAGAGATAAGAGTGTTTTTTTCTACTCATAACAAGCCCCTTCTAAGGATGCCAGAGTTTACGTTAATGAGAGAATTTTGGAATGCTCCTAAGGAAGGGGGCTGGTTGCCAAGGGAACCAACCCTGTCCTTAGAGGGCTGGAGGTTGAATTCGTAGCCAGTGGTCAATGATCTAACCAATCATGCCTACTTAATGAAGTCTCCATAAAAAAACAAAACAACAAGGTTTAGAGAACATCTGAGGTGCTAAAAACATGGCGGTGCTGGGAGGGTGGTGGGCCCAGAGAGTACGTGGTCAATCCACGCTCCTTTCTCATACCTTGCCCCAGGCATCTCCGCCATCTGGCTGTTCCTGAGTTCTATCCTTTGCAATGAGCCAGTCATCTAGAAAATAAACTGTTTTTCTGACTTCCGTGAGTCGCTCCGGCTAAGTACCTCTGCTATATTGCCAGTTGGTCAGAAGCACAGGGGACAACCAGGGTTGTGGCTGGCACGTAAAGCAGGGGACAGTCTTATAGGACTGAGCCCTTAGCCTATGGGGTCTGAAGCCATCTCCAGGCAGATAATGTCAAAATTGAGTTAAATGATAGGCCACCCAACTCGCCTCTCAGAATTTCTTGGTATGGAAAACCCACATGTTTGGAGTACAGAGTATTCTGACAGCTGTGCAAAGGAAAAATATTTCCCTACACCAAGTCTCCCTTTCTACTGAATCCTGAGACTGAGAACTGATGTTCACTAATACATACATACACTCCTAACTATAATTACTTACATATCATCAATCCCTAAGACTAGCACACACAGTTTTGTATTTCTGACATTGAAGTATTTATTATAATAAATATCTACATTTAATGTGTTAGGATTTTTATTTTCCTGAAAAGCTGTTATAAATGAGTGATAAAACACCCAATGATATATCTTTGTGTACTTTTCATTTTTCTACTCATTCACTTTCCAATTGAGTAAATTGTAAATTGCTGATTTTGACTGAATGAATGATTACTGCCACTAATTTAGTGACAATTTTGAAAACACTACCCTTTTGCAATATATACATACCAGCTGTATTAGTTCTTTGGCAAGCTGGAGAACTGACATTTCAAAATTGGTTCCGATGTTATAAATTTCACCTGGTTTCCCCTTCTTGAGGACAGTGAGAAATGCTTCTACTACATCAGTAGCATAAAGGAAATTTCTTGTTTGAAGCCCTGATCCATGAATGCAGCTAAAAAGATTAAATGAAAGAGAATCATAAAGCATAAAATGTAAGCTCTCCCAAACCAGGGTAACACAATGACTGGGTACAATCCCAGAGAAGCCAATTCCCATGGAGAGCCTAGAAATCTTTTACTGAAAACACAAATTCTCATGACTTTTCTAAATTTTATCCCTAATTTTTAAATGACCACCGAACCTCCTACAGCACTCAGTAGGGAGGTAACAAGCATATAAATGACCCCTGAGAAATAAGTTATTCATCAATTTTCTACTTTAAGTGCATTTTGAAGAAATAGGTATAGCTCTGTGAGTTAAATAAGTCCTTTGGAAAAGTAAAATTATATAAAGATAGATGTTACACCTTAATGCTATAATTCAAAGTTCTAGGATACGTTATTTAAGAACTGAAATTATAAAAAAAATTCAAATTATCTAAGTAAAGTATAAAGATGAGTTACAGATTGTAATTATTTAAAGAACCATCACATTGATTATAGAGGGAATTCATAAATTTGTTGAAATATTCAATTCTATGGCCTTCAACTCTTCAGACTTTATGATTTTCAAGACATGCTGTCATCAAATACTATCTGCATAAAGAAAAACATAGGGGAACAAAGGTAAATAATAACATACCATTTCCTGTTGTGTTGTAGTAAAGATATAAATTTTGGAATAACCTAAAAGAATATTTAAATATCATTTCAGACATTGGAAATTCACTCATTAATATGAATCTAACTCATCATAAGATTAAAAGATTATGATTATTAAGAAATATGTATATAAATTCTAATTCTTATCAGTTCAAGAAAAAAGCCACTGTAATTTTGGTAAGTGAAAGAACTCTAAGATAGCTTCCTACTTCACGAAAACAAGCTATCTGCTGGACGAACATAAAGACAAAATGATACAAATGGTGCAAAATTCAGGAACAGTCCTCAGGGACAGTTTGGTCTCATCATAAAGGCTCACCTTTGATTTCCTAAGGGCAGCAATCATATCCTACTTATTGCTTTGCATATAGCACCTACCCGATCAGTGCTTGTGAAATTAATGAAAAGTAAATTCCAGTGCCATTGAATTAAAAGAAAAGTTATGTTAAACAGGGTGAGATATATTATTAAACTTATAATGCACCTCTGAAAGATACTCCCCAAATTAAGCAGAGTAGCTATTAAGACCAGCAGATCATGACATGGCCCCTTTCTTCGGGCAAATAGATCAATGCAACCGGCTGGAAGGTGAAAAACCCTGTCTCCACATTTTTAGGCACAGAAGGCAACGGTTACTTAAAATTAGGCTTAATGATCAGACCCAACTGCACAGCTGGTTCAGCCTTTTAACTACATTTCTTTATTCACTTACTTGTACTACTTTCTGAAGATGTTCCAGCCAGCAACAATAAAGAGGAGCTGGGGAACAGTGAGCCAGCTGACAGGAAGACAAATTTCTGTACAAGCTTCCCGTAGGACTCTCTAACTAGCTCTCAAATTTCTAGACTGCAAACCAGGAAGGAGTCTCCAGCAACATGACAGGAGCGATGGGAATGCTCTACAGGACTTCAGAATCATGAACAGCACCAGGCATTTCCACATTATCATCTCACTGGATCCTTCAAAATCCCTGCTGAGTATTTTCATTATCCCCCAATTTAAAGATGATGCTCCAAGGGCCTAAGGTCACACCAGCTGGTGTCAGGTTGAGACTTGAACTCAGGTCTTCAGACTCTAAACCTGATGAGATTTGCATGTGGCCTATACAGTAATTATAGCAGAAATTATTCCAGACAAATAACTGAAGACAGATTATCTTAAATAATGAGAAGCTACAATCACCGAAACACACCATGGATTCACAAGTAAAATGTACCTTTTCTGGATACTGATGTGGTCCGTAAACATTACTGCTTCGTGTGATGACAGCTGGAAACTTAAAAGAGTAGTCAGTGTTAACATAATAAGAGGTCCAATTGTAATGATTTTTTAAAGATAAGCAGTCCTAAAAGATGGGCACTTGAAGTTCAATACCTCCACACGCCTTAAGCACAGAAGTGAAGGGATTTTTTTTCTAATGTAAGGTTCCTGAAAATATGGAGGAGGATAGGATTCAGAGAAAGGCAGAGGCTCATATAAAGAAGAGGCATATTTTCTTTCCTAGGACAAGAGCAGGATGAATACAGATGGGGGCAGGTTAGTTAGGTTTGACAGCGGAAAATTAAGGGAATTTCTACCTGATGATTTCAGAGACTGTGTCTCAGACCTTAGGCTTGGTTAGATGTGAAACTTCACGTTGTCTTTCTCTGATGCACCAACCCTTACAAATAAAAAGAGCTACCACGAAAGGGAAAAGGCTCGATGCTATGAAACACAAAAGGCAAGAAAATGTCAACTCCCACTCATGAGGAGCCAAGAGGGGAATCATGTAGAGAGGACCATGTGGCAGGCCACGGAATCTGCCCCCCTCTGTCTTCTTCCACCCGGAGGATTCTGAGAATCAGGATATTCCAACAGGGCTTTTCCCTACAGCTAAAATACTCCATGTACCACTGAAGTTGGAAAACATATATACAAATTATTCCTTTAAGTGGTGAACTGAACAAGAAGTAGGTCCTGCTTTGTCCACACAATATAGGAAATAAGTATTTTAAACTCCTTAATATATAAACTCCTCAATCTAGGTCTTTGAGTCTAAAAATGGAATGCAGCTAATGCAAACTTGGAGTTTTATCACCTAAGTCAAAAGAAAAATAATTCAAGAGTTTCTGAAATTGGTTCTTACTTTATATCGTTCCCAGTACGACTGTACAAAACACTCAGCAGCTGCTTTAGATGATGCGTAAGGATTTGTAGGTTGTTTGGGTGAAGATTCGTCAAATTCCTTATTTTAAAAAGATGCATTAAAAAATACGTATTATGCATAATATCTAAGTAGAAAAATCAGAAAACATATTAAAAACTTGAAATGTTAATTACTACACGTTAAAACACATTCATTGAACTCCAACTATGTCCCTGGCATTTTTCTAAGCATTTTTTATATAGTAGCATTCACAATAACCCTATAAGGCAGGCAGAGAGAACAGCAAGTACAAAGGTCCTGGGACAGAATTGTGTCCAAAGGAACTGCAGGGAGGTTGGTGTGAGAGAAGAGAAATGGGAGATGAGGCCGGAGAGCCAGAGGGAGGCCAGAACATGTAGGACCCTGAAGGCCAGTGTAACAATATGAACAGGTTTTGAGCAGAGTAATGCCATAATCTGACTTATACTTTAAAAATCATTCTAGCTACTGTGTCAGATCTGATGTAGGGTGACAAAGGTACAGGAAGAAAGAAGTTCACCTCATACACATTGCAATGAGAACTGAGAATAACTGCGTCTCACAGGTGGGACTGGATATTAAGGAGATGTGGTCAGGGTCTGCTTTTTTTCATTATAAGCTTTTTCAAACTGCTTGATTTTTTTTTCACCACGTATATGTTTTGGTAAAAATATAAAACAGAATGTGGTCACTCGTTGGAAACAGTGACGATGAAAAATACAGATGAGAATGGAGACATCTTTTGCATAAAAAGTACACTAGGTACGAATGATTAAAAAAGAATAGCTTCCAGCTTCTACAATAACTTCACATTCACTCCTTGACATTCCAGTGTTTCCGAGTGGGAGAGAAAGGTGAGCAGGCCGTAGACTGCAGCCTATTTACCTATACCCGGCCCACGGGAGTGACATTTGTCACGTATGTACTGGGACAGAAAGGCGGGAGGTGCTGCTCTCTTGCAAAATATTGTCAGTCAAATTACATATAAATCTGTACTGAGACTAGGTGGTTGTTGCCATTTGGGGTGGCATTCTTTGATTTGAACAGAAGACACAAAGGAAAAACATTTTGGAGAGTCCCACAGTGTGTATAACGAGGGGGTGAAAAAAGCCCACAAGAGGTTTTAGTAAGACAGATTTGCATTGTGGTCCATGGTCAGCAGGTGAAACCTACCATTTCGAAGCTTACCTTATCTAGACTGCCTCCGTACACTTCATCTGTGCTCACGTAAATGAACTTCTCCACTCCGGCCTCATGAGCAGCACTTACCAAAACATGAGTGCCATAGACATTAACATACGTAAACTCAAAGGCACGGACAAATGAAAGATCTAAAGAAAAGAGAAAAAGCTAGAACAATTTCACCCAAGGGACACAAATACCCACCAGCAGACTCAGGTTTAAGGAAAGCTCTACTCACTTTTCTTCATTCACCACAACTTCAACAGTTTAAAAAAATAACAAAACACATTCCTATTTATGATTGCTTTAAGCCTAAATTATAAAGTACATGTAAATTCTTAACCTAGAAAACTATCAGCGCTAAATTTGCAGGAAACACTTTTTTTTATTCTAAAAAGAAAAAAAATGATACATCTAAATTTAAAATGTTCTTAAATTTAAAACTTGAAACTTCTAGATTCTACTAATAAATGGCGAGGCTTTTCAGATCAATCTGTTATTGCTGAAAACACAATAAATGCTGGATAAATCATTTTTAAAATAAATTTACTTTGAAGAATAGGTCCTCTACAATCTGGGAATGAGGAGAACTTTACTAAAAATAGCTCACAACCCAGAAGCAAAATGAAAAAAAAACTGATCAGTTTGACTATGTAAAAGCTCTTGCATAGAAAAAACAAACAACCAGAAAATCTATAAACAAAGTAAGAAGATAAATGACAAACTGGGATGAATATCTGAACTTATCAGAAACAAAGGGCTAATATGTTCAATCTATAAAGAAGTTATAAAAAATAAAAAGGAACAACCCTTTTGGATAGGAGACATAAACTAATAGTTTAGACAAGAAACACAAAGGTCCTTAAGCTTAAGAAGCTCAGCCTCAGTTACAATAAGGAAAAGGAATGAGGAATATCTCTATATTCTGTTATGGAATAATCTCCTAAATATACCGTGCAGAAGACCAAGGGAAATTATAATTGTAAAATCAGGTAAGAAGGCGGTAATAGTAGTAACTACTAATGAGGATTCAGCAATATTCTATCTTTTGTTTAGGTGATGGCTATATGGGTATTCACATCATCATTATTCATTTAGCTTTACTTCTGAATGTACGTATGGTATATTGCACAATATAAAATGGCAGACAAGGAGAAGATATCTCAGACTGCACAAAAGAGTATGGATAATAATATAATGTTCAACTGTGTATCCACCACCCAGCTTTAAAAAAAAAAAATTAAAAATACAATTGAAGGCCCATTTCCCCAGAAGTAATCACTATACTGAATTTAGTTGAACTCAAAGTTTTAAGATAGCATTCAAGGTTATATTTCAACCTATATTAATAAAAGTGACTGGAAAAGCACCCAGTATTCCTGGTAGGGGCATGGCATGTGCTCTTTCAAAGACATATTAAGGCCCTACTTGTTTGACTTCAATACTGGACTTTGATTTAGGCTAATTAGTCACTGGGAAAAAAATGTGCCCATCGTAACTGTAACATAAAACAATGCTTACCTACATGTGTTTGTGCAGCAAAATGTAGTACTATATCTATTTTTTCTGTTTCAAAAAGCAGTTTCACAAAGTGAGAGTTACATATGTCACCCTATATGAAAAAGCAAACAGGAAAAAGCGAAGTTTCATTCAGCACTCCCATGGGTATAACCATTTTACTACATGAACCAAAAAAATGATAAGAAAAAAATTAATCCCCCCACTACCACCCTGCTTTAATAGAAAATATCTTGAAAATCCAACCAAGGAGTGAAGTAAGTATAGCAATGATGTATTTCTCCAGCATCCTAGGATATAAGATATTCAATTCAAAATACTTTTTTGCAAATATGTGTCTAAAGCAGTATTTTATCAAACACCAACTATGACTAAGAACCATGCTAGCTTTTCCCCATAACATTCTTGCCAACCTTGTTAACAGGAAACTTTTTAAACATATTTTTAAAGTTTGAGGTAACCATTATTGCAATACATTTAAAGTAAGTGTAACAATTACAATGACATTTTAAAAATGTGTTTCACCACAACTAAGTGAACTTATGAGTACTTTTGATGTTATATGCACATTTAATTCTTCTAAAAATATGTATTCTCAACAATTCTTTGCTGACTGAAAGAAACACTTTCATATAGGAGAGTAGAATTACAAAATGTTTGCTCAGTATATTCTTTATAATCTGTGGTGAAAAAGAGAGTTTATAGGTAATTAAAAAAAAACCATAAATCATGAGTTAAATAGTTTCATTTGACATTAAAATTTCCCTTTGCAAGGACCTGGCTCTCTGGTTTATAGTTTGGACTCTTGGTACTAAGAGTACCTAGTAAGAATCAGCCTTCCAGAGCCAATCAATCGACCTTCACAGAAGATTATCCCATGGGCTGTATGGTGGGCTTTTTGGCTGTTGCCTGCCCCTTTATACCAGTCTCTTTAAATCCCAGCAAGGCCTCATTAATAAGGCCAGTGAGGACCTAAAAATCATAAATCATGTAAGTTCAACCACCTACCCATAGATCTGCCAAGGCACCAAAAGTCGCACGCAGCTTTAGAGTGGTATTAATCTAAAAGCAGTATTTTCTATAGCACATGGTACTTCTGGAAATTAAAAGGTCTTTAATAAGCGTGCTTTCCAAGACCACATTACACAAGCATGCGAAGTAGAAAGATAGAATGTCTGAATGGATAAAGAGGCACAGCATAATAATTACATAAGTATAAGAAAATTTTCATACCTGTATAAATTTGTAGTTTTGTTTGTTAGAAATGGTTTCAAGATTCTTCAAGCTTGCACAGTAATCCAGCTTAAAGTAAGTGAGGGGGAGGGAGAGAAACAACACAAAAAGTGATAATAGTTTCTCCTGTAAAATATCAACTTATTGTAAAGACTGCAGGTGTTCTGATCATAATACGAAAACGTCTTCTTAAAGTGTTTGCTCTTTGCTTTTAGAAGAAGTCTCTGATATCTTAAAAAGTAAAAAACAAACCCATGTAATTTTGTTATCTTTTCAAAATACAAAAAAATTACTTTTTAGAAACCCCACCTTTAAAAATTTTTCCTGCCCAGATTTGCCCCCAGCCACCGAAAGAGCTTACCATTTCTTACTGCAAAAGAATTAGTACTTGAAAACAATCACACCTGTGTTATGCATATTATAACTCACTACACTGTTTCCTGAATTGTTTGTAAATACCTGTACAAAGGGGGAAAATTACTGTCCCTAATAGTAA